>NC_139344.1:134275106-134405106 GCF_055883805.1 Amblyomma maculatum
TGCAGTAGATAATGAACTGTTTCCACTATCTTCACAGCATATTTTGCATGATCTAATTAATAACCCTTACTCATTTCGGACACGGCGCGTACGATTGCACAAGTTACATTTATGACTTATTTTTCCGAGTATATGGCATACTTTTGCGCACCATATCCATGCTAGTTACATCAAGTTACATCTCGCGTAGCAAACAGATAGTACTATATTTTATTCTAAATGCATATTTTCGGCCAAAACAAGACAAAAAAAAATAGAATTCACGATGCCCTTTGTCACGCTGAATGAGTTCTGTCAAGTTCTCGTTTTTTTTTTTTAATGAGGCAACAATACAACAAAGTAACAAAGGTTGTTATAGTCATTTATGAGCAGCAAATGACATTCCGATTGCAGTATATTTTATTTCGGGAATAAATTTGTGTATTCCCGTGTGCTCATGTACATTTGTGGACATCGCGCTTGAAGTTGACGCGGTTCTGTCCACTAGACCTGCTGAGTTGCTTGTTCAACCATTACAGATATGCAATTGTATATGTGTTTTTGTAGACATCCAAAATCCCCGAAAAAAGTTGGAGGCACAAAATTCACATGCTGACATGCTTTTCGCGTCGATATGAAATGAAAATGGGTCATATTCTGATCTCCAGTGATAATGAAGATACTGAAGTTGAACATATAACAGAGACGAGTCGAGAATTCGGTTCAGGTTTTGTAATTGCAATTTTTCTAAAATAATTTTTACTTCAACAATGATGGGGAGGCAGGCTAAACGTTTATGTCTTGTGTGAGCTGCAGAAAATGCGCCGTCTCCTTCTGAATGTCCACAGCAATGAATTGCTTTTGGAAGTTCACTCGAAATAGTCCCTCTAATCTGACCTAATAGAACCAACGTCAGTATTAATCTATTTTACAAAACTCACATTTGTTTGCCGTTTAGTAAACGTTGTTTGTTTTCGACGCATTTGTTGTCAATGAGACAGACAATGTGCGTGCAAACGAGATATGGGGATTCAAATACACACACGAGTTTGAGATTTTTCCGAATGGCAGGACATTATGCTTGTCTGAAAGGTTTATACCTGGATGTATGATCAGCAATTTTTTAAATTCGTTTTATAACACTCTTCACCATATGCCTTTATTACCGCCCTTCACTCCTCGTTTTATTGCCGCAAATGGCGATTTCGGAAAACAGATAAACAGAAAGAAAAAGCCTCTAGCTTCCAGAATAAGAGCGAAGCCTTGAAAATGTTCCCGGCTGATAACACACAATAGGGGAAAAGTAGTTCGACGATACTTTCCAAGCTACATGGTAAAAGTGCGTCAAACCCGACAGAAAAAAAAAAATAAAAAGCTATACCAAGGACAGCTTCCGTTACCTCTGTCGTCAATGTGCTGTCCCTTTTCTTTGCCTATTCCTGGTGTGGTCAGACGAGGAGTCTGACGAGCGCTGGAAGAGCAGCGGGGCGAACTCTGTGGCCGATCACGGCTTTGCACTCGAGGGCGTGAAAATGGCTACTGCTGACGTCTGCCTCAGAGATCGGTGGCTCGGGGAGGGGACGTAAGCTTCGCGACGGGGTGGCGGGCGCCGGGAAAGAACACGGTGCATATGATCCCGCCACGTCCGCTGGTCGCAGAGAGCAGGATCAATATCGAAAACCAGTTGGGTCCGCCGAAGAAAGTAGAAAAGTAAACTGCGCTGTAGGCGGGGCGCAGAAGACAAAGAAAGAAAGAAGGAGAGAACAATCGCTAAAGTCAGGACTGCCGACGCTGGGAAACAAAAAGAGACCTGTGAGAGCACGAAGGAACGAAGACCAAGGAAATATCTGCAGCCCAAAATGACGCGTCTCTGCCGAGCGTCAAATCAATTGCGAGCGCTTTGAAAATCTTCTACGGCAAAACCAAAAACTTAGAGACGCCCACACAAGCCGAGAAGTAAGTGAAGAACGCGCCTGGACTTCTGGCGTAGCGGTTTTTCCCGAAGGGTTTCGCGTACACGGCCGCTGGCACTGCCTGTGCGGTTTGGTTCGTTTGTCTTTTGATCTCCATTGCGTCCCCAAGAGGCAGCGGCGGAGGCGGCAGTATCGCGAGAGAAGCGTACGTGACTGTTCGTTACTGTACGAGATATTCTTCGTGCGAGCTGCGTACGTTTGATCACTGCTGACTCGCGGTTCCTGCCAAATACCCAGTCCCAGTGTCACATACTCTTTGTAGGCGCAACAATATCACTCGTGGCAAGACAAAAACAGAAGTTACAGAAGCGCTTCCATTAAAGCTCAGCATGCAAATGGAGACTATGCAGCAGGGTTTTTCAGACAGACGGTTCGGTTGAAGACGAAAAACACAGGCGACCGCGATAAAGCGAGAAATAAGCACGAGCGACAGTGCATATTGCGGCCCTCTGTCGGTTCAGCGCCCGCTAACGCGTCAATACCAGTGCGCAATACGCAAACAGTGTCCTAATCGAAACCTGCAGCCAAATCGACCAGTGCGTTTCCCCAGGGTTTGGCTCGCGCGCAGTCACTGCAGACTTGTTTCACCGACGCCTACTCTTTTAGTAATTATCAACTCGAAGTGACGCAGTCTAATCAGTTCGCAATCTTGATGCAGCGTGAAAATCGGAAGGTAATTACAACGTCGTGCAGCAGAAGTTACGTTCACCAGCTCTGAAGTAAAGCGGTCCTCATGATAATCCGCTATGCACCTCATCATAAGCTTTATAAGTGATAGGGTAAACAAATGAGAGCAATGTGGCTCATATTGACAAGTGTTTTCAAGTATTTTGTTCGCTTTCGCGCTCTCTTTCTTCTTCTCCTTTATGAAGAGAAGCTTCAAAAGAGAGGAACCACAGCACGTTAGACTTAGATTCGAGTTCTCTGCAGTATCCTGAAGTTGTGCTGTGCTCCTGGTGTGGCGAAGAATCCATTTTATCCCTGGTTATAGAGACATTAGTCTGCCAACCAAGATCCGTATAACTCGTGCTATGGTCTTTTCAGTTGTGATGTATGGATGCGAGAGTTGGACTGTGAAAAAGGCTGACCGCCGAAGAATTGACGCGTTTGAATTGTGGTGCTGGCGAAGACTCTTGAGAGTTCCTTGGACTGCCAGAAGATCAAATCAGTCGATATTGTCGACCATAAACCCTGACTGCTCATTGGAGGATCAAATTTTAAAGTTAAAGCTCAGCTACTTTGGTCATCTGATGAGAAGAGAGGAGTCGTTGGAGAAAGATTTGATGTTGGGAAAGGTTGAGGGTCGCCGGAGAAGGGGTAGGCAGCGAACGCGATGGTTAGATGGCATCCTCGAGGCACTGCAGATGAAGTTATGTGATGTTAGGAAGATAGTGAGAGACCGGAAAGCGTGGCGTGACATGGTCCATAGGGTCACGAAGAGTAGGACACGACTGAACGACTGAACTGAACTGATATTATATGAAGGGAGGGGGGGGGGGGGGTACAGTGTAACTGCGAATATCACCACTGAGTTGCGAAGCCGGGGCTTTACTCTACAAGTGTCTTCATTTGAAGTGGCCATTTTGAACGTAATTTGACGTGATGTCAGCGTCACGGTGACATCAAGCAAAATCATCAAGCGGCCAATCAAGTACTATCAAGAAGTGAGGAGGTAGTGGGTCCTACCTCGACGATAGCCTTCGCCACTCATCGCACGCACCGATGGAAAACTTACTGCAACATGCACCCAATGACGAGGCCCAGTCGCCAATGAGCCAATGGTCCAGTCACTTGCCATGGTGCTTGAAAGCTGCACTTACGTCAGCGCACAATATTGATAAAAATGCCAGAGGACAGAATTGATCCGAGATGAAAAATGGATAATATATCCTTATGAAATCCTTACGGCCCCTTATACGGCTTCTGGTTATCCTTACAGCCCTCTGGTATACATTAGCACGGTGGCGCAGGTTTTCCTATTTTCGTTCTCAGATTAGTTTTCGGAAATTTGGCCATTCGTACTACTTGTAGATATCTTCTTCTGTTTTCTACTGTACGCTAGTGACAGTCCGTTTTCTTAGACAACTTCTTGGTTCCGATTTAAACGTCTTAGTTATTTTGTTTTTCAGTTTTCGCCGAATACCTGATGTACTTAAGAATTAAGTCTTGATTTGCTAGGAATCTCATCTAGAATCATACGACCAAGCACATAGTACAACTCTTCTCCAGCAGCTTCAGTATCATTGCCATTAGTTTCATTTTCAGGTGGAGGTCCCTGTCAACGCACCTTGTGTGTAGTGGGGCGGGTGCTCATCATGCGGTGATAAATGAACTTTCAGATATATAAGGGCAAGTAATTTATTGCGCGGTTCATTGCTTCTATATTTCGCTGGAGTTAAACTATATCGTATTTTCATGCTGAATATCCTGCCGTTTGACATGTACGTATCACCACGTCAGTGCAGCTTCACATCTTGTCAGTCTTGAGGTACTACACAAAAAATGAATATTTAAGGCAAAAGACTTATAGGCTCATGGAGAAAATCTCGCGTTGGCGAGATCTGTGTGCGAGATTTGTTTAAGAAAAAAATTCCCCTCCACTGGTAAACCAACCCCTACCCCTCCGGTCGCCAGCCGAGCGCATTAAGCGACTACGCCGCGGCCACGCCAAGCTTTTTTTTTTTATTTATTGCACTCAAAATATACAATATTTACACAAGAACCCTCAGCCACGCACGTGACGAAGATATCTTAGTTCTCCTTGTTTAGCGTTCTTGCCTTCTCTATGGCAACGTAGGGGCCTCGACGACGACGCCTTCACACCGGTATTCAGGAAAGAGCGTAGCACACGCCACCTACCGAACAATATGAAGACCAAGCGCCGCCAAAAGCGCGCGCCGTCGCCGCCGAGTGTAGTTGCTCACCTTTAATCCGCCACGGAAGCTGCTCTCCTGCACAATGTGATCGGCTGGGTGCTGTCAAATAGACAATACAGTAGAACCAGTTCCAAAGGCTTTCGCCTTATTGCTTCTTAAGGGGTCTTAATTGCCGCAAGAACTTTTTCCTGAAATAAATGAATAAATGGAAAAGTTGGTGTGTCTTATCGCTGACCATTATCAACTGTAACTCCCTGATTTTTGAAAAATGAGAAGCGCTCAAGGATTTATTGCCGACATTCACCTGAAAGCGTTCTCACAAAACCTTCTCACTCGCGCCTATACGTTTTCAAGCCGGTGTAGACTAATATATTTCTGTTCTTTCTTGCAAATATGAACAAATTTCTACTAGCGGTATTCTTAGCCCTACTAAATTAAGTTTGGTAGGCTATTCCCTACCCTTTTGAAAGCTAATTTTGTGTAATGAATGCACCATCACAGACGATTCTGATTGCAGGTTATGTGTAACTAAACGCAACCTCCAGCACTGTGTGCAGTTGTTATACTCAAAGTTTCGCTATATTTGCAGTTAAGAATGGCGAGACCTGACTGCATCTGCTTTCATCAAACTGGATCGTGTACAAAACAAAGCGTATTACGCTTTTTCCATGAACCGAACACGTTTTGACGATACCAGCAGCTATGCACAGCGCACTAGTTCATGTAGGTATATTTTTCTTTGTGTCTAAAAGAGAAACAAAACCGTAAGAACACATCGGCCTTGATGCACGCATGTCAATCTCGGAAGCACATCTGTATGAAGGCGAAACGTAGTGCTCTAAACGCAAGTTGAGTAGAAGAAATCACAGACAATAACGGCGCGAATGGGCGAAGGAGGAACGTGGCGAAATAATAAAATAAGTAAATCATTCATCAAAAATGCCAAGGTACCGAACCCTAGTGTGATCTCTCCCACCACATACTCGCGCATAAATGTTCTCTTGCAGCGTAAGTTACAATACGTGAATATGTGGTGAACTTAACCATTATGCCTGTGAGTAGGGTTTGAGATTTAGTTGTGAGGGGAAACAGCGGATTGCAAAGTACATTGAAATAGCAAAACAATGAACCGAAAAGTTTTTACTCATTTAAGAGTTTTCTCAGAGAGCAATCCAGGGCTGACAAATAACAGACAAATAACCTCACGGTATTGTACGGCCATGCTAACTACGATTGCCAGTGGCGTATAAATTCAATGCTTGTTACAGTACATAAAGGGCCTGGGTCCCCTTCAGAAATGTCACTGGGGCCTTTACTTAGTTTTGACGTATAATTCCTCCGAGATATAGAGATGAAGTGTTTTTCTTAGTTTCGAACTAATCCCTGTAACAAGAGATACCAGAGATATACACCGCATTTTCTAGCTTTCTCTTCTCTTGTATTTACGTTATGCCATTGTGTTCTAGCTGTAGCTTATTTATTTAGTTCATTGCATTTTTCTTTTGCTGGTTCTCATTGGCCCCGGGTTATATGAGCAGTCGACGCCTGTGCGCCAGCTGACAACATAAAAACGTTTGCTCTTTCCTTCAAGTACAACTTTGCTTTTTCTGAGAACATCGTTGTCTAACAGTCAAAGCACGCTTTACAGGGGGATATTTTAGGTTCAACTTTACTTCTCAATGTTTTGATAAGTTAAGTTAGAATTGCACGCATAGCCTTGAAGGAATGCACACAGCACGTCAAGCATTATTGAGTCTTTTTTACAAACCTGTCCACATTAGCGGGTACAAAATTCGATGGTTACGACTGCTTTCATAGTGCCATTTTGCACACATTTAATTTATTACCGCATAACATCCAGTTCTAATAACTGGTTTGGTCTAGCGAACGACTACTGTTTGAGATTCAAACAGCTTGAATCAAAACTAGTTGTACAGATCCTTTTTAGAAAGCCACGCTGTGACCATAGCGTCCATAAAAGCAATGACGTCATACCATTAATTTTCTTGTTTCAATTGCTATTTACCATCGACAGTTACTGATATCTCGCAGATTACGCAGAATAATAAAAACGCGCAACCATTCTTTTTTATGTTATTTTTATTTTTTGGACACTCAGACTTAAACGCGAATTCCTTATGCCAATTTTACTCACCCACATTGAGCGAGAGAAAAAATATATAGACGCGGTCTAATGAACTGACGTGAAAGAATTGTGACAGCATTTTTCTTTTACTCGCCAATATATTCCAATTCTGCCTCCATGCTTATCCCGCTGCATTTCGTAATCGCTTCTCTTCTACTCGCTTTAAACCGCTTTCAGAACAAGGCCTCACATAGACGTCACTGTGGCCGCCCACGTCGGATAATTTTCGCTTTCATCCCCTGCCACCGTGTCATCTATGATGGTTGGCAGATGACAGGTGGAGAAATGGAAATCTCCCTAAACATCCCCCGACCATGGTTGGCATGCGTAGGCTTCACACAGACGCCTAAGCCGCCGGACAGTTTGCGCCTTTATTGCTCTCCTAATGCTGTCGCACTAAAACCTCTTTCGACAATTGCGCTGCAGGTAAGAGCACAAGCTGAAAAACGTATAGTGATCGTAATCAGCACACGCGCGAGTAGTAAGAACGCGCGCACTGATCTGTTGCTTAGCCTGCAAAACCGCAATAAATGCAGCCCCGCGTATTACTTCAAGTTCAAAGATCTACAAAACCATCATCTAACAGGCCTTTCAATCCGTGCTTTGACAGGAACAGAAACGCGAGAACGGCGCAGGAGTGTGGCGAGAAAAAAAAAATGTGAGATTTAATAATCATTGAACCAAGTTTCACGAGAGTTAGCCATGGACCGCAGCCGCAGTCGTTGTTGCCACTTCGACTTTGGGTCGCTTCCGCGCTTGGTAAGCTCAACGATCTAGTCTGGCTTCTCGCTGTTCGATGGTCTCGGCAGGCTATCTGGCATGGCTCCGGTCTCTCTTTACCAAGAAGGCGTATGTGCATGACGTATTTACTTAGGTTAAATGAAGGACCGGCTCAGATGGAACTTCATGAAGACGACGATGCTCAATGCACAGCGCGCGAATGTTTTCGAAGTTGGAACTTGATGAAGATGACGATGTTTTCTGTACAGCTTGAGACTACGTTGCAGTTTTTACACGAGGCGTGATCGGCTGCGGTAATAGAATAGCGCTCTCGTGCCTAGACATGGTGATAAAGACGACGAAGTTTGCTGCACAACGCAGGATGAAACAACCTATGATGCACGAGTAGGTTGCGCCATCTGTTGAACAAAACTCTCAAATTAATGCAATAGATCTAACGCTCCTAAAAAAGCCCAAACACAGCATCATGCGGCTACTCACCCATTCTTTTTCCGAACATCTGCTGACGAGCACCGGGTGGGCTGCATAGCGCGGTGCACTGTAATGTGCAAGGGTGAAGGAACGGGCAAGTTGGTAAATCGTCTTGGAAAGCAAAACAGCGCGCTTCAAAACACAGACACTGTAATCTCTGGAGGATGATTTAAAACCCCACGTAATTCGTATGCCTGGAGAAAAATATTTGAATTCAACAATTCCGCACTGGCGAGCCGCATTGAGTTTAGACTGGAATACTCATGCACAGCATAATAATGACTTCCTTCTGTCTCTTGAAGACAACAATGCCGCCACCAATTTACCATGGCATCCAGTCCCATTCATAATAGCCTCAGGGTGCTGGCTATTGTTCCCACCTGAGCTGTCGAGCCCGTTCGATGCCAGTCCGGTTTTACTACGCATTCTCAGTTTTTGTCTTCTATCGCTTTCTTTTCTTTCACGAATTTCTCGAAATAAACTTTTTATGTATGAACGATTCACTCGTTTTATTGCTGCTAAAAGTTTTAGCAAGAGACAAGAAGACTCGGGAAAAGCCTCAGTGCTTCCCTTTGAAGCGTGCGGGTAAAGCTGCATCCGGTCACCGCCGTTCCAGCGAAGAAACGGAGGTTGTAAAACTGTGCGAATTCCTCGATTCGCCAAACATTTCAATAAAGCGCCGCATTCAAAAGACCGCATGAGAACCAAATACAGAGGAAACAAATTAGATCTTAAAAAACATGGATGGGGAAGAAAGATGGGGAGGCAGTGGCGTACGTTTGCCTACACTGGAGAGGTTTCATAGCCGCCTTAGGCCATCACGTTTTTTCGTACGGCGGAAGGCAACACCTTTCTTCATTCCTGAAAGCAAAACTGAGCACCATCCGAGTCTTCGGACGCGCCTTTAAATGGGTTATAAAAAAGAAGACTCAGGAGCAGGAAAAATTAACAAAAAAGTTTGCGTGGGTGTGTGTATGGAAAAGGTATACAAAGGGGGGGGGGGGGGGGGGGCGAGGTGAGGTGAGGTAGGAGTTTAGACCTGCTCAGAGCACGGCGACTATATGTAGGCGACACAAAGAAAGAACGCGGAAATCGCAAACGATGCTTGCCTTAAAAGCGCCGCGAAGTGAATGGAATATGGAAGCACGAATCTGAGTAATCAGCGGCGCCTAGCAACGTACAAATCAACTTTATCGGGCGCTTTGGAGAACACGTCCTCAAGATAGGTCGCCCGAGGGCGAACACCGAATCCTCACCACGACAGTAGGTTCTCTCGTTGCTGTAGACGGGGAATCATTTCCAAGCGAGCTTCAGAAGCGTTGTCTGCAACTGTAAATAACAGATTATGAAAGGAAAATTTCAAAACCAATACGTGCATAGCTATGATGCCATTTCTTAGAGTTATCTATACGGAGCAACTATTCAGAGTCGATGGTAAACGCAAAGTTCATGTCGTTTGTCCAGGTACAAGTTGAAGGCACGTATTAATCTAAACGTAACAAAAATTTTCAATCATGCATTCGCCTTCGCCTCAAGTATCTAAGGCGTTCGGTTACTCATTGCGAGCTCGTTTGTGTTCTTTCGCAGAACTTCCTTCGAGTCCCATGTGTTCTATCTAAGTTATCCTTCTCCCTGAATTGCGGTCTAGCTTCTTCTTCCCGGCCCGCCCGTATAGCTCGGACAGAAAACTGCGCCCGGGCAGAAAACTGGATCATCGGGCAGAAAACTGCGAGCAGAACGGACGCCAAGGTCCGCTAATGTAGGCATCAAATGCAACTCTGCATTAAAAGTTTCCCTAGTGCTGCATCCAGTGCTCAAAAATACCAGTTCGCTTCACTTTTCTTTGTTTTTGTAGCTTGCACTAATAACCTAGCGTAAACTTTCCTGCAAGCTTGCATTATAGTTTGCGTTTAAAAACGCTCCATGTAAAGCTCCCAATATTCAAGTCATGTAATAAAATAAAATTATGACGCTGGTTCTTTGGTGCGAGGTACAACCTTAGGTCTTCTAGCTAGTTATCTAAATGATCGTTATGAGGTGGTCAAGACTAGCGATGAAGTATAATGCTTGCGAAACTAAAACAAGGAGTACCGCAAGGATTCAGTTAGGTTCATTGTTGTTTCTCATTTATATTAATGACACTGTAGAGAGTTCCGCTCAAGTTATAATGTATGCAGATGACACTAATATTTTCTCTTCACATAGTTTACTGACATTAGAATCTTCCGTGAATCTTACTGACACATCTATCAAACTGGTTAAGGAACAATAGACTAGGACTAAATGCCTCTCAAGCAAGATATATCAAATTTAGTCCTATCAACAAACTTTTACCTAACAAACCCGCTGTAAAATCTAAGAACACTTTAATAAATCAATTACAGAAGCAAACGTTTCTCGGGGTTTGGTTTCATAAAGATCTGAGCTGGTCTACTCACAAAAAAAAAAAAAAACTTAAGCACGAAATTATCCCGTACAGTTGGATCTCTGTACAATATATCTTATTTTAAGCCTCTCTGGCTAAAAAAGAATGTTTATTTCGCCCTTTTATACTCCAGATTAACATATGGGTTGACTGTTTTGGGGACCACTACGCAATACAATTATACTAAACTCACTACTTTACAAAAGAAACTATTGCGATGCTTTGAATCTTTTCATTGAAGCGTACAGGATTTAAGAACAGCTCCTCTGTTCAAAAAACACAGCATGCTAAGAGCGAATCAATTATATTACTTAAAGCTATTGCAAATAATACACCAGAAGAAATTTCAGAAAAATGAAGACTCTGAAAATGTTCAATGTCTTTTAAGGGACCGAAAACTCCGCACACAAAAATTGAGGACGAATTTTGGAAAGCAATCAATGACCTATCAAATACCTACTACCCTAAATAAATTTCAAGGAATGTTAAACGCCATATTATTGATACATTGTTATCCTCTGGTACAAAATATACACAGAAATATGAACTTCCTTTTGTAAAATAATCCTTGTCTATCGCGGAAATTTACTATGCATCTTGTTTTGTGATCTTGTTTTGGTGTTGATTTTACGTTGTGTGTAAATTTTTTTTCAAAATGTACAAATGCAATACGTCTTGGTTTGTGCTATTACACAACAGTTATATTTGTGAAAAGATTTTGTAATTGTAGAACAGCGTCGCTTTATATATCTCGCCTTGTTAAGGAAAGTATTGTTATTTCAATATATGCTGCAGCATCAGTCCGAACTCCATAGGGACAGAGGCCTTGTCAGGCACCAATTGCCTTTAGCTTCTGTTCCTGCATCAGACACTGTATTTGTCTGTTGTCAAAAAGTGAAATGAATAAATGAACAAAGATATTTTTGATTATGAAAGTGCAGCTCGGCCAAAGTGTGTAATGGCTAACGACGAGATTTCTGGCTGTAATTGCCAATATTTAGGTTAATTTAGGATATCGACCTCAATACTTCTGCCGCTAGATTGATGTTGCGAACGGTTTTTCGCTGCTTCCGAAGTGACGGTTTATCCGTACCACAGAGCTTGCATTTGAATGGGCCTAAAAAATGATTAAGGCATAAATTACTAAAGCACATATAGTTTGATTTCAGGACCACCGTATGCTAATTTCTTTTTTTTTTTTTTTATCCTTTACATTTTGGGAAATGCTGTTCACGGGACAAGCGAAGACCATCACCTCTAAAAACAGTAACTCGAGATTTCAAAATAGTACATCATTAAATCCATGTTTTTCCTGTCGGCTGAAGTCAACAAACAATGGCAACGTGATAGGTTATTCCCTACGACGGGATACCGTAAGTTTCTTAGCGGAACTCCTTACTACGGCGCTATCCAATTTGTTATCCAATTTCGCTTTCCTCTTTCCTCGCCGAGTAACAACTGCGAGCCAAAATCGTATAGTTGTGAAATTGTGAAATAAAAGATTCTGGCCTGACTTTATTCATTTTTATTTATTTTTACTAAGAGACACACAGTGCTTTCCCAAACCAACAGGGAAAAGCGAGAATAAAAAATGGCGCCGAGCAGTTGTCGCCCCTGCTGCATTTTTTTTTTTTTTTTAGGTACGTTCTGTGTACTTGTCGTAGGAATAATATGTGTGACCGCACGGTGCCGGTATTTTTTTTTTTTTAAGGCGAAAGCCTTCACTTGATCATAATGTCGGCGTTCATTCAGTCATACTATACCCGTCAATCAAATGACGTCATCAGAAAAGTAAAAATACTGTCTCCACTGGGAATCGAACCACCATACCTTGCATTCCCAGCCGAGCGCTTCAACCAACAGCGCCACGCCCGGATTTTTTTTTTCTTTATTGCATGGCAAAACTTCCGTTAAAAAAAAAAATTGAAAAAAGAAACTTCACTTACTTAAACTTGTTCATGCCTCAAGTTACCGAGCTGCTTAATAAAAGTCTGTCATTCCCTAATCCGACACCGCGCCACCCTCAAAACATCAAAATTCAGGAAGGCACACATATGCATCTAGGTACGGTAGCCAGTTTGGAGGTTCTCCGCGTGCAACATATACACTTCTCACCAAAGCACACTGCTCACGAAACACGGATTTGGACGATCTTAGTGGCTCGTCATATAGGTCCATTATACGGCTTTTAAAAAGACTGAATAGTCCCATCAACACAAATAGATCATAAGGCACGACAGAGTTTTTATCATCTTTTTATCAACAGGCAAAAATCTAATAGTATAAGGTGTAATTTCAATGTCCTTCTTAAGCGTTCGTTGTAGTATATCCCAAAAGAGCACAGCATCATGACACAGAATAAAGCAATGATCACTTCTCTCGGGCACGCTACACAGACGAAAGTTCCCTGTCCAGGGCACGAACATCTCCATATGAAGAAACGTCTTGACAGGCAGCGTCGCTGTATGGAGTTTTAAAAAGAGCGTTTTTGTGACTGCCTGAATGCACATTCGCCTAACAGACTTCAGAATACTGGTGTCCAAAAACTCCAGATAAGGCTGCCGACACAATGATGTACAATACAAATACAAATACAAATAATTTTATTTAGCATCAACACTGATTATACAGTACTCGTGATGCTGCAGGGTGCTAGCAAAAAGCCTGCGATGGCTTGACAAAGGCTAGCACCCCGCTTACAGTGCAATACAGCAGCGGACAAAACGCAACAAATAAGAAAAAGCCATTATAAACATAACGACGGCTTTATATATTACAAAGTACATTTAGAGGATAGGACTAATATTGGGTGGTACAGAGCTGCATGTGTTAACAATATTTTGATTTGAGGACATATACTGTTGTATAGATTAGCTGGACTTGTTAACAGAGGAATTAGGAGCTTGTGGTAGCAGGTACATCAACATTTGGCGGCCATAGTTGGTACGGGTATGGGGAATCTTCCAAACCTCGCTGCTTCGTGTGCCATACGTTTTTTCAACTGGAGTCAGCGTTGCAAGTGTTTCAAGGAAAGGGTCACTATTTATGCGATAAGTATGATAACGTTTTAGCAGAATTGCGTTGAACAGGTTCGGTAATGGTTTTAATCTAAGGTCATGAAATATAGGTTCTGTGTGTGCGTCATGGGGTTCATTAGAAATGATTCTTACAGCTTTTTTCTGTAGTCGATAGATTTTGGACAGGTTTGTGTAGGTCGTTGTTCCCCATACCAAATAACCATACGATAGCGTGGACATGAAAAGGGAGTTGTATAAGAGCAATTTAATGTGCTTTGGCAAAAAATAACGAAAACGTGCAAGAATACCTACTGTTCGCGAAAGTTTGGAGTGAACAAGGTCAGCATGCGCGCTCCACTGCATATTCTCTTGAAAAAGAACACCTAACGTTTTTATAACTGGTACCAAATCTATGACCGAAAGACTTAGTCGAAGGACAATATTGGAATTAACTGGCTTATTTTTAGGGCGAAAAAGAACTGATTTTGTCTTCGAGACGTTTATAGTTAAAGAATTAATTTGACTCCATGTGGGCAACAAATACTCGATGAGAGCCTGGGTCATCTGCTTCCTCGAGCGGCTATACAGGCAATCTAAAGAGTGAGGAAAATTGAAAGTGTCAGTAACCTCCTTAAGTAATTACCATAAAGTTTCATCACGAGCCTGCCCAGTCGGTGCGAATAAGTAAGGCAAATGAAAACTGAGACGCCTAATGAGCACAGCTACAAGAAAAAACGGGAAACAAGTTGATGCACGGACAGGTGAACAAGGCCCACTCCACCAGACTCTAAGGGAAGGAACAAGTTGTCACGCCGCATGGGCTCCCATTGAGAGCGCCACGCTAATGTTGCAAATATTCTGTGTATACTCTCATAGCCTAAGTTGCTTTGGGACGTTAAACCCCACAAATCAATCCTATTCTATGTATTACTTGTAGCTTCCTCTTCGCACAATGCAAGGCTTGAAGGACATACATACGCTTGGGCTTTCGCATTTCTGCAGTGTAGATTCCACAAAGCTTTAGGAATTTGTTTCGGCGTGAACATGGAGTCCTTGGTAGTGGACATTATGCAGGGTTGTTCGCATGAAATAAACCTGCATTTAAGCATGTGCTGCTTTGTGTACAGAAGAGGAGGCTCAACCGGAGCTCGGAGCAGCCGTCTGGTGCACTCAGAAGTATGTTTTGTTTCTAAATAAAGCAATTATTTAATTAGTATTATTAACTACCTTTCGAAACGCCGGAAATGTCTGGCAAGTTTCAATTAAAGAGATGCAGGCCATCCCAAAGGCAAACTGCTAAAGCGGTTCATGAAAAAGACAATATATTTTGAGTTTGTTTGTTTTGTTTTTTTTTGTATTTTTGAACTAAGGTCGTGACATCCATGAGGTATCCTAACCGCGGCGCAGCGCGTTAAAAGCAAACCAATCTGGTTTTTATAATTGTAGCGTCGACATAGTAATGCCCAGTATATCCAGGGCAGGCTCATGCTCGTGTCACAAATGTTAATGGTTTTCCAAACTTTTATTTTCCTGTTTTTTTGCGAGGGTTGTCGGCAAGGAGAGAGGAGGATTCGTTAATTATACATACCTTATGCATCTTCTGCTTAAATGCTCATTGAACATTTGAACATTCAAATCAAACTAAAATTTAATTACCGTATGCACTAATTACGTGGCTCCGAAAGAATTAAAAAACGAAAAATCAAAAGCGGCATCATTAGCGCTGCGCGAGGCGATAACCAGAAACACTGCTTTAGTTTTATTTCTGCAACATTCGCTGCCTTTGTAGAGATTACTACGAGGCTTTGCTATCGCTCGCTTCAATTTCTTAGCTTGGCTTTCACATTTCCGCAGCCCTGTTGGCTGTCAAACGCCCTAGATGGTGAGGACGACAAACCTTTTCCATCATTTGCGGAAGATCACAAAGTGGCCTGCTTGTTTTCTGCAACGGTTGTACTACTCCTTTTAAGAACTTTGGTGCAAGTAACAAGTCATCACGCACGTCGTTATCATATGACACGAAACTAAAGCTATACTATCTCACCGCATCTCATAGCCAAGAAGTTTAATAAAAGAGAAAGAGTTCTATGATATGGCGAAAATTAAGGTATCTGCGGCCGCCTTTCGCCAACATCAAACGTAATAATCACGCCACTGAAACGATCTTTGGTTTGGTAGGCTTATGACAGCAAAAAGTTTGTATTTTGGCCTTGCTGTTCTTTGCTCTTAACTTGCTCCATGGGGTCAGACATGTCCAGATGTGTATCCGCATACAAGTAGTCGACATGCCGCTGTTTTAAGTCGTCTCAATGCCGTCGTGATTCGCTGCGCTCTTGTTCACGCAAAAATAACTGTATGAAATGAGTGCTTAGTCTATAGAAATTTGAGTGCATATTCTCGCTTCAGAAATAATCAGAGGAGAAAATCGACGTTTATCGCCTTCAATCTTGCTTTTAAACTGACTGGTTTAAGCGCAATATTAAGCAAATATGATAACGATATTCCAGAATCCTCGAACATTAAAGGACGCTCAAATTCGAGGCATGTTCAATTTAGGCCTTTTTTATTTTTTATTGCGAGGTGCTGTTTGCAAAAAAGGGGGTCAAGAAGGTGGGAAGTAGTTATGCAGCTTATCGTTTCGCTGTCAGCGTACACTTGCCCTCATCGTTCGTCTAGCCGAATAACGCAAGTTTAGAGATCTCGTATCATTGCGTTTTTTTTTTTTCCTTTTCTGGAGCATAGAAAGAAAGCAAAATATTCCTTAGTATACCCCTGGTGCTGTATTTATCGAGATCAAAGCGTAAAGCATCGAGACGGGCAAGCGTTAAACAGAGGTATGCGTTAGGGAAACGGTAATGGCTGATAAACAGGAGCTTCCACTGCCATTTTTTTCTCACAAGCCAGCACCCTTACTCGAGTCGACGTTCCGTTCTTTTCTTCCCTTGATTTGAATAACACGCTCGCTTTGTCTCCCTGCGATACGCACTCGCCCGACGTGCGTCTTGTCGCTCGCTATATGGTACACATTCCGCACATTCGCCACCTTGTGAGGAATCGGCGAGCGGACGGCGAAGAATTCCGCGCTGCAACTGTTTGGCACAGCAATCAAGGCCACGTATTCCACTCGTGTAAGCACGGAACGCAACTCGCGGCTCGGAAAACAAGGAATATCGGATGCAAAAAAAAAAAAAGTGAGTCAAGGTCGAACAAAAGAATTCAAGGCAATGGAATGCCAACATGGCCCAAGCGCAGATGCCGCCACAGCGTGACATGCCTCCACTCAAGCCTTAATAACGTAGAAAGACAGAACTGAGCCTACTGGAGCAGCAGCGAGGTTCAGAACTGTCTGCTTTCCGGTGCGTATGCGAGCATTAGCCGACGTCTCGCACCTCGGGTATAAACAGACGATTATTCGAGTGCGGATGAAAGCAACTCAAGCTTGCGGCTGTCATCCCCGTGGTGCCAATCTTGGTGTTACTTCTTTTCTCTCACTCCCTTTTGGAGGTGACCGTTTTTCGGTGCGTGAAAATTATCACATTGTTCAATCGAATACCTTATACTATTGGTGCGTGCTTAGTACGCACGGCGGATTTATTTACAGGGATCGAACGAAGCAGGACCGCGGCGAAGCCCTTCCTCTTCTTTCTCTACCGATCCGTCCGACCGTTCTTCTTCTGTCGATGTACTACGAAGGCGTATCACATTTCCTTCCTCGCAGACGAAGCACGTCGAGCGAGTTAAATAGAATCTCTGGGATGAAATCGCTTGAGGCGGACTACATGCACCACTTGAGACTGGCGTGACCGTCGACCACTCGCAGTTAAGCGTGCTATAACGTAATTCATGCCGCTTATACACTCTAACACAACAAACGGTCCAGTTTAGTGTGACAGCAGTTTCTGACTGAGATCGCGTTTATGTAAAGGTGTCCACAATTACACAATGTCAAGAGAAACGTACGAAACTTGTTGGTGTTGGGCGTCGTAGCAGGTCTTAAAACGCCCTTGCGAAGATAAAATTCGAACGCGGGCAAGCTGACGAGCTTCTTCAGGCCTGCAGAGTGTGGTTGCAATAGAAGGCTCATCATGAATGAAAAATGACAGTATGGTGTCGAGGCCACAGCGAGGCGACCGAGCATCGAGCAGGTAGAAAGGACTGTAGCCAGTTGTCTCATGTTACGCTGTGTTGTATGCATGAGTAATGAACGGGAGGACGATATCCCTGTCCTTATGATCTGCAGCGACGTACATAGCCAGCATGGTGATGAGCGTGCGATTAATGCGTTCTACCACACCGTCGTTTGGGGATGATGGGGTGTCGAATGACGAAAACTGCAGATATTGAGGCGGAGAAGTTCTTCGATAACGTCCGCTGTGAATTGGCGTCCACGGTCACTAATGAGAACTGCAGCAGAGCCGAGGTCAAAAAAAAAAAAAAAAAATTCGGATGACGGAATTCTGCGTCGCATTCGCTGGTCCAATTGAATGGTGCACTTTTATGCAGTAGAAACGTGAGCGGGTAAGCGATGTCTGCAAACCTTGGTATAAAGCGTCGAAAGTGCGAGCATATCCCTAAAAAGCTCTGCAGCTCTTTTACTGATTGGGGCACCGTAAACCTTTTGACAGCTTCAATTATCCTGGGATCTGGTCGAACACCTTCATTTGTCAACTCAGTGACCGAGAACAACTGCTTCACGATCCCCCAAATGGCATTTCTTTGCATTCAGTACTAGACCAGCTCGTTCCATGCAATCAAGTACGATATCAACACGGGTGTTGTCCTCACTCAATGTTTTGCCAAAAATAACAACCTCGTCCATATAACAAACAAATTTGCCATTTTAGTCCACGCAGGATTGTATCCATGAACCGCTGGAATGTCACAGGCGCATTACATAACCCAAAAGCCATAACATTAAATTCATAAAGTCCGTCTGGTGTTACGAATGCCGATTTTTCTTCATCTTCGGTGTGCATGGGGATTTACCAGTAGCTTATTTCACGTCAATAGAAGAAAAGTATGAAGCTGTCAATTGCGTCATCTATACGTAGAAGCAGGTAGACGTCTTTCTTCGTTACTGTATTTAAGCGAAGGTAGTAAACACAAAACCTCCATATGCCATCTATTGCGGCGAAGCTTACAAACGTCCTTCTGCCGTTCCTCTTCTTTCTCTACCAATTCGTCCGACCGTTCTTCTTCTGTCGATGCTTTGCGAGCTCGTGACAATATTAATGGTACTTAAAGTTAGTTAACCTATCGTTTCTTGGCACTATCGTTTCTTGGACACTATCGTTTCTTGGCAGTTTCAACTAAAATAATACATTAGGTTTATTTTTCGTTTTGAAGCACGCTTGAAATTCACTCAGCTGCTTGAAATTAACGCCAGATGACTTACATTTGAAGCCATCATTTTAACCGCCTGCAGATGCCTATCGTGGTGCGTTCCACATTTCGAATATGCTTGTTGGATATTCAATCATATAGCTCTATCCAACCGTCTGGGGCATACTGCCGCTTAAACCATGCTAAACACGTAGCCGTTCTGAACGATAACGGAACGCGTAGGTTACTGAGCGAGATGAAGGGTATAGCACATGACAATAACTTATCATATTTCACTATGTCAGTATGGTAGGCGTCGCTACTTGCTTTTCACGCAAGAACTGCCGACGCCTTTGCTATGCCGCCACCTCATTCATTCTCCTGTGAGTGCGGTTCATGAATAAATGCTGGTTATATAAGCACAGTAACCACGGAATAAAATTTGATTTGGGACATCTTACAAACTATCATGAAATGTTTTTCGTTTTATATCCCCACAATATGCGATTCTTAATGAGAACTCTCCGTGATAATGCACCCTTTAATATGGCCTTTTCAAGGCGACTGCCTGCCGTGCGGAAACGCGCATGCAGAATAACAATGCTGAACCTACACTTTCCACGAAGCTCAAAGCACTTAAATCAAATGATTTTCCATTTGAAGCTTATCTACGACGAGGGCAACTTTCCACCACGCAGGGTGCCATTGTTGATGGGTTGCTTCTCCTTGTCTGCAATTTAGCTGTCAAGATGTGAAGAAGCTCGCTTATACATTTATTACTAGGCCTCTGTAAATTTCTATTATGTCGCAACGCGCAAAGGGACGGGAGGCAGAGTTGCCGCATTTATTAAATAATGAACCGAGCCATGTTTGAGGTTGCTGATTCAAGCTCCGTTGAGCTAAGCGAGATGTCTACCGATACAGACGAAGGACATGTATGTCCTGATTAGTCGGCTGCTGTGTAAACAACCCGAGTACATTGGCAATCTCATTCATATGCATATATCTGATATTTCAGCGAACATTTTCCAAACTTGCTTAAAATAGGGGGTTCCAAACAGAAAGAAAAAAAAAAAACATCTCCAGGAGCAAACTCCCAGCCGTGGTGGACGTAATTTGGTGTAAACATTCTCCAAATTACAGCACTAATGGACTAAATACGTCTCATTAACTTCTTAGCTTACACAGTAGGGTGGTTAGTGTCAATGTGGAGCTCTAAGCAGGGGACAAGACGCTGTCATGCTGGGTTTTAAAACGAAGAGAAACTAACTTTCTGAAGGTTGCAGCGTCACGAACTTCGGCGCTTTTTTTTTTTTTTTTTTTTTTTTTCAATTCGCGCATACCGAAACTTTGCTCGTGAGACGCGCAAGGAGCTCGGTGCGAACGGTATACCCGCTTATGTCGTATTGTAGTGTCTACAGTATCCGTGTCGTATCAGCGGTGATGCAGCCTGTACACACGTCTGCTTAAAATCATCGCCTGTTCTTGCCATCTCGGCGAAAGCGTTCGTTTGTGATTGTGTTTATATTTCATACGCGTTCCAAGTGGCGTCGGTGGGGCAGATACAAGGAAACGAGGACGCCGTGGCATTCGCATAGCCACTGCAGCGTGCAGACAGAGGAGAGTTGTAAGAAACAGACTCGAAACAAATTGAATAAGAACTTCGGAAAGCTTCGCCTTGAAGAGTAGGACGCGACTGCGTGTCGGTACCCATTCACGCCGCGCATTCACCAGGGCCATTTTTATTCAGCATGTACTGTGGCCTATTGGTAGCGTGCCCGTCTCGCAATTCGAATGTCCTGGGTTCGACTCCCTCCCCTATATACACCCCGCCCGCATGCACACACGTACACACACAGTTAATTCAATTTTCTTTCAAGCGCAATCATTTCCATTTGATAACAGGAATCTTCCTCAGGAACGACTTCAATCTGAAGATATTAGCTGGTCGTGGATTTATGTGGCCCAGTTATTCATTTCATCACTGGGTTAATAGATGGGCAAAGGGAGATGAAAGTGTAGTCATTAAATGTGTTCCTGCATTAAAAACAACACTTTATGTGCCGACCAAGTGCCCTTCAGTAGGTTAGTGTTGACCCCGGAGTACAAGCTCATACTGCTCGAAATGTCCAGTCCCCCTATTAAATTAAAGCCTCGCTGGATGTCCACCCGTGTTGTTGCAGCTGCTTGAAGTACAGTTCTCAGCATAAGTCTGGTAACCCTTCCGTCTATCCTCATTACTGAGCTCAGCAAGGTGGGGAAGCCTCGGCACCAAGCACGCTGTTTGATGCTTCCATTCCCCAAGTCCCTGCTAAATACCGGAGACTCGTTAGAGGAGCGTCGCGCAAAACCTAATCGCCTCAGGGAACCACCTCCATGGCTAAAAGGGGTCGTAAAAAATTAAGCTGAAGCTGAGAAGTGCTCATTACATCCGGTCAACTCGTGCTCCGCTGTAAGCTCGTCCTTCCCCCCTAATGCTATTGCTGCCGTCCGGAGAGCGCGTTGATTACACCGGCGGCAGCGGAATTAATTACTCTAGCAACAAAGCTGCACTTCTGGTCGTGCTGCCGAGACTCGGTGCCTAAGGAAGGACACCGGCATTCCTAGTATGGACTGACGCTTCGCAGGAAGGAACATAAGATTGCGAAAAGAACAAAAGTCGCTCGGATCATCTCACAAAAAAAAAAAAAAAAAAAAGAAAAAAAAAAGAGACAGGGAGCAAATATGCGAGTTTTTATTTTGAACCTCACTCTTATTAAATCTCACTCTCTTTCGGAATTCCGGCGGCCAGAGTCAGAATAAAGGGGTTTACTAAGGCCCACAAGCTTGGGAAATCAGAGTTATGCAGGCTGATTCAAACTCATGGTATCTAATATTTAAGACTGAAGCTCACTCACGATCACTCCCGAAATGACGGGCTCGGGACCGTGAATTCGCACTCGAAAGGGCTCACTCAAACTTATCTTCACGAGCTAATATTCCGATAAGTGGGAGGCTTAGCGCGGAACAGACAAGGACAGGAGAGGCACACAGGACGAGCGCTAACTTACAACTGAAAATTGGAAGGGAAAAAGTACGAACTCGAGGAAAAATATGTGCGCATGCTCTATAAAGCCCTGAATTTGCATCACTGGAAAGATAATTCAAGATAATCTAGGGCCACCCAAAGGCAGCGCTCGTCCTGTGTGCCTCTCCTGTCCTTGTCCGTTCCGCGCTAAGCCTCCCACTTATCATGTATTACCAACTAGCCCAGAACTCTACTTTGCTCAAGTTAATATTCCGAAAATACCGCTCAGCTTTTCGATAAGACATAGGATGTCGGTTAAAATTATTTACAAATGTTGTAGGAAGCTCATTTCGTGAGGTGCGGCTACTCTTCGTGATTGCAATTCACCGAAATAATTGAGTGATTGGATCTGCGCCAGTGCAAATGATACAACATGCACTTCCTTTCTTGATGGAACAGCGCAAAACATCGGGACAAGAGACAAGCGCTGACTTACAACTGGTTTTTATTTCGAAGAAACATTGCTTCTTATACCTTCATCACCCTCTCAAAAAGCACATGCGTCGCAACCATATCGTTCAAGCGTCCACAAAAAAGCATAAGACACATAATCGCAGATATTTATAATCACATTTTTAACATGTCAAATTCTTTCTTAGTCAAAGCAACGGACGGTGTGCTGACACAATCGTCGCGCAGACTCGCTATCGAAGCTGCCTCGATTATTTCCCGGACTAGCTGGTCTTTGTGATTAGCCAAAGCTTTGCATTTTTGGAAAACCGGTGCACAACTAGTTGAAGGGCAATCTCTACAATGGATTCCCAGGTTCCTGCAAGCTTGCTCGAAATTATTTTTGTGTTCTAGCAGCCTTTCATTCATGCACCTGCCAGTCTGCCCAATGTACTGTTTACCGCAAGTCACTGGCAACGAATAATCAAGGCCTTCGGTGCACTCCACAAAGGGGGTTGGATGCTTTATCGTGCATCCCTGCTTCTTTTTGGTCGGATCGGAGTTGACTCGTCTGCACAGACTTTTGAGTTTATTAGGAGCAGTCATCACTACATTCACGCCAGCTTTTCGACCTATGCCTTTCAGGCGATGGGAAATATTGTGAAGATACGGAATTGCTACTACCGGCCTCCTTTCTTTCTGTTTCTGTGCATGATCTTGCTGCTCGGGCCTAGCCTGCATCAGGTGCTTTTTCACCTGCTTGGCAACAGATACCAGCAAGTGCGAGGGGTAACCCGAGTTGCCAAGCCGTTCCGCCTGGCGACGAAAGCTCACATTCATTCTTCGAAATAAAAACCAGTTGTAAGTCAGCGCTTGTCTCTTGTCCCGATGTTTTGCGCTGTTCCATCAAGAATGAATAACCAACAAGCTCAAGCTGCTGTCCTGGATGCACTTCCTGCCCCGACTTTTTTTTTTTTTTTTGCTTTGGAATCAATAAATGAAGTCTCGTTCTTTTGCATGCGTAGTAAGCTACATTTCCAGCGTATCGAAGAAATCAGGTGTAAATTAATGTGCGCCACATCCAAACTTATATACTAATTTTATTCTCAACATACCGCAGGCCTATTCATCAGGGTTATCACAAAGAACAAAACGGAAAGTAGCAGAACACTGGGAAAAAATAAAAGAAACAGCAAGTCAACTAACGGCCTCTTCTAAAGCATCACTGCTAGCAAGGTTTGATGATGGCACCTGGCCCTACTCAGTTATGGTACCTAAAAAATAAAGTAAATATCAAGCAGTTCGTTCTTGAAAAGTATGGTGTTAGTGGTTCTGCATGGTTATTTCTTGTTTGACATGAAAATGAGCGGTGTAAGATACAAATCAGGAGCAACTGACAAGCACATATTTTATAAGCACCTATTCAATCTCTAAACAGGAGATGAAAATTATGCTTCGCAAAGTGGACGCTAATCATTTACCTTGTGAGAACTATTCTAAAACTGAAATTTTTATAGATTTTGCTCTTCAGCCGTTGTCTGTAGGGTAATACTATTTAGTGGTTAGGACGCTACTAAGCCATAATAACAAAAGCCAGCGCGCAGAACCACTCGTTCGAAATTCTTACATCTTTAGAAGCCGGGTTGAAAATTCCAGAAACTGCAGAAAAGCCCCCCCCCCTCTTCATTTCAAACATTTACCTGACACGTACAGCAGGGAAAAGGAGGTACGCGAGAACAATTCGGGAGATTCCTTCGTATTTTACAAAATAGAAGCGGGCCGTAACTCACTCTAAACGCGTAAGTTATTGACTGACATGTCTTTACCATGACGTCCCCACTGCACCGCTGCTCAAAGCGCATTTGAACGCTACTCCAAAGAAAGCGCTGCTGATGGCACCGTTTCCCGCTCGCCAAGCATCCGCATGATGTGCAGCGGTTCATGACTGCAACTTTACGGCGATTGAGCTTAACTAGGCGCCATTGACTTCGTTCTTATGACAATAATATGAGAAAACATTTTCGACAGACGGCGGCTGCGCGCGCGCCAATGGTGACCTCGCTGGAGTGCGCACAAACGCGCGGCAGTCGTCGCTCCGGCTTGATGGAGCCCCAGCGGCCGCTCTTGTTTTCTGGCTGCGTGCGCGCACGTCGGCGGGAGCAGCAAACGAGGCTGTCGCGCGGTGACACTCTGCCGGCGAAGGAGCCTCGCGCGGGGTCGTAAAGCCGGCCCTGTCAAGAGGCCCAAACGTCGGGACCTCGCAAGACAAAAACGAGGCGGCCCGATCAAGGCCCGTAAATCAAGGCTCGGCCAGCGCACACTGTCGGAGGAGCGACCAATCGGCCCGGCCGTGGGATGGCAATTATGCAAATAACGCCAGAAAAAAGTAGGGCAGCTCGTATGCAAATGTGGCGAGGCGCTAGAACGGCGACAGTGCGCGCCTTGCCGGCCCGAGTCGTCCGACATTATCTCCACCCCGCCTTTCTCCCCCGCGATGTGCGTGGAATCGCATTTCGCGCGCGGGTTTCGCGTCACGGAGAGGTGAGGAGTGGTAAGCCCCAGGGGTCGGAAATAGTGACTAACGAAGTGAAAGCGGACGACATACGGGCGGAAGTAATGAGAGCGATTGCAGCGCGGCCCCCATCGCTCTGGGGCACCCAGAAACAACCCAGCCGTGCTCGGCAGACCCGCCACACATACATGGACGCCGGCGGCCGAGCACGACACAGCGGCGGAAGAAAATAGTATTGCGGCAGCCGACTCGAGAAAAGAGCTCCAAGGAAAGCTCCTCGGTAGAACTTGGCCGGCCAGCGACAACCAGAAGAGCTGGACGGCGAAGAGGAGGCCGCGTGCCTCAAACACCCGGGGAGCACAAATACGCAGTTCCCGATAATGGGGCGAACGCTATGTCAGTCAGGGAAAATTAGGTTGGCCCCCTCCTCGGACAGAACTTTTTCCTATGCCTCCAGTCCATTTGCTGGAGGTTGCCTTCGCTGCGCGCCGTGTCAAAACAGAGATGTCCCCGGCCAGCCACCGCGGTGGACACTCGAATTGTCCGCGAGGTGGCCTCTTTTTGCTAACGTGGTTGCAAAGGCGCCGGAAAAATTCGTGCTCTGGGCTTTGGTGCCATATGGGCATGCCTGGTGTGTTGGAATTCGCCAAGACCAGAGATCAGCACAATCAGTACAAATATGCGGCCCTTTCAAGAAAACAAATGGCAAGCAACTTATCGCGGTGCCGTAATCACTTTTTCTTTTTATTAATATTTAACGCAACAGTGTTCTGGCTCACAGTCAGCGAAGAACTGATAGGAATGTCGAGAAAATCCGGATTGGTTAGAAAGCTTTGACGTCAGACGTGGAGTGGCGGAATTTAAAATGAAATAAAACTTTTCAAAATTGTGATTACAAGGCAGCAACATATCTCAAATGTCATCGGGAGATGTAAATGTAAAATGAATTGCGCTGAAAAGAAAGTTTTGGGTGAAATGGAAATCGAATCCGGAACGCTTCCCATAGACTACGCAAGCATATGGGCTGGTTAAAGGGAGTTTTATATATGTGCCGCGTAGCCATTCCCGTAATATAGTAGCTTATGAGTATGCTAATGAGTACGTGTAAGATAAAAGAGTCACTAATCAATGCTGAATTCCAATGACAGATGTCGTCAAGCTTTTCTGATCTGTTTGCGGCAATCGTATTCCAATGGCGGGGTGGGAGCGCGAGTTGTTTGTTCCAATTTCATGTTGGAATCAAACGTCGATCCGAAATCGGCGCATTTGAGCGGAGCCCGCGTGAAGGTTTTCTTTGTTCTACTTCTACCTCGTATCGCGATTGGCTGCTTCCTGGCTTCCCGTCATTGCTACGCGGTTGGCAGACAATGGCAATATCGACGCTGTGTCGTGCCATGCGGCACTAATTCTGCCTTGCGGGAGCAGCAGTTCCGACTACACTTCAGGCTCGGAGTCATGCAGTGCTGTTTCTCGAGTATGAGGCTGCTGCATGCAAACGTTAGCAGGATGTAATGTTCCGCCTGCCTGCCAATAAGTCCAAAGTGGTAGGCTTCGTCGAAAACGTCTCCCGGCAGAACTTGGACGATGAGGTACCGTACAGCATGAAGTTAAAATCGTGTAAAAACAAAAACAAAAACGTTTTGATAAAATCCTACGTTCTCCTCTAGTTGGGGTGAAAAACAAACCCGCGCGGAATGCTGGAATTCGGCCTCATCTAATGCCGTCCCAAGAGCTCTTCCTTCATTTTCTTTCCCTAAGTGCCACTGTGGGAGCGAACGCATGATATTCGCAGATTGAGAGGATGTGCATCTCCGAGTCGCTTCGTTTGGGGCCCTGCCTAGCGTTCGCGACCTGCCATTGGAGTTCAACCTTATGTAGTAGTAATAAAGTGAGCAGCATAGTGCATGTCGGCGAGGTGTGAGTGTTCGTGCATGAGGAATCTCAAAGAAGCCGGTAACGGGTGCCATTAACACCGTCGCGTTAAGGACGAATTTAGGGAAATAAATGTATCTATAAGGACATCTATAAATGTGCGTAATATTTTTTTTTTTCTTCCGCTGAGCGAACTGCACGGCCATCCGAATATGGCTTCGTTGCGCCAACGGCTCACAAGACGTTAACTAATGATACACGGAGTCATTCCCGTGAGTTAAAACAAAGGCTCACCCACCAGCTGTTCTTTCACGTTTCCTGCCCGCATGAGCCCCTTGAGCAGGAGTGTGCCTTGTTTTCAGAACCCTTGGCGCGTCCCTGGTAAAGGGGGTTCCTTGGATCATGTATTATAGTAAAAAGTATAGGTATGCATAGTAATCCACCTCCTCCTGCAATGAAGGGGTAATTGATTTTTATTACCCAATTTTCTTTCACACGCATAGGTCGCACTTTTCTCTGAAGACTAATAAATGCTGCTGCGGTGATTAAATCCGTTTCAGCATATCTGCACCTTTGCTTCACGTCACACAATCTTCTCACAACTCTTCTAAAAAAGAGAGTTTTAATAATTTTACAAAAATACGAATGATGCTCTTAGCAGCTCAGTTGCGCAAACGACCTTAGCCAAACGGCATTGTTTTACTAACGATGCCCAAATAACACCCTGGAAAGTCCACGTCTACTTAAAGATTTTTGCTCTCACTACTCTAGCTTTAATTCCGAGAATGGTTTCAAAGTACGCGCTGAGACTCGTCATTTTATCAGCTATGACTTTCATCGACAAACAGAGGCAGAAAATAGGGTCAGGAAATTTCTGAGAATTATTTTAAACGTAAAGTGTCGCGGTACGCAGGAGAATTACACTGAAATCCTTTATTAAGAGCTTAACTGATTTAAGTACAACTTTTTTTTTTTTTGTCACAAATTCACCAACAACCACACAGCCAATCGAGCTGCGTTCGTTCATTTGGCCATCATGAGTTTTGTTTCCTCGCTGGTGCCACGCAAAACGACGATGCTCACAGTCCCCGATGGATTCGTCTTCATACTGAGAACACTACATCCGTTCCTCGATCCAGTGGAAAGCTTTCCTCGGGGTACCACGATCCTCCTCTCCACGCCGCCGACCTGGAAGTAATATGGCTGCCGCGGCCTAATCTCCCTATAAAGATGACAGCATTCGGAGCCCGGTGCTATCGTGCCGCCGAGCCCGGCCCAGTCAGACACCGCAGCATCTTCTAACCATTTTCTCGTACTGCCCTTGTCAGAGTCTCTTCCCACCACGAACGCCTTCTGGCTCCGCGAAGAATCTGCCCTGGCCGGTCGCGTTTAGCGGCAGAGAAGACACTTGTCCCCGACGCCCTTGCTGCACGGCGGCGCCCTCCCGCAGCTTCCGCGAACAGAGAACCCGCCACCCCGGCCACCCTGTCCTCTGGGCAGAACTCACCCACCAAAGAGCTGGCTTTTACAACCGCGCCTCTCTCCTAACTCAGACTCGTAAAAGCAACAAGAGCGCCGAAGAAAAGATTTTTACGAAAACAAGGGCCTGTGACAGCCATTAATTAGTTTTGCTTTTACTGCGGCCGTAAAGCGCGCTGTCTCTTTCGGTTACGCTTCCGCTACGCTGCGGCTACTGGGCGCCGCCGCCCCCAGCCTCGGCGGCGGCCGCGCGCCGCAGCGACCCGGTGGCCTGACGCGCGTCGTGAAAAACTGCCCGTTGGGGAAGCGAGTTCCCGCCACTAACTCGCCCCGCTCGTGGGTGTCTGCGTGTGCGTGCGTGCGCGGTTCTCATTTTCCCCTTCTCGTTTTTTTTTTTTTTTTTTTTTTTTTTCTGTCAGTGTAGTGGCAGCTAGGCGCTTAGACTTGATTTTTCGCTCTCACATTTGGTGCATTCTTCAAGTTACTCCAACCAGTTCACTTCATAACGCAGCAAGAACACTGTCCCATTTCCGAGGCGAGGTAGCTAATGTGGCCGCCGCTGATGTTAGCTTCGTGTTTATCTAACAATTTTTCACTCTACTGCGTTTTATCCCTTTCTCTCTCTTGATATTTTAACCAGGCGTAGGTCGATATGCTGTCCTTTCGCTCTATATATATATTTTTTTCCCTACAAGCTTCGTACCGAAAAAGCATTCCACATTTTCGTCAGAGCTTTCTGCATCTGGCATCAGTGAGTATGGTGGCAAAGCAAGTGGTCCGGTCGTTTCTTTGCCCTCCTCGCTTCCCCAATGTGTTTCTTATTTGTTGTTTGTTCGTGAAATTCAAGCTATCAGAAAGTAAAATAATCATTTGTCTGGTTCCTGTCTTGAAAGATTTGGCATTTAAAAAGTTGCTTGCGCCGTGCTGCATCCCTTCCTCTTCAGGGCGGAAGTAATACTCAAAGTCCTCTTGCAAGTGACGCGCACAACTTTGTAACCAGCGGAAATTTGTTTTTGAGCACTTTCTAGATAAGAAAGACAATGGGTTCTTTGGATGTGCACGCCAAAGGGATAAGCGTGGGCAAACGCCTCATGTTCAAGAACCTTCAGTGCGCTTGCCTGTTTCACTCAGAGGGGCTTTTGCAAGCAGGCAATCGGCATTTAGCAAAGAATCAGATCGTGTTACGGCTATCAAAACTGAACGTTATACGAGGGAATAGGGTGGATTTTCCTTGTAAAGACGCGAATTTCATTTTAATTCAACGTTAACTGCTCAAATACAATACGAAGGACTTTCCTCTGAAATTCATTTGAACCGAAAATTATCCACCCTACCAGCTAAGTATGAATGTCGACACGTCGTTTGAACTACAAAAAAAAACATACACTGGGAACTTGCCTTTGAAGTTCATTTGAACGAAAATTATGGTTTGGTATCAGTTTTAACGACCGAAATCGTCGAAAATTACCCACCACCTATCATCATCATCATCAGCCGTACTATACCCACTGCATGGTGCAGGCCTCTCCCATGTTCCTCCAATTAACCCGGTCCTGTGCTAGCTGCATCTACTTGGCCCCTCCGGACTTCTTAACCTCATCCGCCCACCTAACTTTCTTCCGCCCCCGGATACGCTTTCCTTCCCTTGGAATCCAGTTTGTTATCCTAGGCGACCATCAGTTATCCTCTCTTCGCACTACATGTCCTGCCCATGTCCATTTATTCTTTTTGATTTCCACTAGAAAAGCAGTAAATTGAGTTATTTATCTGACCCACTCTGCACGCTTCCTATCTCTTAATGTTACCCCTATCATTTTTCGTTCCATAGCCCACTGCGTTGTCCTCAGCTTTAGTAGAACGCTTTCGTTAGCCTCCACGTTTCAGCCCCATAGGTGAGTACAGGCAAGATGCAACTGTTGTATGCTTTCCGCTTGAGCGATACCGGTAAGTTGCAGTCATAATCTGCGAGTGCTTGCCAAATGCGCTCCATCCCACTCTTATTCTTCTTGTTATTTCCTTTTCATGGTCCGGATCTACGGTTACTACCTGTCCTAAGTAGACATAATTGCCTACTACTTGCAGTGCTTCTCTACCTAACGTAAACTGCTGTTCCTTCCCGAGGCTGTTGAACATTGCTTAGTCTTCTGCATATTGATTTCCAAGCCTATACCTTTCTACTTTTCCTGTCTGGGTCATCAATCATTATTTGCAGTTCATCCCCCGAGTTACTTAGCAAGGCAATGTCATCAGTAAATCGCAGATTACTGAGGTATTCCCCGTCTACCCTTATCCTAACTGCTCCCATTCGAAGTCTCTGAATACTTCCTCTAAGCAAGCTGTGAATAGTACTGGGGAGATCGTGTCTCCTAGCCTAACACATTTATTCATGGGCATTTTGTTACTTTTTTTTTTATGCAGAACAATGGTTGCTGTTGGCCGAAAGTTTAGGGGAATCCCCCAAGGTGGAACAGGTTGGTAATAAGGGAGTAATCACTCATTGACATCCACGGAAGACATCCATGGAAGATATCTATAGTGGCTGTGCAGCCACTATAAATATCTTCCAGTACTTTCACATACGGCTCGTCCACTTCCTGATTCCTGTATCTACACCCATATTTCTCAATGCCACCTATAATTTCAGTATTAATCTCGACACTTCCTATAAACTTCGTTTTAAGTTATTTTCATCTTTAATGTTTTCACGAGAATTCTGCCAAAACCTTAATTCGCTACAAAACTGCACAAACTGTGATTAATAACACGAAACTACAATAAAAACTACGATTAAAAAACAGCACGACAATCTGGCCTGTTCCGCCTGAAAAATCTACCCAGTCTCCCGCTGTTTGACCAGTTCCATTCATTTTTTTTTTTAATTTTTAAAGAAAGCCAATGCTTGCCGCTAAGCATTTATAGCAACTTCTTTCTGGTTTCGCGGGAGTACCACTGGCATTCGGAACTTTTACAAGCAGCGCGATAATCGGGCCTTCTTGTGTTGTGCGTTATGTAGTTTACAACTTCCACAGCGCCGGCTTATAATCCTGTTTTCAACGCATGTAATTGTTGTGACACATTGAGTTCCACCATCAAGATGCCTGGCGTAACGTGCAAAGCAGCCTCAGGATCTGACAAAGGCACAGCAACTCAAGGGATTCACTTCCTGCGAAACCTTTTATATATGTAAACGCACTAAGTGGAATCTGCATCTGTGGTAGTTGGTGTATAAAACCGGAAACAGTGTAAAAGTAAAGAAACAAGGAAGAAATTATGCGATTCCAGAGGTGTTTTATCTTTCTCTCTCTCTCTATATATATATATATATATATATATATATATATATATATATATATATATATATATATTATATTATATATATATATATATATATATATATATATATATATATATATATATATATATATATATATATATATATATATATATATATATATATATATATATGTATGTATGTATTGAGCAGCCAGCAAGCTGCTCAATACAACTTTCACCTTTACCTAAACCTTGTTCGTTGTGGTTGTTGTGGAGGGCAGAGAAAGGAAGCTGATTTGTATCTTCTTTCGTGGGAGGCTAAAAAGTCAACTGAAACAGAACTTTGAGCGAGACAAAGGCCGGAAGGAGCCTAACACAGAGGAAATGAGAAGTCAGAATGTAACATGTGAAAGGGAGATGGCAATGTGCTTTATTTACTTTCTATTTACTCAAGAAAAAATGGAGAAAGCTTATGCGTGCGTCCTCTTACTCGAGGCTAAATAATACAAATGAATGAAATTTTAATTCAGAAATGAAAAACAATGCCTTTGGAACTATGCATAGAAAGTCAAGAGAAAATACGTAGAAAGAAAAAAGCAACGTGTTTACCTGCTTTCTGAGTACTGAAGGACAACGGAAAGATGGTGCCTGTATTTTCTTCATAGGTGTCAGAACAAAGTCAATTCGAAGGGAGCTTCCTTCCGTCAGAAGAAAGGACACTATTAACAGTCAGATAAAAGTTGACTTTCTTCCGTCAGAACAAAGGAATAGCCCTTAGAAAGTCTCTTCAGGAAACCAAGAAAAAACAGCGGAAATAAAAGGCAAATTCATTTCATAACGGTTTGCTCAGGATTTGCTCACAACGTTCCCGACAACCAATCCCACTCACACCTTCTCTTATCTAGCTCCATTTTTTCTTTGTCGTTAGCCCATCATTTCAATATCTTTTATCTAATTGGGCTCAAGAAACACCTAAAAACTCGGCGTTCTTTCAGACACATTTCGGAATGAACATGCCTCAAAATTTTCTTCCAAGTTCTCCCTCAGACACTCACGAGCGCGGTAGATCGTTCACTGGCTATCATCTCTCGCCGGCCGAAAATAATTCGGCGTGGTGACTACTTGGTTGAGCGCTGCTGGATTATATAAGCGAAAATCTTTCTAGGCTCTGTGCGTCGTATCTGTGCGCCGCTTCTGTGCGCTGATGTGTCACTCGCAAATAGCGGACCTGTGAGGAGAGAGATTAGGAATCAAAAATATTGATGGTGGTAGGTGATGGATAAAAGTTATAAACCGACATCAATAGAGTTATTGACAAATGCTGATTAATAATGACTCAAATGACTTGTAGTGACAAATATGTCAAACTACGATATAAATGACTCCAAATAATTGGAAATCAGTAAAAATGCTTAGCGATGATTGGTAATGACTACAATGACTAGGCATGACACATCATTACTGCTAATGACAACGAAACGACCAATATGCCAAACGAAGACTTGTAATGACCGAAACTGATTGTAAATGAGTAAAATGACTAGGCATGATTCATCATGACTGCTAATCATCATCATCATTTATTGAACGCTTAAGGACTCTCTACAGGGGGGGAGGGGGGCAAAGCCAAAGATCTTGAAATAACAATGAAAAAGCTAGTAAAACAGATATATATATATAAACATACAATGAGAGCATTGAGCACAACGAATACAATCAGTAAAATCAAAAATCACAATCGAGGAGAGCAATGGGAATTACAAAAGAGTGTCTCAAATGCATCAAACTATGGGTGAGAAAAAATATTTTAGACAAATTTAGTGTTCAAAGCCAGACAGTAACCGCGGGACAACGATAATGTTTTTTTCTATAAAGCCCAGTGTTTTAGAGTTCTCAGCGACCAGTTTATTGATATGTTCGGACCAATTTAAATTGCTTGAGATTAATACACCAAGATAACGATACGTTAGTACTTGTGAAATATTGACTGAGCTTAAAGAGTAGATTTGGGTAATGCTGAGCGTTTGCGCGAAACTTGCATAAACTTGCATTTTGAAATGTTAAGCTGTGTCAGCCACTTATTACACCAGTCATCTAGTGATCCCGAAGCATGTTCTGGTCAGTATGAGATGAAACTCAGTGATATAGGACACAGACATCTGCGAAGAGGCGTATGGATGATGAAATGCCACAGGGGAGGTCGTTAATGTAGATGAGAAAAAGAAGCGGGCCAATAACTGAGCTTTGTGGAACGCCAGAAAGAGCCTTGGTTGAGTCTGAAGGATGTCCTCCTATGACGGTGAACTGAAAGCGGTCGGTGAGAAAGCATTTAATCCAATATAAGGTTAATGGGTCCAGGTTGAGAGAAGAAAGTTTAACGATGAGTCGCAAATGAGGAACTCGATGAAAAGCCTTTGAAAAGTCTTAGAATATAACATCAGTTTAAAAAAACGAATCAAGGTTCTAATGAAGATCAGTGGTGAATTCAAACAGCTGCGATTCACAAGAAAAACCAGGGCGGTAACCGTGTTGAGTAGCGAAGAAGAATGCGTTGTTATCAAGGTGTTGGGCAACTTGAGAATAGATGATGTGTTCCATTAGTTTGCAGGTAATACATGTTAAAGATATCGGGCGATAATTTGATGGATTAGACCGGTTACCTAATTTAAATACCGGAACAACTTCGCTAATTTTCTAGTCTGTCGGAAGAGTGCTTTGAGCGAGGGACTGGGCAATTATTATCTGCAAAATATACTGCTAGTTGGGACTTTAGTTGCTTTAAGTACCGTGGCAGAAATGCTATCGGGACCAGGGCTACATGATAATTTCAGCTTATCAATAAGATTTTTCATACCTTCGGCAGTGACTGTAATGGGTGGCATCTGTAAAAAACTGGTACCAGAAAAGTGGAGAATATTTACTCTTGGCTCATGAGTAAAAACTGAAGAAAAGTACGAGTTCATTACATCGGATTGTTCGTCTGGCAGTACATGTGAACCGTCCGAGTTAGCAAGTGATATGTTTTGCGCATGATGACTGACCGGAGAGAGTATATTCCAAAACTTTTGTGGATTTGGGTTCGTTATGTGCAGAAGATCCTCGTGGAAGAACTTTTTGGACTGCTTCAGTAGTCTTGTATAGTATTTGAGACACGTGAAATATTTTTCCCGCCTGACGGCTGAGTTGGATTGTTTAGCAATGAGAAAAAGGCGTTTTTTCTTACGTGAACGCTTCTTTAGGGTACTACTGGACCCTTCGATTATTGTACTAACGACATGACACTAACTGAAGTAACAGAATATAAATATGTAGTGCTCTGGGTCAGTAACAATCTTAGATGGAATAAACATGTTGATCTCATAACGTGTAACGCTTTCCGTAAACTCTTTTTCTTGAGACGGGCATTGCGGTTGTCTGCCCCATCTGTACGCCTGCTTGCTTACAAATCTATTGTTCTGCCTACCTTAGATTATGCTGCAATCATTTGGGACCCGTTCACATAAACTAACATGAATAAGAGAAAGTTCAAAAGAGGGCGGCACGATACATATATAACAATTACCGGCGTACATCAGTAACACACCTTTTAATTCCAGCTGGCCTTCGGACAATAACTGAGTGAAATCGTTGTGCACGACTTAAATTTTTGTACCAATTAATTAAAAGACACTACAGATCAGAACTCACCGATTTGCTTGTTTTTGCGTCCGGATACGCAACCCGACAACGACATCAGCTAACTTTAACTCCTTTTCGTGTTCGAAATAACTGCTTCAAATACTCATTCCTTCCACGAACTATTTCCGATTGGAATAACTTCACTAACAATGAAGTCCTGCAGCCATCACTGACGTTATTCTCGCAACATATCACCTAGTTTCTTTTTATTGCATTTGTTATTTCACTGCTGTGTTGTTGGTTGGTTGGTTGGTTTGTGGGGTTTAACGTCCCAAAGCAACTCAGGCTGTGTTGTGTATGTTTGGTTCTATTCCTAATTGTGCAGAAGAGCTTCAACTTGCCCTGTAATTATTGTTTATTTTTGCCTGTTTTGTTAAACTGCTTAGTTTGTATTCCCACCCTGCTAACATTCCAACACTGGGACTGCAGTATAAATAAATAAATAAATAAATAAATAAATAAATAAATAAATAAATAAATAAATAAATAAATAAATAAATAAATAAATAAATAAATAAATAAATAAATAAATAAATAAATAAATAAATAAATAAATAAATAAATAAATAAATAAATAAATAAATAAATAAATAAATAAATAAATAAATAAATGGTTTACCTGCATCGCCACGAATGGAAATGACTGGAACATGGGTTTCAATTAATGTCAAAAAGTTTCCTCTTGAATAATAACCAGTTTTGGTTGACTGTTCTTAAAGAAGCGAGTTGTTGAAAAGTATGCAAGAAGTTGTCCAGTTCGCCGTCCATAAAAGGAAAATTTGCCCTCTTATAATCGTGGATGACTTTCGCAGAACTGCTACAGTAAATAATATCGCTGAGACCGTTTGTAGACGACACTGAGTGGATCATTTCTGGATTCGAAACAAAAACCAGGTCAAGCGTGTTCCTCATCCTAGTTGGCACGTTGACTGTCTGGGTGAGGTTAAACAAAAGTTCAAGATCGATTAATTATTTGGAATGACGAGAAATCGCGATTAAATTATCCCCAACTAAGTCTGGGTAATTGAAATCGCCACAAAGTATGAAATTTGCTCTGGGAAAGCGGCTGTTTAAGTCGAGAAGTACACGGTACAGTTCTTCGACGAAGGAAAGATTACAGTCAGGTGCTCGATAGCAAGCGATGAGTACGATAGAGCTTCCAGGAAGGGATATGTTTACGCTGAGAATTTCATGATGACTTTTATATCAATGGTAAATTGGTAAATGAAGGCAGGGCTCGATTAACGAAAACAATAGGATACCACCGCCTTTGCATCCCACCCTGTCACGCCTGTGTGTTGTGAATGTCATATTATTCTGCAGCTCTTCGGATGAGATATGAGGGGTTAGCCATGTTTTCGTAAAAACAGCAATATCAGTGAGGTTATCTTCTAGGATGGCTTCGACGCATTCCCTTTTAAGTAAGTAGCTACGGATGTTTGTGAGAATAGCTGATAATTCGTGGTGCGCAGCTACACGGACGGGTTGTTGTATCGGCTGATGCGATGTAAATTGAGTAGGCCTTGAACTATTCCGTGAACGCTATGATTTCAACTCGTGGATAGAATCTGACTCGGCATCGTAGGTGTACCGCTTTTTTCCCCATGACCAACTTATCGAAGCGTATCTTAAAATTCAAGTTGCTATCAATGTCTTACCAGTATAGTTGCTTCAGCTGTACGTACACGCGCTGAATAATATTCCCGAATTGAAAATGTGGTTTCCTTTAGCTCAGATCCGGCAGATAGATTATTTGACTCGGTTTTAAAGCTGGATAGTTTAACAATAATAGGACGTTTTCTATCTTCGCGAAAGCGGCCAATTCGGTGAGCTCGCTCAATATCTCAGCTCTGGAAAGGTAATTCGAGGTGTTCAGCGCAGAAAGACTCACGACTTTCGATTCCGACTTTGCCCACCTTTCGTCACTGGAATCAGAGATTCCGAAAACAGAAGCAGGTTGTTGCGGCGAAGGCGGTTTTCGCAATCGTCGCATTTCAATGCGAGCACTTTGACTTCGGCGGTCAGCTTTTCAATGACAGTGTTAAAAGCAGGTTAGTTTGCAGATTGACAAGCTTCCACTTTTTTTTTTTTCTAGTATGTCAACACGGCAGGAAAGATAGCTGACAAGGGATTCAATATTTGTTTGGGCAGAACGTATCAAAGCAAGCTCGGATAACATGGTGTTTTTTTGAGAGCTCCATTCGTGCAATGGCCTCTGATATGGATTCAGGGGTTGGTGGTCCAGTGTTCAACTCAATGTCACCAGACAAAGCAAAGTAAGAGCAAAACCAGGTGTGCATTGACACAGAACAAAGCATCGGGCAAAACAGATTCTGCCAACTGTCAAGGGTGTCCAGGGGCACGACACCGCAAGTAAGAAAGGATCATTACACTGAAAGCATTTGGCGTCCGGAAAATAACTGACCTGCAACAGAATAGGCATCTTTGAGACCTTGCACGTAGCCGTGGTGTGCCTAAACTGGCCTCTGTGCGGTGGTAGATTATGTAGGCTAGGCGGATCATCCGCGCTGATAGTAGCGCTCGATTGCCAGGCGAAGAGGCTGTCTAGGCCAAATATAGGTCAGTAGAAGGTTTCCTGGCTGTCCGTCGTGTGGGGATCAGGAAACCAGCCGTCCGGGTCGCTGAAGGGTAAAGCCTGGTTGGAATCGGCCGAAAGGACGTTGCTGAATTCCCAGGGGAACGTCAAGAGTAGACAAACCTGCAGCTGAATAGGCATCTTTGAGACCTTGCTCGTAGCGGTGGCGTGCCCCCCCCCCAATGACTACGAAACGACCAATACGTCAAACGACGGCTTGAAATGACCGCAACTGATTGCAAATGAGTAAAATAACTAGACATGACTCATCATGACTACTAATGACTGTTAATGACTACGAAACAGCCAATATGTCAATATGTCAAACGACGACTTGTAATCACTGCAACTGATTCGAAATGAGAAATGAGCTATGAGTGGTAATGATTACAATGACTCGGCATAACTCATCATGACTAAGAAACTGAGCTTCCGATCGCCTAGTCATCGATATACTACTACTACGCCTAGTCATCTAAATAGTCATCATAACACTGAACGTATAAGCGCCCCACATTTCTAAACGTCCTTCCCCCCTTATTTATTTATTTATTTTTTTCAAGGATATGAATAGCGGAAAAATAGCGTTTGAGCTCGCGTTAATGCGATATAATGGAGCTGAACCTTGAGGGTTGCTGACATGACACTCTTTACAAATATATTTTTCGGCCCAGCACGTATAACGGCAGGACGAGGCGGCTTAGAATAACATGTAGCAATTCTTGAACTGCGCGCTGCGTCTCTGCTCTAAACAGGCGATGTCTAAGCACCAGGACTTTTGTGCATTTACATCGCATCTGTAAAATCACACAAGTAGTTAGCTATACTAGCAAAACAAAAGTGCGCACTGCAAGACGCAAGCCCCTCCCCTTCACGGGGAGCCGAGAGCGCCCAGAGTTACATCAACTTGACGAAAAGGGCGAACTTGGCGAATGCTAAATTTTTGCTAATTTTTTTTTTCAAGCAATTAATGCTTCAAGGAAGAACCTCGAAAGATTTATAATTGCAAGGAGTGTGAAATTGTTGCAGTTCTGCAGTCCATTTGTTTGCATACTGGTACGAGGGATGTGCGAATATTCGACAATTTCGAATTGCGCACCGAATGTAGTACTCCTATCGACTGTTCGAACGAACCAAATAGTGTACGTGCATGAGGAAACTGCACTAAGCAATTATTTATTGCACAAGGTATGCCAGAGATAATCACAACACGATCATCAAAGATGCTACGAATGAGCGCCTGTGCGATCGACTGAGGCGCGTGGGAGAGCAGGAGTTACTAAAGCGGATAAAATTAGAGGGGGAGGGGAGATTACCGGTGGTGAAGGCTGAAATGCCAATCTACGCCTTCATTGCACCCACGACTGTTCTGCGCGCAGCTGCTCCTGTGCACCTGCGCAGAGGCTGCACGGCGTAAAAGCGACACACATCCCTAATGCAGCTATACCTACTAATGTCTGTCCCTGCGCTACGAGCAAGCCCCTCGCACTCCAGGCGTGAAGGCTAGCTCAACAGTCAGCATTTTCGTAGCGCAAAGACCGCAGGCTTGACAATTTCGTCCTCTCACGCACATCCATTTTATTACACGGCAGCCCATTTCCGAGCGTCGCGTGTGCTACGGCGTACGGCGAATACAAAGAAACACGGGTCTGTCCTCATCCGTCCTCTCGTTAATAATGGACACCGAAAGCGGGGCCCTCAGAGATGACGGTCTTCGGAGCTACGGCGTTGATTTCGTACACGAAACAGCGTGTCATTATCGCGAGCCCCCGAGACTCCGTGCGGAAAGCTCTGCCGCTCGCGGGCCACCCGAAGGAAGGAAACAAAGCGAGACTCCGCTCGGACGATAACGCACTCGTGTTCACACCAATCTCCCGCTGAATAAGCGAATGCTGGCGTCCGTAATGGAAAGTGGAGACCGCGGGGTCCGTACGCGCTAAGGCGGCCCCTAAGCCCGGCTGAGCTGCGCAGCCCGCGAGTAGGCGGGAAGCAGCAGCAGAACCGAATGAGCCACCGCCGAAGCTTGTGCGATTAACGCGTCGCTTTCCCGAGAAACTCCTCCGTTGCCCGCGCGCTCGGCACGGGAACAACACCCGCGCGAACGGCGTACTTGGTACAACAGCATCCGCCACTGGAGCGCTGGCCGGGCCGGCGCTGCGAAACGGACACAAAAGACAAGAAATGGCTTTGGTTTCAGGCGCGAAAGAGCGGACGCTCGATGGCCGCAACGGCGCGATTTCCAAAGACGGCGCAAAAATCGGAGATCGAACGCGCGCGGTCCTTATCGAACCGGCCGTACCATAGCTGCACATACGTGACCGAAAACTCTCAAAACCGGCGTCCGCTGTCGAAAGCAGCCCAGAGCGGTGTTCGGCGTGGTCGCCACTGTTTCCTTTCTTTTGCCACACTTTCTGCGGCGAGGCAGGGGAAGGACGCTTCCTTTTGCTTTCCTCGCGCGCTGCTGTGTTTATCTTTGGCCGCTGTCTGTCCGCACGGCAGCAGTGGGTGCCGCCCGAGCGCGCCGAAACGCGTTCAGAACGCTACCACACAGACGTACCGAAAGGGAGGCGTAAACAGTTTAAAGCCTCCGTGGCTACGCGCACCACTGCGACCGAAGCCGTGGGCAGTGTTTCGATTCTGTAGGATGGCCCTCCAGCAGGCGAAGAAGACACACGGTTGTTTGCTGCCTATAGGTTGACCAGATGTGGCGATCCCTACATGACTGTGCATCCTGGCTGCAAAGAAACTCACGGTCTTGAGAGTTCCGAAGACGTGGAATGCAGGGGACTAACGTGACTAACGACTAGGTGAACGGAGGGACGAAATGTAAGCTTTTCAGTAAAATAACTGGAGATAGATAGTCGGACGGTGACCGACGGCGCCGCGCTCTTATGCACGTAACAGTTCCTGTGAGACCTCTTTGGGGCATAAGAATGTGGCGCTACGTTAGAATATGCGGCATCTCTTTGATAGGAATATGGCCGCTTTGAATGTTTTAAAATCTCAGTTTGGTTTTTCTTCTAACTAGAAAATTTGCAGGGAAGCTAAAACTTTTCCAAATGTGCCGTGTGTCTTAAATAAGGCAGCAGTAATGGCTATTCGGATATGACAAGCGTTCCTCGTCTAGAATAGTTTTTTTTTTTTTTATGTACATGACTGCGAAACGGAAAAGTGTGTTCATCAAGGGCTGTTTTCGTTTCTTATTTTCCTCTTGGTCTCGTGCCATGGCGCTACTTCACTTGGCGCAATTAGTATTTCTCTGCAATGTTAAACTTAAACATAGCCATTTTCGTCGCATAGACACCATTCGACACCCAAGCATGACTCGGCACGTCCCATGACAGAACACCACACGCTCAACGTTGCATTCACCTTAACTGGTTTCCATGCTTTCTTTGCAAGAATAGGCAAAGGCACCATTTCATTTCGACTATGACTTATTCTCTGTTATGCTCTGAATATGTTACACAATATAATCTCCAGATTTTCTAGTATACTTGAGCTTCCTGTCGGTAGGCTCATGTGCTGTTGTCGGAAGCAGCTTCTATCTATTTCTCTCTACACACAGTCGTGCCTCTTTGCGGATAACTCGAATTATAAAAAATTTTCTGATAGATCAAGTTTTTTCGATATATTTTCGCTTGTTTAATGTGAAACTCGCTGTTCGGGTAATGAACAAGGTAAAAGTGTGCAGCCACCGTTAAGACCTGAGTATTTATTCATTCATTCACCAGATGTTACCCGCTGTTCTTTGGGGTCAGGGCATGAGCTGTTACATGCAATAAAAACAAAGCAAATGCTGGATATATTTCACATAAAGATATAAAATTACCATTGTTCAAAAAATAATAACAATAGGGAAGATAAAACTGATTTGATACGGTCATCTTCTCTCCCTTATGTTTCTTTGTTCTATCGTTCTGCAGCCGAAATCATGTACTGTGCCACTTACGACCACTACGCTATGCCTTTTTTTTTTTTTTTTCAGAAAAAAGAAGAAGAAAGTTTGTTTATTCATAAAAAACAGGTATCATACAAAATAAGGTTCCAGAGCTCAAGGCTGTATCGGGACCGCCTGTAACTTTGTAACTCACCGAGCCCCTGTCATCACTATAACCAATACCATCTAGGTAGAGCTGCTATAGTCCAGACACCACCAGCTGTGGCTGAAGTGTCATTACTAAGTTGTCACGGCCTGCGTTTCATTACAGCTGGTATTTTGGTATATATGGCGTTTCATTCTAGCCGATATTTAATTATAGGCGGTGTTTAAATATCGCAAATGTTACATTCCAGCAGATATTTTATTGCAAGCGATGTTTCATTACCTCCCCGAGGCCTCACATAGACGACAACGCCGCCGCTACCGACGCCGTAAATTTGTTGCCGTTATGATATTCGATCGTAATACTACTGTATTAAAATTAAAGTATCAAAACAAGTTAAAAAAGCACATGCTAGTTCTTTTCTGAGGACACCAGAAAGGATTAACAAGCAATTAAAAAAAAAGCACACCTGCACAAATAAACATTTATTTCAAAGATGAAAGTTAAAAAATTTGGAGAACTCTTTTTAGAGGCTTGGCGCATTAATCATCTTGAGCTGATTAGTATTTGCCACCTAAACGTAAAGAGTGAAGGCTTCGTACCAAGATCGAGAGCGAAGATGGCGGGGTTTGCTCTTTATCCCTGCTCTTTTTCAAGCAACGACATAAATCAGTCTGAAAAGTCGTTAGCGCCTGAGGTGCGGCCCGGCTGCCCATAGGATGAGACCACGCGTCCAAATTAAATACTTGCGTGGTCTTGCTTCGGGGCTGACTTGCGCACAAATGGAAGTTGATGAAGACAGCGATGCGCAGCACGAAAAGAGAGAGGGAATCAACCAAAAGGCAGGGAGGTTGACTAGGCGATCCCTGGTAGGCTACCCTGCACTTGGAGAGGGGAACAAGCGGAGAAAAAGGAAAGAAAAAGCAGTAAGGAAATGCGTTTTTCACGTCTCCGTGGACCAATATGATAAGGGGACCTAGGACGTACACTTAAAAATTATACTCGAGAGCTCTACTCCGAGTCCTTTAAGAAATTCAGGAGCGCCTTCACCGTTTCCTTTGTGATGAAGGTTTTGTCTAAGGCCCCATAGTTTTTGCTTATGCAAGAGGGAGAGAGTCCGAGCGGAAGAGCGTAGCAACCAGGAATGCACTATCTCACTCAAACCGAGCGCAGTCACAAACTGTGCGCCCAATCGTTTCATCACACCCGCACTGCTCACACGTTGGAGAGTCTGCCACTGCGCAAGAAAGCGGCAGCTATTTAACAAGTGCGATGTCAGGCTGCAGCGATGACTTCGTTGCCTAATGCAGCGGTCAGGCAAATGCCGACCTGCGCGCTTCGCTGTGGGTTCGAATCATGTTCGCAGCCGTGCATTATTATTTGTTATGCCTTTTAATTATGTGCCCATCACGCGGTGCGTGACATCACGCCGCGACTACGGCAGGGAGTTTCAGTACCTCAGGTGTTCATATCAGGCATTTGCCAGCGCGCAATCTTTCGCTGTGCGCACGCGCGAAAATACGAGAATATTTATGCGAACGGATAAGAGCACGATAAAACCCGCCGTGTTCCTTGATTCGTTTTAGATTTCATTCAGTGGCTGCTTCGAGCCACAGTTTCAGACGAGCCTGAAGGCGAGAACTGAAGCTGATGCACTAAACCTTCGACCATACGCCGAAAATAAGATCGCGCGCATGCGATTGTTACGGCGGCTTCACTGCCTCTGTGTCTGACTGGTTTCTCCAGGAGAGTCTCCTTAAACTCTAAGGAGTGCAGTTCACGATGTAAAATACAGTTCATGTTCCAAGCCTCGCAACCCAGAGCGTTCAGTCAAAAACCGTTTGGCTGACGCCTGAATGCGCGAACAGCGACCAGAACAAAGGCTCGACTATCCAACCTGATAGTTCAAATCTGGTGTTTTGAGCGGAGGACACCAGCGAAAGACATCGTGAGACGGCAAATGTTCGAGTGACTTTTTTCTGTTGTTGTTTTGAGGCTTCGTGCACTACAGTGCAGAGGCGTCTGGTCTGTGTGCTGTTCAGTTAGCGGTATAGTGCAGGAATGATATGTCAAGGGAGCATCTCAGCAGATGTGATGCTTGAGCGCAGCAGTTGTCAGCCTAATGGGTACAGCCGTGCATTGCCGACCGGGCCGCAGGGTGTGAAAAGTAGTTGTATGGGACACGCTGGCACTCCATGAAACTCCGCCATATACTATCATCCTCAAAAAAGTTTACGAAATGCCTATTTTCGGGGGGAAATATTGTGGCGCCGTCTCGTAACTCAGTCACCCAACATCCTTACCAGCATATGTACTATATATGTCCCCTAATACTTTGAAACGTTTTAGGCAATTGGCTATAGATGGTTGCGCACACATAATTGTTTGCCCCTACCCTCGTTATGTACAATGTTGCTGTGCATAGCACTCATGAACCATTGGACAATTCTAGCTAAACCTTGTTTTGAGGTATAATATTGTTCCGTTCGCTTAGAATGCTGCAGTCCAGGAGACAACACGTATGTCACCTTTCCAGCTGGTGCATGGCAGAAAGGACACTGCGATGCTCGATGCTATGATGCGCACGAGCCGCCTGACAGCGTCGCCGATGATGCTCGACTAAAATACGAGCGAGGCTCGACAACTGGCACTAAGCATACAGCACCAACAACGCACCGATGCTCATCACTACAACCTCCGGAGACGTGACGTTGATTTTGGACCTTGTGATAAGGTCTGGGTTTGGACCCCGGTTCGCCATTGAGAACTTTCGGGAAAACTTATGAAACGCTACTTTGGACCGTACACGGTTATTCGCCGCATCTGTGAGCTCAACTACGAGGTGCTTCCCAGCGGAAGCCGACCATCCTCACGCCTTTCCTCACGTCCTGAAGTTGTTCATATATTGTTCGGCTTAATCCGTATTACGTGTGACCCTAGAGGAGCCCTTCTATTTTTTATCCGCTACATCTTTATCGCAAAAAAACACGTGCAAACATATCAGCGTTTTTGAGAGTGCTTTCTTTCTTTTCTTTTTTTTTTCGCTTAGCATCGGGACGATGCCTCTTTCGGAGGGGAGGCAGTGTAACGCCCGAAGAACAAGAATCGCGATCATTTCGACAAAGGCGACGCTGCTGCTGCTTTGACCCGCACGCGTGCTGGTTCCGCTGCTGTTGTGCTACACTGTGCCTTTGTACTGCTGACCCGAGGTCTCTGCTGCCGTCGTGTCCCTGTGCGTCACGACGTGACAATATCGTCAACCAGGACAATGCAGTTGGGGCTCCGAAGATTTTTGCCTAATTTGTAATTCGCTGCAACCCGCTATGTCTAGAAGTAAACCGTCATCAAGAAAGAGGAGAACTGTTCGCCATGGATTGTTCGACCGTACCTTCATGCCATGGCTCACCTCGTGTGGTCTTCGCATATACTTCATCGGAGAAGGATTCTACGGGTCCTCTTCGGTCGTTGCGTTGTTCAGTGTCTCTTCTGTAGACGCTCAGCCATGACCCCTGCAAAACTTAGTTTTATAAGGGACAGTGTAATTCTGGGCAAACGCTTCAGTAAAAACAAAAATAAATGCAGAGTTTCAACTGTCCTTGAACCAAATTTCACGAGCGTTAGCCATCGGCCGAAGTCATAGTCGCTGCTGCCGCATGGATGCTCCTGGCAACCGCTCGCTATACAGACAGGGTTGACACATCCCCGCGCGCAAACCTCCCTTTGACGTCATCGCGGCTTTCTGGGTGCACCCATTCATTGGACGCTCCCAAGTGACGTGGGGCGCTGTCACGACTTATCTTCATATATATATATATATATATATATATATATATATATATATATATATATATATATATATATATATATATATATTTCATACGCGCCGGCGTGCACTGAGTTGAGAGGGGAGACAAGGTGCGTCCTTTTAATCACCAATATGATCGGTGCTGATGAAGCTAGCTTAAATGTTTTTTTAGTTGCTGAGATGACTGATGGGATACCTATACGTGTTTTCTAGTCTTAGTAAGTGGTTTTTCATGGGCTCTTAAAACCCTCACCATTTTTTCATATCGTGTCGAACCGTAAGTATAGATCTCCTTCTTCTCCAAACCTAACTAAAGCGTCATTCCCTCCTTGAATAATAAAATACTTCAATCCTATATCGCTACAAATTATCTGATTTGTGTAAATAATTTACGCAAACAAAAATCGCTTAGTTTAGTGCATTATTACGATAGAAACATTATGGAGTGCGTTCAGAAACACCCGATTAAGTTGTTTTCGTGCAAAGGTGGCTGTTAAGTGGTTCTTCGAGTTTAAAAAAGAAGACCGCGAATAAAAAAAAATTGCCGATGATTACGTTACTTTCTAATGCAAAATTTGAGCGCAGCTCGTCACCTGTTTCAGCTTTTCGATAGATTGAGGCAAAGAATTCGAGCAAGACATGTATGTGCGATTACAGACAACTTTTAGGCGATTCGCAGTGGCGAACGGCGGCGGCTATGCGTTTCGGCTCGGGCGGGGCACATATCGAGATCCGCCGCCATCAATTCGACGCTCTGATTGCCGCCGCACAGGGGTGGCATTGGAGGAGGAGCGAAGAGAGCAATTACATCATCAGGAGGTCGCGGGAGGAAGCGCGTGGCCCCAGCTAGTGCAACATTGTGCAGCGAAGAAATATATCAGCGACTGACTGATGCTGCTGACGCCGCTAGCGAGTCAAGTGAACGTGGCTCTGCGTGTTGGCTTGAGATGCACGCACCGTGATCCGCTGATGCGGAGCGGCGCTTCGGCAGCCGGAAAACACCGTCGCCGCCACTAGGAAGAGAGGGGGAGTTCACGCAGCGGCGAACGGTGGCGGCAGGAGCGCGCGCTTCCCCGGCTGCGGAGCTAGTTACGAGGGACAATGGCGACGGCGACGACGACACGAAAAGCAAGAACGGGCGCCCAAGGGCTGCACTCTAAATAACGACTTCGCACTTGTGCGCCTGGATTGCGGCATTTTCATGCAAACTAAGGCAAGTATTAGAGCAAGCGACAAGCTCAGTCGTGCGCAGCGGTCACACCGTGAGCTCGCTACGTGCTCTTCGGCAGAACGTGGGTCCAGACGTGTAATGCGATGGCAGAATGATAAAATGCAGCCAGGCATGCTTTCCATCGTCAGAACAAAGTTGCTGGTTCGGATCGACCGTCGGGATGATACTAAAAGAGTCGGTTTGTCGCTTTCTCACAGCCCTCACAGCCATGTGCGTGGGCTTCGTTAAACACCCGCATGGGAGCGCTGTTATCCAGACACGCGAAATCGCTCATAAAGCCCCTACTCTACGTAAAAATAAAGCTAACTTCTGAATCGGAGTGGTTCCTTCTCTCCTAACTGTCTTGTTGGGCGACTGCGATCTAACGATAGCACTTGCGCCGGTGTCCCTTCGATTCGCTCGGTGTTTGTGGCCGATTAAGCTAATGTCTACACGCACACCGAGGGAACAACTGCTGCCCTTCAGGACACTACAACTGCAGGAGTCGCGGCACAATGCTTTCCGCCATACCGTGAAGCGAGAGGAAGAAAACTTGCCGAAAAGTTTGACACAACAAATTTGGTCGCGCCAGGGCTTCAAAAGGTGCGAGACAGCCATGGCTGTTGCAGCGTGGGCTACCCCTCAAGTTTTAATGGGAGCTCTCCTGGGGAAACCAATAAGGAGCTGAGGGAATTACGCCTGATCTTGTGTTCTGCGCATGCGTGACGGTATAATGCAAGCGCAGAACGAAATGTAATTGTGCCCTGGCGAATTTCTGGTATGAAACCCTCACGCACTGAAGCCGCTCTGACCTCGCCAGGGTGAGAGGTGCACGCATAAGGTGTTGGCCGCATAATAAATAAATCACATAACAGATGAGTACCATATGACCGTGAGTATGGCTCGAACTTACGGCAAAGCGTGCAGGTCAGCTTCCATGGACGTTGCATCAGGCAACTAAGCCATCGCCGTAACCCGATATCACACATGTTAAAAAACCACTTTCTAGCGATGTGTGTAGCCGTATTCATCAACTTCCATTCTTGCGCAAGTCAGTCCTAAAGCAAAACCACGCAGGCACTTGAACGTGCAAGCAAATATTTTAACGCATGGCCGCTTGAGAAAACAGCACCAGGTGCTTTCGGAAGAGCCCTACTGCCGAATTTTTCAGGGAAATCCCCGAGAGTAGATTTCTAATAAGGAATTAATTACTCATTACCGTCCACCCGAGCGTAGCCACACCGGTGCCAAGGAAAGCTATACAGCTTCTTCAACTACTAACCTTCTATGCAAACAGCATAGCTCTCCTTCGTAGCCGTATGCCTTAGCCCGGACAGATGCTAATAAGTAATTACTTCTTTATTCCACCTCCCTTGAGAGTCAGAGAAGAGTGGGGAAGGATGCTTCTATCGGCTGAGCCCGTAACCCAATCCTCTTGGGCAGCCTTTGCGCGTCGCAGGCGCTAATGTGTTATCGCACTGCTCTACGTCGTCGCTGTAAGAAAGAGCAGCGATAGAGAGGAAAACCTAGACCGCCTGCGCTCCCGGCCTAGATCCGGATCCTTCTAGCGTCCCACGCCTTTCGGCGGCAAATGCCAATCAGCTCACGCAGGCTGATGCGCTTAGCCGCTAAGCTCAGCTCTGCCTATCCTTTTTCGTTGTTTTTTGTCCATACAGTACGCAGCATACCAGCGGTGTGTCGTACGCAGCGCACAAATATTTTGATGACATTGCACGAAGAAGTTTCATCACATCCACAGTGCGTACGCAGTGAGCACCTTAAAGGGTGCTAGGGTGGTAACCGGAACACGAAACAAATGCCATTTCCTCGGCAGTAAATAGATGGTCCCTTCGCACCATTATAAGGCTAAGAAAATTTATACATAATGAATTAAATAATGAACTGTGATGAAGTAAAATTAGCTGCACGATCTAAATATATACTGTAATGAGCAACGATAACGGTATCCGGTCGATCTCATGAGCGCGCGGCGTTCCTTGTTCTTATTTATTTATTTATTTTAAGTCTGGTCTGTGTTTATCTGAAGCCTCGTAGTCGACAGAAGGAAACAGATGTGGGTCTGAATTGTTAGTTTCTAAGACAATGTTCGCGAATGATGCGGATAGAGTAGATCCCCAAAACATTGTTAGGGCGTTCATATTTTAGACATTGGTTTATAAATTCATTACTTCCCTAAAGCAAAACACCAGCGCCGCTGGGATCCCAGCGTCTCAGGCCCAGCATGGCGCTGGGGACTGGGCATAATGGCAGGCGGCATATTGACAGCTCCCCACTGGTGGCACTGGTCTCCCAAAGAATATAGAGTGTATGCACCTACGTCATAGTGGTGGCAATCTTGTTGTGCATGAAGCACGGCGATTGCAGGCATATCTAATAGGGAGGTATCGTTATCTGCCCCATCTTGCACTGTTGAAGCTGTGCCTTGCACCAAAAAAAAAAAAAAAAAAAAAGAAAAAAAAAAAGGGCGCCCGTGACGTAACTTGAATGCCTCTTATAGATTCTGTTAACTGGATAGACTTGATTGCGTTAATTTTCTGTTAACCTATACATATACATATAGGTTCATAGAAAGTGTAATTGAAGCAATATGTGCAGAAGAGTAAAATGAATGCATGTAAAATATAGTTTCTGACCGCAGCATACTCAGAGTGCACGACTTCCGCCGCTGCTGCGCATCCGCGCTTACGTCTGACACACGCTTACGTCTTTTCGCCAAGCACGCAAGCTCACTCATGTGTGGCCGCTTTCCGCAGCCAAGCTCCCGCATCGCTCACATCGCGCACAGAGCACAGGCACGACGGCGGTCTGGCGCGCAGCTGCCGACGCGTCAACTGTGATGGCATTTAGACGCAGCAGGCAGTGTCGCTGCCGCGGGTTCCTCATTCGATCGGTGGCACGACAAAGCACAGCAGCCAAAAGCGGTGCGCCAACGCGTGCCTGGCGCGCGCACGTGTTGTGCACGCATGATGCTCGGCTGCGCGAAACGAGGCAGGAGGCATTTTTCCTCCGCTTGGTCCCTTTGTTTGCACCATGTCTGGCTGCCCAAAGGGTCGCGGGTGCGGGCGATTCGTGGCCAAGAGTCGAGATAGCGACTCCGCCCGTCGTCAGCGTCGTGTCGAGTTGCTGCCCCTCCCACCCTACCCGCGGCCACCGACGAGGACCGAGTAGCTAGCACTGCTACCACGCTCCCGGAGAAAAGGGGAAAGAGAAAATGACCGGAAGCAGCTTCTGGGATCGCGGAAATGCCTTAAAGAGCCATTCGATGCCGCGCCGCCAGAACCGAGCTCTGATAATGTTCGCCGCTTGCGGAAGCGTCCGCTTGCACCGCCGGGAAAAAGAAAAAAAAAAAAAAAAACAGACGACGGTCGAAAAACAGCGCTCGGCACGCGGCGTCCTGCGATGGGATACACGTCGGCGACCTTCAATGCCTCTGCACGCGCTGCCTTCGCTGTCGCGACAAGGTTGCAGAACGCAGGCCCACCGCGGTACTTGGCTAACGCTTTTCTAGCGAGCGCAAGTCGGCTGCGTTCGGAAGCATAGCCAGGGTATTTCTGTTTCCTCTTGCCTTCTGGCTGCCTCTTTTGTTTTACCTATGAAGAGAAATGGCCACAGGTGGTCTGACCAATATGAAAGGAGAGCAGCCTTCGCTAGTATTTGACGTGTCTTTTTTGGGATGTCTTTGGCCTCGGTCTCGCGCGTGTTTGCATTTTCTTTCTTGACAACTATTTTGTTCATTATATGAACACAGAGCTAAGTTCCTTTGGTACGTTACGTACTCACTCCAATAAGGTCCTGCAGCTCTAAAATTCGCGGCAAGTTTAAAACCTCTGAAGACAGTAAATATATATTCTTTTTATTTTTGAGAATTTTAAGAACTATGGCTCCTGTTCAGTACATTGTGCTTGAGCACAATAATCCTAAAGTGATAAGAAAAGAATTGAAATGCAGAATTGCTTTCCTTGTTGCGAGACTTGCGCTCTGTGTTGTTGAGAAGTTGAAAAGTTGAGAAGCCAGCAGCCCAGATGGGGACCATCGCTTTAACTCAGAACAGCACTGGAGCTTGGTGAAGGCCGATGCCTTGCGTGCGCCAGAACGACAAAAACAACGCAGTTATTGCCTCGAGGCATTCTTTTCTCACGCAAAGCACGCTTTTCAAGCACGAAGACGACACGCATTTGCATGTCAATGTGTTGTACAGCGTTTTATACCACGTGTCATGCGCTGTCCCTTGTTTCCGTACCTTTCGCGATCAATTTGCCTGCAGTGTACTCATTTTCTTCGCATAATAATAAACAATACGGCTACAATCGCAATATGAAGAGCAACATTTTCACTACACTTCGCCCAGGCACGCATGTCTATAGTTACCAGTGCCTGCTGTCTAAGGATGTGGGAAAAGGAAAGCTTGTCTTCTACAAGCCATTGTGCAGCAGCAACCAGAAACAAACTTAAAAAAGTGAGCGAGGGGGGAGGGGGGGGGGGGAAGTATTTATAGCTATACTGTAGCCAAGCATTTACCTGGTAAGGGACGTTTTGCAGCGTTTCTTTTTTCTTTCTTTTTTTCAGCAGTGAAGTCGAAACTATCCCCACAGCAATGAGGGTTTCTGCGTGTCATTTTTGTTTGTTCGTTTGTTTGTTTTTGTTTGTCTGTCTGTCTGTCTCTCTGTCTGTCTGTCTCTCTGTCTGTCTGTCTGTCTGTCTGTCTGTTTGTTTGTTTGTTTGTTTGTTTGTTTGTTTGTTTGTTTGTTTGTTTGTTTGTTTGTTTGTTTGTTCCTGTTTTTTAAGCATTTCAACTTTCTTCTTTAGCTCGGGCAACAAATCGTCAGCGGGAAGTGTCGTTCTTGCATGCTGCCGGGTGGCACGAAACGAACAAGTTTCATCGCCGACCAACATCAATGCAAGATTAGAAAAAGTGAATTAAAAATTCAAAAGCGATCGATAGGTCGATCGCCCGAGCATGGCTCGTAGGAAATAAATGCGTCACCACGCACGGTTTCTTACATTATTTCACTTCATCCCTCTATATTCGCTGGTGATGTGTGGCACAACGATAGCATAGAACCTCGTGGAGCTCCCTTACGCAATATACATCGCACATTGGACTGAGACTGATTACTGAGACGGATTTCCAATGACCTTGCGATACGGTGCTGACCCTCTCCCATCGGCATCCATGCATATATATATATATATATATATATATATATATATATATATATATATATATATATATATATATATATATATATATATATATATATATATATATATATATATATATATATCCAAGTAAAAATTTAAAAAAAAGACATAAAGCATAATCCCCGATGCTTTCCTTGGCCTCGCCGACTGTTGGCTTCTTTCCTTCACATATACCGGGTGTCCCAGCTAACTTGAACCAAGGGGTACAAAATAATATATTTGAGGTAGGTCAGTGAAACCAATTGCATTCAACTGCCAGCCTCCTTGCGCACTACAGGCAATTTTTTGTTTTGCAATTACTTAATTAGCTAATTATGTTAATTTATCTAATTTATTAAATATCGACTTTAGACCAAACATGTAAATTGGAAAGTTGTAGAGCACCTTCAGAAACCCCCATTTCATTAATTGCGATAAAGAAAGTCTCACTTGTATCGTTTTTTCCGGGCTCAGAAGAAAGCCCGCGAAATACAAATAATACCACGTGACTAGTGCATTTGTGCGCCGCGATTGTGGTGCTCTCAGTCGTGGTTTGAGCGAACGAGATCAGCTGCGGCCGTGTCTTCTTGACCCCGTTAAAGCGGCAGGCCGATATGCCTGCGATGGCTCCTTCGCCAGCGTCAGACAGCCGGCCCACGTGACGGTGCAGTAGCAGCGAGAGCGGCGAGCCGACACCACCGACATTCTAACAAGGCCTCCTTCTCTCCCATCAGTGAACGTCATGACAAACAGATGAGCGATAAGGTATCAGCCACTGAATCTGCGCATACAGGCTTGGGTAAAGGGGCGAGATGACATCATGTGACTCGACTAAAATTAGCGCTGGACCTTCATTTGCCGGTTTTTTATCGCCATCCGCCTGTCGGGATGTAGGCTGCTGCGGTGCGCAGGCGTGGCCAAAATCGCGGTAGTGACTGGCGAGCTCGAGCTCGCTCGAACCATCGCCAACATTTCTGCCTGCCGCTGCAACGGGACCATCGGGTCACAGACGCAGCTTATGTCGTTCGCTCAAACCACGACTGAGAGCACCACAATCGCGGCGCACAAATGCGCTAGTCACGTGGTATTATTTGTATTTCGCGCGCTTTCTTCTGAGCCCGGAAAAAAAGATACACGTGAGACTTTCTTTATCGAAGTTAGTGGAATGGGGGTTTCTGAAGGTGCTCTACAACTTTCCAATTCACATGTTTGGTCTAAAGTCGATATTTAAAAAAATAGAGAAATTAACATAATTAGCTAATTAAGTAAATGCAAAACAAAAAATTGCCTGTAGTGCGCAAACAGGCTGGCAGTTGTATGCATTTGGTTTCACTGACCTACCTTAAATACATTATTTTGTAACCCTTGGTTCAAGTTAGCTGGGACACCCGGTATATATACATCCTGACCGAGGGTTGTTGTGTGCTATGTTTCATGTAGATTCGAACACCGCCGGTCCCGCACTAGTGCGGTATTTTGGGGCCGCACAAAAGCTGCCTCATCAGGCAAGCTGGTGGATCCTCTCTTGATTATCACAGGTGATCAAAATTAAGCTTAACTGATTCATTAACGTTATGTACTGAAAGATACGCGAAGTGTACCCTAAGTTTTATGGCCAGAAGGACACGAAGTGATGTGATAACTGTTAGTCTCAAGCGCCTAGAGTAATGTTTGGTTTGTGGCGTTTAACGTCCCAACGCGACTCATGCTACGAGAGACGATGTGGTGGAGGACTCCGGAAATTTCGACCACCTGGGGTTATTCAACATACGCTAAGATCGCACAGCACACGGGCGCCTTGCTTTTCACCTCCATCGAAAAGCGACCACCGCCGCCGGGATTCGATCCCGCATTTTTGGACACAGTTGTAGAGCAACTTAACCACTGCGTCACCCCGGCGGGCTGTAATCTAAAATCGATTAAAGAGCATTTCAGTGACTGCAGTCAGCGGCATGTTCATACTGAAACCTTAGAGGCAGTCTTATCCCTATCACATAATTCCATTCTGTAGCATCCGCTTAGAGCGCGTGTATTTCGAGCTCTTCGGTTGTAAATATTCAGCTCGATCTGCGTAATTACGCGCATGAAGTAGTGACTATGGGCGTGAAATTCCTGCCGGCACGGTGCGGCCTTTCATATGCCAGCGGCGCAGAGCGGCCGGTGAAGGTAATAACTGTCCCCCTTTCACTTTCAGCTGCCAAAGTGGAAGAAACTCTCTGCGTAACAGCTGCGTCACACTAGGGGCGAGTTGCGCGTCGGCTGCCACCACCTTGCAGGCGTAATTAAGCGAAATTAGGGAAATATTTGGAGGCGAATATCTCGACACAATTTGCTCTAAAAGAATTCTAACAAATGCAGTAGTCTATATCAGAGATAGCTTTCTGTATCTATGCAGCCAATCCTTTTTTTTTTCGGGGGGGGGGGGGGGGGGAGGGGGGGGGGAGATTATGCACAGGGTTACTAGTAGTTCTGTAGGTAGTTCTGGCATATCTGGCCTCAGTTCCAGTTTCTTGGCAAAACAGCACGCATGAGTAACAAGGCACAGACAAGGGGAAGCAGAGCTGTGCCTTCTTATCTGTATCCTTCTTATCCTGCCCGCACCAGCTGGCGCGGTACTATCTTTGGTTCTTATTTATTGTGTCGGTTTCAGTTCTCTCTTGATAATAAATTAAAAACGTTCATTATAATTCGTGTTCTACCTAGATTAGCCCACGCAGGACTGCATGCGTGTTGTTCAAGAGTTCCGATCCGATGCACACGCAGGGAACGGCACAAAGATGGTTGTCCCTAAAGGAATCTTTGTTGTACACTCTTTTCATTATGCCATTGGGCATCTCAGCGTATACATTAGTTCCTGATTTCTTGTACTATCCGATTGTGTCATGTGTTCCGGGTGACGTACTCTGCCGGATGTAAACCATTAAGGAGGCAAAAGTGTTCACGCATGCATACTTATAGACGTTTCATGCAGACAGCGAGCCGGTCATACGGGCATAAATGATAACGCACCAAGAAAGCAAATGCGACCACGTACTGCAAGCTCTTGCGAGCGAGGACAAGAACACGCGTGAGGGAGGCTACTAATACGTGCTCGAGCGCGACGTAGAATTCATCATTAATAAAGACGTCCTGCACGTTCGAATATGATAAAACGTTTTCAAGGAGTTCGTCATATCGCTAAAGTCGAGCCTGCACTCAGCAGCGCACCCCTATAACCACTATATCCATCCCGAGGGAGGTAACAGCTTCTTCGTATGAAGTAGTATCACATCAAATACTCTCAGAATGACTTAAGAGTATTCAGAGTAAAACTGTCAAAATTATCAGAAGCGCCGTCACACGATGTTTCAACTGACACGACTCTCCAAGAGCTTAACTTGCTAAACACGGAACGCAATTACAAATTGTTTTTTATGTGCAGCCATAATTGAAGATAGAAAGCAAAATAACTTCCTCGTAAACATATAAGTTAATTTATAACAATGAGCGGTTGATCGATGTTGGATGATTTTAATGTTCCAGATGATTCGGTGAGCCGACAAAAAGTTGTACAAACGGGCTAGACAACTTTCTTGAACAGTGTTTACACTTTATTACACGGGTCAATACAATTTCACTAGGTCAGCGAAGTACTAACGCCGCTGAGCATCTCATGACGCCCTACAAAATAAAGTTAAAACTAAGAAAAAGGAGGAGCAAGCCAAAGGCTTCCGGGTGCTCCCCTCCTGCTCAGCAGCCGGCACCTTAACTTTCGCTAACATAGGCAGCCACTGTGACCCATATCATAAGCGGCACTTTAAAGCTGCGAGCTTCGAGCGCCAAGAATTAAATATGGAATGCAAATCAACCTAACACAATTCTAAGACAGCTGAATGACCTTCATGAAAATGTCACAGTGCATGAGTACATCAAAAACCTTGACATGCTGTATACTTAATTTTTCTGTTACTGACAATGTATACAAGGTGTCCGCGCTAAATTTAAAAAAGATTTATAAAACAATTCCGAGAGCACTGTGGAACTACACTGCAGAATGTGAAAGCTGGAGCGTTGCTGCTGCACTTGGTGCATCATGCTATATCTGATTATCATTATCAACTAAATGCAGCATTATTATCATTGTTACTATCATCATTGTCATTATCACTAATTGCAGCGTCATTGTCCTCACTACTATCATCCTCATGGTAGACAAGGAGAATTATGATGTGCGTTCCACGACCCCGAAAGTGACGCAGTTGGTTAAAACGCTCGACTGGGTATCCGAGGGATGGAATTTCGATTCCCAGTGGAGACAGAATTGTTATTTTTCTGATGACGTCACCAGGAGGACTGACAAGTAACACATCAGCGCACAGATCCCGCGCACAATTCTCGCGCACCGGATCTCGTTCCATAAGAAGGCTTTCGCCTTAAAAAACGTGGAATGTCTTAGCTCAGTGCAACCGGCTAATGTTGAGGTCCACCCAAGTTTATTAACGATATTAAACACTGATTACGTTAGTTTTTAATTATTGGCTTGAGGAGTTTGAGGAACAAAGTGTCTGTGCACAAAACCGTGGGTCGTCTCGAAAAACCTCGACCTACGTTGCTTCCGTCAAGGTGCATCCATCAATGTACAAGTCCAGAGGGAATGCCGGTCACGTGACCAGCTGCTCACTTACATCTCGCCCAACGAGCACGCAAGGCTCCATATTGTCACCGTCAAACAGCCAGAAGGTTAGAAGGTGGGTTTATTCACAGTTACGCAAAACTGGGAGGCGGCAAGGCTGGAGGGAGCTCGAGAGAGGAAGACGAAAAAGGCCAGGGTCACTAGCATGGCTAAGGCCAGCTAAAACGTCGGTAATCCAGTCCGGCCGCATGACGGCGCCACAATAGTGATTAGTAATGAGGCAATATCGAGGCGAGTGCTGCAGAGGAAAGCGGATGTTATTCTTTGAGACGCGTCTTGGGAGGGGGTTCAACAGCCTCGGGAAGGAACAGCAGTTTACATTAGGTAGCGAAATACTGAAAATAGTAGGCGAATATGTCTACTTAGGACAGATAGTAACCGCAGATCCGGACCATGAAAAGGAAATATCAAGAAGAATAAGATTGGGATGGAGCGCATTTGGCAAGCACTCGCAGATTATGACTAGCAGCTTACCGGTATCGCTCAAGAGGAAAGTATACAACAGTTGCATCTTGCCTGTACTCACCTATGGGGCTGAAACGTGGAGGCTAACCAAGAGAGTTCTACTTAAGTTGAGGACAACCCAGAGGGCTATGGAACGAAAAATGGTAGGGGTAACATTAAGAGATAGAAAGCGTGCAGAGTGGGTCAGAGAAATAACTCAAGTTACCGACATTCTAGTGGAAATTAAGAAGAAGAAATGGGCATGGGCAGGACATGTAGTGCGAAGAGAGGATAACCGATGGTCGCTTAGGGTAACAAACTGGATTCCAAGGGAAGGAAAGCGTAGCAGGGGGAGGCAGAAAGTTAGGTGGGCGGATGAGATTAAGAAGTTCGCAGGGGTCAAGTGGATGCAGCTAGCACAGGACCGGGCTAATTGGAGGAATATGGGAGAGGCCTTCGCCCTGCAGTGGGTATAATCAGGCTGATGATGATGATGATGATGAGGGGGGGGGGGGGGGGGGGGGGACACTCAAGTGGCGCTGCTGTTGCATGGAATGTTTTTTTATGGCGCAAGTCACCCTTCAGGGTCGGTAAAACAAGTACTTCGCGTAGACTACAGCTTGATACTGTAGTGCGGTAATCTTCATCATCATAACCACTGGCATGAATCGCGCGCTGGCGCACTCGAGGACGAAGAAAAAAAAATTCTTTGCTGCCAAATTCTTGGCCGATCCCCCTCTGTGGGTATGTGCCATAAGTTATTTGGACAACAACAACAATTTCGCTGCGCCTGACGCTACTCCTGACGCTCCGCTACGAGTTCATCCTGAGCGGCTGGATTTATCTGGGTTGACTTAATAAACACACCCCTACAATTGTAGGGGTGTGTTACCCGCTACAGTATGACATTCATGTCATTTATCGATCAAGTCTGAAGCATACGGACGCGGACGCTCTTTGCCGCTCGCCATTGCCTAGTGACTCCTCGTCTGACCACATCTGTGCTCACGATTTGTCGACTCTTGCCACTGTCGACATGGCCACCGAGCAGCGGAATGACCCATGGATCAGTGCACTTTTGAATTTTCTTTCAATTCCTCCTCCCGGTCCCCGGTCATTCATCGAAAGCACTCGTCCGGCAAGCCCACCACTTCTCCATTCGTGACGGTCTTCTCTATCGCCGCAATTATTTGCTTGACGGACGGAAATGGCTTCTAGTCACCCCACGTCATATCCGCGCCGAAATTTGAGCTGCGTTCTATGGTGACCCACAGTGTGCCCACGGTGTCGTATTGAAAACCTACACGCGCCTCCGTCTGCGATTTTGCTGGCGTGGAATGTAACGCTTTGTACGACATTTCGTGCGCGCTTGCGAATCTTGTCAACGCTGAAAAACTCCTCAGAAGTCCCCTGTTTCGTTGCAGCCGTTACCCTGTCCTGCTCGTCCGTTTGACCGCGTTGGCATAGATCTCTATGGCCCTCTTCCTACTACTTCCACTGGAAACCGGTGGATTATCAGAGCAGTAGATCATCTTACTCGCTACACAGAAGCATCACCGTTATCTTCTGCCTCCGCACGAGACGTTGCTTTGTTTCTTCTGAACAATTTGATTCTTCGCAACGGGACTCCGAAGGAACTACTCAGCGACCGCGGACGCGTTTTGTTGTCCGACGCTCTTGAGGCCCTACTGAAATAATGCCGCAACATTCACCGCACTGCTACTTCTTACCACCCTCAGACGAATGGCCTGACAGAACGTATCAACCGTACTCTGAGTGACATGCTGGCCATGTGCGTCAACGACGCTCATTCCAACTGGGACCAGGTTCTTCCCTTTGTAACGTACGCGTACAACACTGCGACACAGACCACCCACTGGATTCTCTCTCTTCCTCCTTCTTTACGGCCGCGAGACAACCTGCACAATGGACACACTTTTTCCCTGCCGCCCTGATGTCTCTGAATCGACGCCCCTCTCGGGCGCGCCCAGTACGCAGAATGCCATCAGCTCGCTCGTTCGCTTACAGCAGAAAACCAGTAGCAACAAAAACACCATGGTGACACCGGCGAGGGTTCTTCATATGCACCTAGCTCTCTGGTGTGGCTCTGGGTCCCTGCCACAACCACTGGCCTTTCAAAGAAGCTTCTTGGTCGATATCACGGTCCACACCGAGTCCTCCAAAAATCATCTCCTGTTAACTACGTAGTTGAGCCTGTTAAGCCCTCTGCGGACTTGCGTCACCGTGGACGCGAAATGTGAACCCAATCAAGCCCTACTACGATCCGTCTGTCCTTTCGGCTCCATAAGTCGCCAGGATGGCTCCTTCTCTACCCGGGAGGAAACTGTAGTGTGGTAATCTTCGTCATCATAACCACTGGCATGAATCGCGTGCTGGCGCACTCGAGGACGAAGAAGTTGGTCGCTGTCCTGGCGCTTCGCTACGCCTGACGCTCCGCTGCGAGTTCATCCTGAGCGGCTGGATCCTTCTGGGTTGACTTAATAAGCACACCTCTACAATACAAACATTTCAGGCAGCTGTTTTTCAAGACGATCTACAACTTCGGTAACAACACTTTGTTCCTCAAGCCAACAAATTAAAAAGCAAGCTGATCAGTCTTTGCTAATTGATAATGTTTCAAGAACAAAAAAAAAATACTGCAGACTAGGGCAGCTGACTATCACAGCCTTCAGTCGGTTCCACTAGGCTACGACATACCGCGTTTTCTAAAACCGTGGCTTTAGTTGAGACGTACAGCTGGCATATCTCCTGACTAGGTTTCAGGGTGAAGGTGACATTTTGATATTTTTCAAAAACAGAAAAAGAATACAACACTTCGTTTTTCTATGTATATAGCGGTAGTAATTGTAATTTTCTAACGATATGCTGTGTGTATCAATTTTTATCATGACAATTGAAATTACCGTAAGTATTTATGCGCCGCTTGTACACTCTCTGCCATTCTCCCTATATATTAAGGGGCCTGTGCTAGCATTGTAAGGCTATCCATAAGGTGGCATTTTAAGGCGAAAGCCTTTAATAGTGCATGCTGTCGTGGACAAAATGTGTCCCGCTTTTGCGGCGGATCTGATTGGCCGAGGCGGGATGACGTCATAGAGGCCTCGACCAACCACAGAGCACCACCACAGTATGCGCAAATGCGTGCTATATGGTAATATGTCCATCAATGATCAATTACTAATTAGATGTTAGTAAATAATTACTAATTGATGACTAATTAAGCGCTTCAATAATAAAATAATAATGAATAAATAATTGTATATTTAATGCCTAATAATATGCAATTAACTATTGCTTATTACATAATTATTACTCATTAGCGCCAGATGCGTAGCAGAATGCAGCACTCAGGCTTTCGCCTTTCACTGCTTTAGTCGCTAAAGTTCCTCGTAATTTTTTCTCTGAACGTGAAATAAATGAGGTGAAATGGTCCAGCTAATGTTGCTTGGAGAGTGTGGCTCCGAGAAGTAACCTCAGTAATTCTGCTTTATTGGCACTCCTTTTTTTACTTGCACCGAGCACACTCCCCAGCATACACGTCCTGACAAAGTCACAAATTCGAAACCGCTTCGCAGTAAGTGTCAGCCCAAGGGCACAGCCGCCATGACAACAGTAAAGAAAGCAGAAGAAAACGGTCTCGGCCGGGCGCGCGGACGGCCTGGAGCGCTGGCGCTGGCAAGTCGCAGGATTGATACGACGAATCGATTCGCGTGGTTCATCATGTGTGTCGTTTCTGGCAGTTGCTGCTCTCCATTCCCGTAACACATGTCTCTTGCGGCGTAAGCAGTGCTCAGCGGGCTCTGCCATTAGGACATAATAAGGTGAGATATGCGCCGTCGGAAACAAGAGGCCGGCCAGGCGCAGGCTTCGATAGCCGCCCAATTTGTATGCAGTGCGCACTTGCACACGCTACGCGAAGGGCTGGTGTTTGGCTCGCAAGGCCATGCGGCCGCCTGCAGAGAGATAATTAGCCCGCGTTCGGTTGGACGCCCCGGAAACTCGGAAGGAGCGGAGAACGCTTCCGCGAGTGTTCCGCTCGCTCCTCCTCCCCCTCTACCCCCTCCGTTGTCTTGGGCAGCCGGCTGCTCGGCCTTTTGTTGCTTGCGTAGCTCGAGTCTAGGCGCCGGCACTTCATGCTCGGAGGCGCCCGCGACTACGAACTAAAGCGGCTGTATTTCCTAAATTTGTGCTTCCACTCCCATGGTCCATACGAGCGCTGCACGCACGGATCCACGTTGATGCGACAGCCATTTATACCTGTATCAAGCTGTGCTGTATGGTGTGGTGTCGGTTTTTGGTATTCGCGTTCGGTAGCAGCAACAACGGTAAGTATAGAGATGACAAAAATGGCTAAGGCACTTGCGTGGCACCAATTTTATTACTAGAGTGACTGCACGACGTCTTGGCTTTCGTCATTTGGCCATCAAGATTGGCCAACTTAGCAAATGTTAGGGCGCATACACCACACACATTTATAGACACATGCAGAAGCACGACACTCGGGGGAAGAAAAGGGGGGTGGGGGGGGGGGGGGGGTTCACATATGAATCCGACAAAGTCGGATCGAGTTGGCCTGAAAACCGCCTGTCAGACTAATATCCGCCAGGGTGTCGAGCTATTATACGACCGTTGATCCGGGCTGAGTCAGCCCGACTGCTCAAAGCTTGACTGGTCGACCCGACCCGCTGGGAGAGGAGCATGTATACGCTGACACGTCAGGTCAGCGCCTCCTCTGTTGCCTTCTTGGTGGTCGGGAATATAGTCCGGAAGCAGCAGGAGACGGACCGTGAGCTGTTCATCTGCGCATTCCTCCTCTTCCTTCTCTCCCGTCTGCGCCTGGTTCGCTTGCTCGACGCAAGGTGCAACAGCAATCTGGAGCTGACGCAGCCTGACAACGGGCTCGCCCCGACTAGACCCGCTTGCATCGGTTTCATCTATACAAGGCTGCTGAAAATGTTAGCCTAACGGTCAGTTTCACGAAGCTTTATGCCTATGACCTGCAAGTGGCTAGTGGCCAACTTATTTATCACCTCGTTGGCCATTCCGATTAATGAAGTGGCTGTTTCCTCTGAAAGCCCAATGTTCTAGACACCTTTTAATTCTAAGCCAACTGTGGGGAATTTTAAGATACTGTTTCGCGCATATTGATAGAATCGGTCTAAGCTGTTCATGGCAAAAATTTCCTTTTCAAGATTTCCCTGCGCCCGCATCGAGTAGATTAAACTCCCACAAAAAACAGACTGCGTCTTCGAAGATAGTTGAGGCAAGTCTGTAAAATTGTGGTGTTTTTATGAACTTATTGGTAGCAATGGTATAAGTTTCTGGTACCAAATTTTCACTTCTGATGTTTGCTCTGCGCTCACAACAAGTACAAGTAAGTCAGACTACAAGAGGAGATCAATGGGGAGCGTTTTTGAAAGTTAACACAAAAAATTACTGCCTCTCTCGTAATCGCCAGTATATGTAAACATGAAATGGTTGCAGGCATAGAAAATTGTCAGCAGGGGCGAGCAGTCTTCTTCTTTCCGTAAAATGCTTCATATATCTACTTTCATCAGACTTCATTGCTCGGCTTAAGCATCTGTGACGGGGACGGCATTGAAAGGCAGAACTATGCAGAGCGTACTCGGCCACAGAGAGACGCAGGCCTGACAAGAATGTAGCAGGAGCAACGCGTTCGAGTGCTCCTCGAGCGTGTATACAACCGTCTTTTAATAAAGGAAACGCCATGAACTCGCGCCGATGCGCAAATGTCAAATGCCCGAACGCGCTTCGAACTAACCGCCGGCGTCGGGAGATGTTCGCGCGCGTGTGTGGCACCGTGGCGCCATCCTTAGGGAGGGAGCGGCAGCTTTTGGAGAGCGGAGAACTATGCTAGTTAGATCCCCTTTCGGTGCCCGGACGACGGGAAATCGGTGCCTGGATGAAGAAGGGTGCCGTATGAAGGAGAATCGCTGCCCAGATGTTAGCTGTCTGTATTGGCTCCAGGGCGCCAACAACGGGAGCTAAAATCATTTCACTAAACAAACAAGGCGTCCGCGGGAATATATGCGGATATACTGATATTCCTCTTGATTTAAAAGGATATGCAAAACATTGCGTCCAGAAAATCTTTTCCAGAAAGTGTCCAAAATTGCGGATATGGTCCTGCTTGATGATTGAAGCTCGCAGCCCACTAATTACTAAAGACCGCACCTTCTGGTTTGTTGATCCTCTTGATTCAAATACGTAGTTGCAGAGCGACAAAAGTGTCTTCCGAGCTGAATGCTGCAAATCGGCATGATGCCAGTGGAATGTTCTCCCACATGCCAGGAAACACTTATTTTGGAAATATATGGTACATTGAGCTGATATTCTCAAAACGTAACGCTTTTCAGGCAGTAGTTGGATTCTTATAGTTGGCTTCGGCTTGAGCCGTTGGTGTGAGTTTTCGTGTTTGTTTCCTGCCGCTGAGAGGGAACCTGGGAAAAAAGTAAAGAGTTCGCCTGCATTTCCTCACATATTTTAGTAAACAGCCCTTTGGGGCATGACAATTTTTTTTTCGTTACTCCGTTAAAGCACCACACTCTAGTTAAAGTGTAGGCAACTGTGTGCAGATAGCAAGCCGCACCTTCAGCATGGACAAACACGCTAGTTAGCCCAGAGCGCAAATGGCGTCCGCATTAGCTGCAGTACTCCAGTAGCCTGGGTGACGCTTGTGTACCTCTTGTCAAGGCCCCGTCTTCTTCGCCCACTGTCCGTTTCCAATCTCCTAGGACAGCAAAAAATAACAATTAGCAAATAACACTCCTGGATTGATAAATGAGAACGCTTCCTTTTTACACACATAGACACGTTTAGAAACCGCATAAATGCTAATACCGAGGCGTTAGACGACAGCTTTAACGTGATAAAAACTAGCGTAACCGATTATCTTGTATAAACAGAACTGTGGCAAACGGTGACTTAACAGTACAACGCAGAAGCTATGACATCAAGACACCTCGAAAATATCCACTTTTGCGTTACAGTTGTGACAGTGGCGTGTGTTTTCTTCGTGTCACGTTCTGCTGCCTTCTTTACCTTACTGCGAAGTGTGTTCAGATAACGGCACGTGTTGTTTATAGGCTCACCAATCGGTGTTATAAAACGCCGAAGACCCTTCCTGCCTGATGTTTCTCTTTCCCCGAGATACAAGGCTCAACCCTACCTTGTGAGTAATGTCGAATGTGCGCGAGCGTGCCCGTGCGTATATAAGAGTATGCGTAGGTGGTAGTCTGCGTACGTATCCACCTATTCACGGTTCATGACTAGCCACCTGCGACTTGGATGCGCGTAGCCAAACAGGCATCCCCTTTTAACGTTAAATAACGCGTGTCTGTCCCTCTTGTAAATTTATTAAAATAATTCCCCGTTTCGTGAAGGTAATTATGCGCACAGTGGTTGCCTATTATCCACGAAGTCAGTAATACATTTACTCCGCAGTGGCACTGCGAGTTTCAGCGAGAACTACGACTGGTGCGGTGCCAGTCGGCGTGCTCATTAAATTTGGGGGACGGGACGTCCGTATGGTTTGTGCAGCTGCATTCTCTGTGGCGTTACAGGTAAGCTCTTGCGAATGCCTTTTGCTAAAAAGCATTAATGTAACCACGGGTACTGTAACCAGCCATGGAGTTGGAAGTAAAGGTAGGAGTATGGTGTGTTGGGCATAGGGCTGACGGGCGTCACCCATGTGGCCCTCCATAAGGCACGGTTACCCAATGTTGCTCGGCCTTCCATAGACAAGGCGGGCGCTCCTGATGTAACACTCGCACGAGCTGGCAATACGCCATCGTTATCACGTTGCAATAACACCCATCGTGTTGTCACTACTCAGTGCGGCGCAGTGCACCAGTCGTATCGCGCCGACAGTGGCGCCGAGCGGGAAACATGGCCGTAACAGCTGTAGCTGCAAAACGCTGGTTTTCAGTCGATTCAGTTACACCCTCGGTCCACTCTCGCATTGTTTTCGGAAAAATAGATCGCGACAATTTTCCTTCGTTAGAAAGTGTTCCCACAGCCTATGAAGAGCACAACCAAACGAGAGCAACTTGAAGAAAATTCGTACTGCGCAGTCTATCGGTCGTAGCTCAATTAATATGAAAATAATTTAACATTAAAAATTTTCACGCACTTTTATTACAAAATGATAAGAAGAATACTAGCTACGACATCCGTGTTAAGTTCAGACCAAAGCAGGCTCCTCTTCCGTGAGATTTAGTATAGTGACTCGATTTGAAAAAGCTGTGATAGATAAGTAATCTAGACGCTGGCTGCACTTCCTTACACCCGACAGATGCTTTAATTTTCGTCATTTTTGAGTGTCGTCAGAGCTCACAATATATATATATATATATATATATATATATATATATATATATATATATATATATATATATATAATATATATATATATATATATATATATATATATATATATATATATATATATATATATATATATATTTCGGCTGCGCGCAAACAAAAGCGCGCCTGTTCTGTGGGGAATGCTCTCATCAAACGACATATTGCACCAGAGCGGGCGATGCTCTGCATGCCTCCTCATCTGACTCGCTTCACTCTGCGCATGCAAATGCCACAGCGTGTCGCGAGTATGTGAGGCGTGTTTCGCCGACGCTTTACATGCGCCTTTTTGTCCTCACGTGGCAGCGGCACCAGGAACGCGCATTCTGGGCCTCCCTCCCCGCGGCCTCCTTTCAGAAGAAACAACCTCGTATATTTCTCCCAGACGAGCCGTCAGCACCTAGACTCGGAGGGCGCCTGCCGTTCTCTCGCGACGTCGCATACCTTGTCCGATCGCTGCTTTCGAAATGACCCAAATCGAAAAACGTCAGCGCGCAGTGCTTCGAAAGAGTTGACAGCGTGAGCGATGAGCGAGCGTCGAGCCCTATAGTCTATTTTATTTATTTATTTATTTTTTACATTCCTAGTGTGTTGGGGGGAAGGGGGAACAGTGAGGGTGTCGTTTGGATGGTGTCATTCGGAAACGTGAAACAGCAGCAGTCGAGCACACTTTTTGTTTTTGTTTTGTTTTTGTCGCGTTGAATGCTGCTGTCACAGTTTCAAAACGACGATAGCGGTCATATATTTTGGTTTTCAGCTGTGGAAATTTATATGCTTCGATCTTCAGTTATCGAAGCTCTAATCACATGCCAAAGGGTCGAGAGCTGCGAAAAAAAAAAATAAAAAAAAAGGCTTCCTTCCCCAGCAGCAGGATGTGTACCGTGATCGTTGCGACGTAAAAGGAGTAAACTTCGCTCATTCATCGCGCTTCATATTTTCCACAGTGTTACTACAGCCATAGCTTTATTAACTAATCATAATTATTCCCGCACTTCTGCACTGGAATAGAGATTGTGCAAAACGCGCCAATTGGCCCTCGCTGCGTGCCATATTAACGCCCAGGCCGACAAAGTTTAGCGCCACATCGACAAGTTCTCATCACGTCAATCCTCTCTGGAAGAAGGGGGGAGGGAGGCACTCATTCATAGTGTCTCTGTACTGATACACGAAGGGCTCAGGTTGTGGCGTAAAATGGGAATGCGCTTTACTTGCCCTGCCCCCCCCCCCCCCACCCCCCCCCCCCTTATAGCTGCATGGTCACACTGAAGGAGATTCTTCGCTTGTGTTGAACTATATGGCTAAGCCTCTCGATACGGCGTTTTAGTGTCACAGGCGGCATCTTGCAATCTTGCCGTATGTCTCAACTGCCCAAGCAACCATTGCATTACGTCAGCCTCCTCTTTTTCTCGGTCTGTGGGAGTTTTTCGGTGTGTCCGCAAGCGTACCTTACTTTTACGCTGAACCTGAGCGTGAGAAGACACTGAACACAAGCTCTATTTTGTGTATTCAGCAACCTGAAAGGCGATAGTAGTAAGTCCAAGCCTTCTCGGCCTTGCATCAACCTGCCACTGAAACTCGGGGGCAGCACCGATACGAGGCGCTAAATCGAAAAAAAATCTACCTTGACGGAGCCGAGTTCAGCGGCAAGGAAACTCTCTTGTTTTCAGCTTACCGAGGCCCTGCCTTCTTGGGCGACCGTGTAGCAGCAGTGCGACTCGTTGTGCGTGCAATTACCTCAGCGTCGCGCGCCAACGGGCCTGCCGTGATCCGTATAGTGCCGCCGTCACGCTCCTGACTTTTAACACGTCCAAATGAAATTGTTTCTCCCCTTTACTCTTCCCCGGGCCTGTCGCTCATTGACGCCCGGCGTTCCTTCTTTTCGTCACTTCCCTTCTTTGCGCGTGCTCTCGGCATTTTGGGCTGCAGCGCGCTCCCCTTTGTGTTTTCGGCGCTTCATGAAGCTTAGGGCGGCCGCTACCCTCTTCTCGCCACTGCGGCGCGCGACGACCAGTGCATGTCCGGAAAAGAGAAGGCGTGGCAAGTGCAGTGCAGGAAAAAAGGACGAAAGAAAAGTCGTCGAGGAGGCGAGGGAGGGGCGTTTCGCACCCGACTCGCTTTCGCTGGTAAAAGTTCAGCAGCGGCAGCGAACGCAGCGAACGCAGCCAACGACTCGGACGGCTCTCCAGGGAGCCGCCATATTGGACTGCGCTCGCTTCTCTTTCTTGCTTTTTGGGCTGCCTTTCTAGATTGCATCTGCAACGCGTTTTGCTTTCGGCGACTCTCCTGCGCTATTGCTCAGTTGTCTTCCGTTTCTGTTCCTTTCACCCGAGCACATCTTTCCGCCCCTTCGCTGTTAGACTGTCTTTTATTCTTTCTCAGTCTTCTTGTTTCCTGTTTTCCTTCTTTCCACCGGATTCTCTTTCTCTTCCTGTGTCAACCGCGCCGCTCCTCGCTGGTCGCACGGGTTACTCTACCTGTCCTGCTTTTTTTTTTGCCCTTTTTATTGCTGTTCGCCCTTTGCTGCCGAAGAAGACTCTTGAAGAGTTCCATTCAAGATGGCGGAGGTGCCATTTCCGGTTCTTTCATCGTAGGTGTCTCCTTGATCGCTTTCGTCCGCACAGCATCCGCGTCATAACCCGCAAGTAAAAGCACCATACCCACGCAGAGAACTCAGTACCATACTAGAAGAATATAGTTACGACGTACTTTTATGTACCAACGCCAATTTCGACCTGTAGGCCTGCCGTTCACTGGAAGTCCGCGCATTAATTCTCCCCACCTGGAGCACTTCAGCGGGAACTGAAATGTTCGCGCACGGGCGTTTTCGCACTCGCAGCCGCCTCCTATAAAATGCCGCTGCAATGGCTGAGAGCCGATACGGCAAACCGCGCTCAGCAGCGAAACGCCAAAGGCGCAGCGGGGACGTATATCGAAGTGAGGAACTGCAGCTAGAACGTACCGACTAGTTGTTAGCTGCGTTGTAGGTAACTACAGTAGAAAATTACCTTAAATATGCCTATAGTTACGTTCAAAAGCTAGCGGTGACATCCAACTGTCCTGCGGAAAGTACAGCCTTCGTAACTTTTGAAACACCAGGCTGTGCATTTAGTTTCCAGCATCAGAAAAACTTATTATATGAGAACTACCACTGATTCCTAAGCTCTTCAGAATATCTTACTGATGTACCAGTAATATCATAATCGTAGCGCCGGTATCACCCAAAACTCGAGAATTTTCTTTCTGCGAGGATACTTTCTCATACAGCTCATGGAGCACAAATTATGAGCTCGAATATCGGAGCAAATCATGTCGAATGTGAAAGTTCGCCGTGTATAACACACTCTTACAGTCGTCCCTTGCGATTTTTTTTTAATTTTAAGTCATCATGTACAGGCCCCAATGTGCAAGGGACAAACCAGTTTGCGACGAAAAACAAATTTTTAATTTTCACATATCACATGCTAGAAATAAAACTTCTTAAGAAACAAGCAAAAGGGGGCCTATCGAAGAACATTAAGGAGTAATAATTCATTTAGCGATGAAAATTTGTCAAGTTTTATATTGGAGGGACCTGCACAAATAACACGACTCTCTACCTTCCTGACTCCCAGCGAAAATCAGAAATATGACCAGTCCTTTTTGTCTCAATATAACTAATATTTCTTTATGCTTGTTTCAAACTAGCCACCTTGATTTTTTTAATCGCAGAGAGCTACGATGGGACGTTTTCCTTTCGTAAATTATTTATGGCTTATCTTCGAGACGTAACATTAGTGCGGCTATATATATATATACAAACTCGGTAATTGGCGAAGATTTCAGGTTTGATTATGCTGGGCACACTGGTTTGGTCAGCCGTATCTGGCACCCGCTCAGGCCCTGGCTGCGGCTTAGAATTATCGATTCTCTGGTTGTGGCGCTAGGAGTCCGGACATGCTTCGTTTGTGGTACCTGGATCGTGACGCTGGTGAGTGTCCTCAGAGGACGAAGAGTAGGCTTGTCAGCAAAGCAGCGGCGTAAGGCGGCCTGAGAGTCACAAAATAAAATGGTGACTACCAATGCGATGGTGGCTTCTTCAGCATCTGTGTGACGCGGTAGCTTAGTGGTTGACAGCACTCACGCCGGTCGCCTGATGCTCCGAGTACTTACCCAGCATTCTCCCTCTTCACCGTTAGTGTCATGCGTTTACTGGAGCGCCCATAATCTGTAAACATGGTGACTGGAGTGCAGGGCAAGGTGAATATTTTTGGGATAGATGTTACTTAGGTGCAGTCTGGTATAGATTGTGGAACAATAATTGTTTCGCGCAGTGTACTCGGAGGCGCAGATAGGCCCTTCGGGACAGTGCAACTAGTCGAGATTAGATACAGTCGTTCATACTGGCTGCTAAGGTGTGCTTGGATGGTCCCTTCAAGAGTGATTGGACCCCCATGAGGTGTCTGTCCATGGTGACATAGAGTGATATAGGCACCTTGAAGGCATAGATGTTAACTGGACTTGTCTTTGCCGTCCTGGCTGAGGCTGATGTTAGGCACGGAGTAAGTGATGCAACTCTTTATCAGAGGTGGGACGAGCTGAAATTATGTCTGCCTCTGAGCCCATGTTTGCGGTTTCATATGATGCGTCCCACCGTGCGCATAACCTGGGTTATCATGATTTTATCGTGACTAGCTCTGCCACCCGCCTGCAGGTGGAGGCTCCATATGCGGAGTTTCCGGTACTATGAAGTGTCTGCGATCGAGCATTGTTTTTGTTTTGTTGTTGTTGTTTTTTGCAATGAGGTTCGCGACGAACGTACCCCGTACAAGAAAGGGGGCATGTACCAGCCTGCTAGAGGGGCGTTGTGCTGCTCTCTTGTAAGGCGAAGTCCTTCAAGGCAAAATCAAGTAAGTAATGTGTTGCGCAAACGTCCCGCGTTTGTCCGTCCGGCAGAGTTAGATGTTTCTAGGACGTGGTCATGTTAGCATCATAGGAAAGTGGTGGAGGTATAGAGCGTTCTCGAATGGCTTCCTGTGGGGCCGAAAGATCGGTTAGTTGCTGCCCGATGCGATTTTTGTGGGCCTCAAGCCTGGCCTTGGTAGAGCTGATGTCCGCGCGAAGTAAGCGAATTCACGTTGAGAGATACGCTGAAATTGAGCCTGGTTATGTGATATCATTGGCCTGTTCGTGAAAACTGCATATGACACTCGTGAGTTATCATGAAATCTGGTTGAGCTCAGGGTGGGAGGGAGGTGCAGGGGGAGGGAGTGTTAGGTGTTAGTGATGGCTCGGGCGCGGATCCGGGAGGGGGTATCAGGTGGGGGAGGGCGAGAACAGGAGGTTAGCTAAATGTCTAGATTGGTGGTATCTGGAAGTTTAATGCCCATGGCAAGTTTCAAAGGTTGCAGTTGCATGCAGCAGGGTACCATCAGCGCGCGATTAAGTAGCGTGCCAGTGTTATAGACTTATGCCACAACCGAGCAGCTACGCCATGTCGTTAAACTTAGCTCATCCGTGCCACATCTGAAATGTAAAAGACTGGATAATTGCCTCCTGGACCTTTCACTGAATCAAGGGAGGTAACATCGTTCCAGAGCCCTGAGCGGCGTCGACTGAGACAAATTTCACGGAAACTGAATGTCTAAGACCAAAGTGATCGACGAAAAGGCAGAAGGCCCGGGTGCAACGCGTCCGCTCACTCTTATCTTGGTCTTTCCTTATGAAGACGGGTGTTCGTGCAGCGCCTCGTATTCACGGAAGAATAATATTTCAGAATTACGTACCGAGCAAATTGTCGTATAGTTATGCTTCGTACATCTGCTCACCGCACTTTTGTCTATTATATCCGTGCAATACAGACGAATCCAAAATTCTGGATGAAAAACAGCGCTTTCACATTAGGGCGTGGCACTTGACCTTCAAAACTTTAAGGGAGGACTCTCTTTCCCAGTTGAAGGAAAGGAATTTCCTCTAGCTTGATATGCTATGTATTCACGTGTTGAAATAAAAGGAAACACACACGCACACACAGAGAGAGGGAGAGAGAGAGAAACAGAACAAAAATGCAAGAATGTTAACTAGGAGACGCCCTAGGCTTCTTTGGACGTGCCTAAGCCCAAATGTTTTATGACCCCTTTCCCAAGCATTTCACCCCTGAAGAGCAGAGCACCAGGCCGGGGGAAAGCTTGTAACCATTGGAGATGGGTGGGTACCCGGCGGCACTAGGGATTGAACCTGGTACCTCCGGAATGCGAGGCGGTTGCTTAACCACAAGGCAGATAAGATCAAAGGGAGAGAAAGGAAAGGAAGAGCGGCAATGAAAATAGATTTTTGCGGGTCCATAGTTCAGTAAGTTAAAGGGAGAGAGAGAGCGCATGCTTAAAGCTTATGATCGCGAACTCAACCCGGAGTCCTCTAAAAACTTCAAAAGCGCCTTCACAACTTTCCTTTGTGATGGAGGTTTCGTCCCGTCCCAGAATCTTTTCTTGTGTAAGAGGACGAGAGTCCAAACGGCGTACTGTAGCAGCCTAAAGTCAGCCGCGTTTACATGAAGGCGACAATAGCGCATGCATCGCATTTCGTAGCGCCTCACGGTAATGCGATGCGACAGCGTTTACATGTAGCGCATCACCTCTAGCGCGGTAGTGGCGACATGTCGCATGTCGAAAGCATTAGTGGCACCAGATTATACATTTTTCACATTCATTTATTATTTATTTTATACATACCAGAATGAAAGGAACGCTGTAATAAATATCAGAACAGCATATGAAGCGAAATTAAATACTTCTTCTCCTTTGTTTATCCAACCCGAATGTATTTGAATATCCCGCGCTCTGTCCATGGCGCCCAACAACGCTTACTAAGCCTATCACCTGCCCGATTCCAGAAGCTATCTTAATATTTGAGGCGTTTTGTCGCCATAATTGCGTGGTGCAGGCATCTTCAGTCAAATAAAAAGCTTCCTTGACCACTCGTTTGCAGCGAACGCGAGACACAGTGGAGCGGCAATGACGAATTGGTGGTGAGGCGAGCGGCCGCCGCTTCGCCGGACGCCGCCATCTTGTCCGTAATGCGATGCGACCGGGTTTACGTACAAGGAGAAAGTCGACTTACCCCTCTCAATCCAGTCCCTCCTGGCGCATTAATGCGATGCGCTTTCCTAGCGAATTACCCCTGTTTACATGAATGCGATACGCTAGAAAGTTGATGCGATGCGATGCACTAGCTGTCGCATTCATGTAAACACGGCTACTTGGAACTTTATAGCAGCCAGGACGGCACGCTCTCGCCCAAACCGAAGGCATTCATAAAGTATATGTCCAATGGTTTCGTTACACCCGCACTGTTCGCACGTTGGATAGTCTGTCATCTATATGAAAAGAAGAAAACATTTTGTCATGTTGTATACTATCTTCCGAATTATGGGCCCGATTATTTTGCGTATAGGCACAATTCTCCTAGTGCTATACAGCCCACGAAGAAATAACCTGCATGCAACATTCAACTCCCGGTTATGACTCGCAACTCGATGGTACTTGCTGGGCTTTGGCAAAGTAGGCATCAACAGGCAGTTTTCAGACGCTGCTGCTGGGTGCCTCAACCTAAGAAAAAAAAATTACAAGAATCACTTTACACCCACTTTGCGCCGAAAACATTTATGTTTCATCCGATTTCAGGATAACAGCTTCCCGTGGGATAAATGACCGGTGAAGTAAACGTTTAATGTTAAGCTGTTAGTCGAAACGTCTACAATTGTCGCCAGCCTAAGCGGTTCTCGCATGCCATGCTACCGTTCACGGAAGTGGTCGATGCTTGCGACAACTCCGGCGCCGAGCTTTATTGGACGGTAAACGAAATGGGAGGAGGCCAGCCTAAACTGGCCTGTAGTGGCAGCCAACAAGCGACGCGCCGTGGCGCTGACGGAGTGCACGCTTCGAGCAGCGACCACTTAGGGCCACGCCGTGTGGTCCGTTGAGACAAAGTGCTCGTAAAGACTCGTTTCGCGCCCTCATAGCACTCGGCGATCACTACCCAATGAAGCAATGCCTGCACGCCCGCGGGGCATTTTCGTTGATAAGGAAACATAATACTTAACCGTTCCTCAGCGCGAGCCCGTTTCTTTTTCATTTCGCTAATGGAACCCCAGCGCCATCTAGTAACAAATTGGCTGGGAACAAAAGAGCTCATTCTTTACAGCTGCTGGATTGAGGCAGCCGCCGGCGCGCTCTCGCGGTGAGCCGTGCCAGGATGAAGCGGTCAGTCCTCGGAGGCGCTCCCGGTACGAGTGCCGCCTCGTTATCTGGGCCGGAAAACAAGACTACGGCTGCCTACAATAACATTATAAGCTCGGCAAGGTAACAAGGGAAAGCGCCATGAAAAACGGCCTAGAAGCAGAGCCAATTTGCTAGAACTCGTTCAAAGGCCGTTATCGAAGCAAGCCAGGCGTCCATCTCGCTCTGCAGCCTACCCGCTTCTTCCCGGAGGCTCCTTTGCCTCCCTTCGATTGCGCTGTCGAGCTCGGTTCTTGTGCGCTTTTTTGTTTAATTGCGCTTTGGGAAGTCCTTGTTATTTTCGTCGGGACGATTCCGAGTAAGCTCCCGCACCCTTCGGCTCGACGCACTCCGCAGCTTACAAATAAACGGCGCCCGTAATCTGCTGCTGCCGACTGCGCGATCAGGCAGCACGCCCACAGCGCGCCGTGCGTGCGCCTAGCGAAGCCTCATGTCGAGACAGTTTCAAACAAAATCATGCCGTCAGATGCGTGTCGGCCAACGCTGTACTTCGCTCTTGTTTCCTTCCATGCCGCCCTTCGTGGTTTGCCTGGGTAATAATTTAGCATTGCCACTTTTTTTTTTCTCGTTATTTTCGTTTAAACCGTTTCAACCTCTCCCTCCGCGCGGTTCGCCCTCGGTCGCTCGGCGCAAACAATGCGCTTTCTTTCTTGGGCAGTTCTCCGCCATACGCAGAGCCTTCTTTCCGCGTCCACTGGGCCGTACGTGAGCGCGTCTCGCCGGAAAAGCGTGGGAAGCCGTGCATTCTGTCTCGCGGCGGCGCGGCCTACGACACGGGCGCGTTTTTCTCTAGCCTGGGCGGGTTACAGATTTGCACACATCAAGCCGAAAGGCGAGGCGCGCTCTTCTCAGCTATTCAGCGTCTTAGCGGCCCGCAAAAGCGAGACAAAAGTGGCACGAAAAACTAAAACATCGTAGCGCGAAGAGACGGGGTGACGACGGGCGAGTGGAGACGCGAGGCGGGTGAAATTAGAGTGAAGGGAGTGCACGAAATTGAAAAGGAGTCGTCGCGCGCAAAACAAACCGATCGCGGGATGCGGCCATGCGCGAACAGGCGGGCGCTGTTTTATTTTTCTTTTTTCTTTTTTTCGTGTTCTGCTTGTTTCAGTTTGCTTGCGCCGGCAAGCTTCTCTGCCGCGCACGCAGTGAGGTGGATTTGCGTTCCCCGAAACAGGTATAAATCACGGCTCTCGCTTGTCCGCCTAAGACGCGCGATTTTCCAAGCCGTCGCTTTCCTTTCCCGTTTCCTTTCCCCCTTTCCACTTCATCTTTTTTTTTTTTTTTTTTTTTTTGCAAGTCAGTTTTCGAATTTGGTTAACAGAGTAAAGGCCACAGCAAACGACGGAAGTTGGGCGTGCATGGGCAGCCGTCCATGGACGGATGTCGAGGTGGCTTATGTACACACGTGGGCGTACGCACACACACGGTGCAGCGACGGCGGTCTGTTTCGCACGTGGCGGGTTTGAGTAATGGACTTTATTCCGACCTGTGTGTGCGTTAGTGCGACGGTAACAGTATGAATGCTAAATGTCCCGCGCGCCATCTCGGCCGTCTCCTGATGCTGCATACATGATAAGCGGAGCGATGACGACGGCGCGACGTCATTCGAGCCGATGTCGCACGAATGAGTCTCATATTATGCCCGTAGCATTCCGTTTCAGCGAAATAAGATCCCCTTAAAAAAAAAAAGAAAGAAAGAAAGAAAGAAAATGGGACAAGGTGAGTCATTTTTTTTTTTTAATTTTGAACTGACTCGCGCTGCCTTCGCAGCATGAATTTGCTTTTATTTCTTTTTTCTTTGACAATGGCCTTACTCAATTGCAATCTTCGTGCTTTGTGAATGACGCCGCTGCTTGCTATCATGCAAGCAGCCCCATAAAGGCCCCCCTTTCCACCTGTTTCGGCTGCATTGTGTATCTTCGCTTTATTAATATCGGGTAATGCGGATTTTTATATTTACTGGCTTTCATCGATAACAGGCGCATCGCTAAAGCAATAAGGAACAATACAAGGACCGTCGCATGCAGACTGCTTCTCCCCCGGGAAAGGCGGCGCTATATGTGGAAACGCGTATTCCTCATGTGCGCCTTTCTCTCGATAACTGGTGCACATCATACCAAGAGGTAGTAGCAGTTGCTGCGAATTTTTTGAAAGGAACCGTTGTTCTTGTTTCATATTACGTTCGACCAACTGGAGTCGCACCTTCCCGTATTAATCTTGGCTGGTTATTAAGTGTTCGTCGGCAATACCCCAGGTGTCTAACTTTAGTCGGAGGCGACTTTAACGCCCCTCACCCGGATTGGGGGTATCCGACTGCAAGCCCTCGTGGTAGGCGTGTGCGGGACGCCTTCACTGATGCCCTGTTTGTTCTGCTTAATCACCCTGGGATAGAAACACAGCCTGTGCGTCACATACGTAGTGCTGCCTATGCTCCAGACTTGACGTGGTGGCTGGGAGCAGGAACTCCCTCATGGCATATGGAGCCGGACTGCTGGGGAAGTGATCACCACCCTATCCTCATCGGTCTCCATCCCTCCCGTCTCCGCCCTTTACGCCGCAAATGTTCTGTGATCAACTGGGACAGCTTTCGCTCATGTCTCGACAGTATGTCTTCAGATTCGCCGTCACTCCTTATTGACCGTATACAGAGAGCACTAAACAGCGCTACGACTACTACCTGGATTGATGTAGGTCGACCGGCACCAGATCTCTGCCTGCTTAACTTGTGGGCAGCCCGCCGTCAAGCTGAGCTGGCTGCTACGCGAGACCCTACTTCGGGGCAGGCACGTACACGACTGAATTATCTTACTGCGAAGGCTCGGAGATATGAACACGATCTCTCGCGACGCCAGTAGTATGCATGGTGTGAACAATTTTCTGATAAATCATCGAATGCCTCACTCTGGCGAACGTTTCGTGCAATGGAACACGGTCGTCGTTCTACTGACGCAGCAGCAACAGCATGCTTTGCGGCTAATCTGTCGCCGGGCGATTTCGCCAAAGAAGCTGCTCGAAACTTTTTCCCAAAATACTATATACTGCCTCCTTCCGCTGTAAATCTTAATTTGGCAGGTATCCCTGCAGACGCATGGAAACTACCATCTGCTGCCGACGCAGATGGAATTGCGAGCCCCTTTTCGATGTGCGAGCTGCTGGCTGCAATTGACGATGCGAAACGGAAAACAGCGCCCGGCCTGGACAAAATTCAGTATGAGGTTTACAAGAACCTCAGTACTGCTGCACTTCCTCAACTACTAGACACCATAAACAAAGTGTGGCTTGATGGTGTCGTACCCGAGAGCTGGAAAACCGCTGTCGTGATCCCTATTCCCAAACCTGGGAAGCCTCCAACGGACCTCGCCAACTTACGACCAATCTCCTTAGCATCAACGCTTTGCAAGCTCGCAGAGAAAATGCTAGCCACACGACTTTCTTGGTGGCTTGAACAGCATGGTTTTTATCACCCTGCTCAAATTGGATTTCGTCCATACATAAGTACAAAGGACGGGTTGGCTGTCTTGGCATCAGCAGTTCTGTCCTCTACCCGCAGCCGCACTGTACGTACCATATTAGCAATGGACGTTGAAAAGGCATATGACAACATCAGTCATGCTGCAATCCTGAATGCCATTGACATGCTTCATCTCCCTCCGAGAGTACGCACTTTTGTCGCATCATTTTTGGACGGAAGAAAATTTGCAATACGCCTCAGCGGTGACACTGTTGGTTCATTCGTTTCACTACGTGGCGTGCCCCAGGTTTCAGTATTGTCTCCGACGTTGTTCAATATTACTTTCATCCCATTGGGCGTGGCGCTTACATGATATCCCTGAAATAAAGTTTTTGCAATACACAGATGATATCACGGTATGGAGCACTCACCATGATCTTCTCACTCAAGAGGCCGCCCTTCAGTCAGCATTAGATGTAACCTCTGATTACGCATCCTCCATTGGTCTTCAACTTTCTGTGTGTAAAACTTCATACACGTCAGTCGCCAACCGCTGGGGACGCCGTAAACTTACCTCAAATCCAATTCGTCTCTCTCTATCAGGCACCCCAATACAAGAAAGTTCGAGCCTGAAAATTCTGGGCTTAACAATTCACCAATCAGGATCAGCGACTGCTTGGCTTTCTCAGGCAAAAAAGCAAGCACTTCAAACTATGAGTTTAATAAGAAGAATTGCACCTAAAACGGGCGGGTGGCGCTGGCTCGTCTGTTGCACGCCAGTTAGTGAGGGCGGTTCTGCAGCCACGTATTGTGTATGAGGCCCAGTTCCAGCATCTTACAAGGGCACAATGGGATCGCCTTGAAGCCGTAAATCGAGAAGCTATGAGGACCATAACATGCCTTCCACGAATCACACCGGTCGTAGCGTTACAGGAGAATGCACAGCTCAACACCATCGATGAACAGCAGCGCCGTGATGCTCGCAGACTCAAGGCCACTTTGTCACACTCCACGCAAGCACTGAGGGCGTATGCAACGTCACACATTATTCTTCAGCCACCTGCGCCAGTTCTCCCTCCCTGGAAATTTATTAGGAGTTAGGAGACAACAAGCCAACTGACATCTGCTACTCGGCAACAAGCAACTCGGCATCGTTGCTACGCCAGAAATTTGAACAGCAAGATACTCACCTGCCTCAAGGTTCCACAGTAGTGTACGTGGATGGAAGCCTGCAAGGCTGTGAAGCCAAAACGGCAATCTACTGTCCACGGAGACCTAGCCTGAATCAGACAACTACGTTTCAGCTTTCGGAACCACTTACATCTTTCTGCGCTGAGCTTGTGGCAGTTCAGGAGGCACTCTGCTCCGTGACTTCTATAGCCATGCTCCCTACAGCCCACGTTGTCATCCGCACTGACGCACTTCAAGCAGTACGTCTGCTCCGACGTGTCAGCCGCTGCCCTAAAATTTGCCAGGACATCCACCAGCTTGCAGCGCGCATCCCACAATCAATACGCATTGAGTGGGTCCCACGGGATCTGCTGCCTTCCCAAAGTCAAGCTGATTTTGCAACCCGCCTCGTGAACCAAGACGCATCAATCCCACGGCTTCCTGAAGTCGCCGACGCTACCCTCCTTTTGTCAAGAAAGGAGCACCTCCGGCGCCGCGCACGTGTACTTATCCCTCCGTGTGCGATATCCCTTCCCCGCGGTCTCACCCGTGCAGAGGAGGTTGCGCTTAGGAGGATCCGGGTCGGTGTTGCCCTTACACCAGCTGTAACTAGGACGTGGTCATACTTCCAACACTTATATCCTCGCCCAGGATGCCGATCTGTAACAACGAAGATGTCGCGACATCCACCACTTGCTGTGGGACTGCCCAGCACTCAAGCCAACCCGAATCCGGCACCTGAGCATAGCTGGCCTATCAGCAACCAATCCTGCCTCATACGTCACTTGGACGCAGGAACCTCATCATCGCTCACTTCTGGACATCATAAAATCAGCCAACCTTTTTCCATTCATTTAATCATTCATTCATCCTTCATCTCATACCCTACTGATGCCCTGAGGCAATAAATATCGACTAAAAAAAAAAAAACAATACAAGGTATATGCAATCGAGACAACAAACTACAAGCACTGGCTACTAATTTTAATTTGAATAGCTGAAATTCGAGTGCGTAAGCAATACAGGGACATAATATGCAAGTGCGACGGTTAAAGGTTGCATCATAAAGGTTATGTGCTTAGGAACAATGGTGGGCACCGAGACGAACTTTGTAAAATATTTTGTGCACTTTTTTTTTTTGGTTCCAGTTGCAACTGCAAAGCTGAATTATTCTTTATCTAAAAGGGTAATGTGGTGCCATGTCAACAATTTCATTCATATTATATTTAAAATGAACTTGCGAATTCCAAATGGCGTCAGAGATCACATTGATTTTACATTATGGCAGTTTCTTTAAGCACTTGAGGCCAATTTAATCTTCTATTGCGTACTCTCTTGGCATTCTTCGAAATCTTGGGCTCTAGCACCATCGTAAAACTCCCCATCTAAAAAGAAAAGGCGTTATTGTGCTCGAAGCTTTTGGAAAAGCTCTCTGCGCACAGGACCCTTATTCCGAGTTTGCGTCGTGACCGAAGTGTCGCTATCTCACGTGGCCTCGAGTCATCTGATTGGTGGAAACGCCGGAACATGATGTTGCCACCTCTTTTGGTTTCGTAGTGGCAACACCCGGTTCCGGCGTTTCGACCAATCAGATGACTCGAGGTCACGTGAGATAGCGACACTTCGATAACAACGCGAACTCGGAATACGGGCCCAGCTTTGCCAATGTGGCTAACGAAGGTAGAAAAGGCGAGCTGTCACGAAGATCACCTGCGAATTTGTGAAACTTTACCTCACTTTGCAGTCGATGTTTTTATTGCAAACGAGTAAATCAGGTTCAGCCCACTCAGGATCAAATCCATTCGAGTCGGGCAGTCTCTTTAAGCAAAATGTCGTCGCTACGCTACCACACTGAAGCTTTTGCTCTCTATCAAAGTAAGACATGCTAGCCGATTGCGAACGTTCAAAAGTGTCACACAAGAGTGTCAGATCCCCTCCCGAGTCATTTCTGCATGAAAGTGACAATCATTCCGTGAGTCGCGTTAAGGCCCCATGAAGAAAGAAAATAATCACAATATGGCACAGTGAAAAATCATTCCGGAAAATCTTTCCGGACAGCTGGGGTCACAGCAATGAGCGAATGATGTTTTTTTTTTGTTTTGTTTTTTTAATTTCAGACTTCGAACCTGGAGACGACAGATTCATTTCATTGCAAACTGCATGCTTCAGCTACAACTATAAATGATTCTGCCTTCGTAAGCGCATGGTCCTTTTTATTTTTTTTTTATTTTACAGCAAATGCAATACGCTCAATCGTGATCCGATAGAGTATGATGGAAAAAAGTGCATGATTGCCTCAAATAATGCATAAAAACGTACCGCGCTCATTCCATCAGCACGAAGCATGATACTTAGTCACAGCAAGTCCCAAAAAAATGTGGCCATATGAACTCGAAAAGAATTTTCACATAGGGCAAGGCGTAAATCTGGAGACGATTCATTCAGGCCTTGTAATTGTGAAAACATCATAAAGTGGATATATGTTTACTCTGAAAGTGGTACTGCGTGGCCTAAATGTATAAGAGGGTCTGACAGATTATTCTCCGTCTGCAAATCACTTGACTGGATGTGTCGTTATGCCTTCGGGAGGAATGTGCATAATATTACCTCCCGCCACCTTAAAGTACTGTTAGGTAGGGCCAGCCGCTTCGGCCTACAGAGCGTAGCACCCTATGCAACGCTAATCAGTTAGGCTGACATCACCTAAACGTGCGCACTTATCAAAGAGAAGAAACCTGTTTTGGCAACCAAATGTTACGCCCTCAAAGTCGCATTTCCGAGGTAGTGTCTTCTTATTTACTGAAGGCGCGCACCGATTCCTAGTAAGTGACATTAGTTCTTTGGATGGCCAGGATACAAAGAATGCGCGCGAAAGTCATAGATGAGAGTTACGAGCGGCAAAAAGATGATCTAAAGAAAGAATTCAGATTTCAATGCTAAATAATTGGCATTATCATTTCTGCCTAACTGATCTCCCATTAACGCTGCTCTGCAAACCACCTTATCTCCCCAATCTCATCCGCCCACTTGTGTTTCTTGCTCACTCTGCTTTTTCGCCTAGTCTAATATTATCACTGTGATTTTTTCTTTTACATTGAAAATGGTAACAATTAGTGTACACTAGAGTTAATATAAATGCAGCAAGTCCTAAACTGAAAAAAAAAAAAATCCAGGTACGCAAGACTACTGCGCTCATTGATGGCTCTGTGTAAGCTCAGTGGTGAGGAGGCGTATTTCGGAGGCCTCGTTAGCGTGAGGCTCGCGCTCGACTACAACTCTACTCCTTCATATGAAGTAAAGCGTTTTTTTTTTTTTTTTTCGCGTTCTGCCGCGAGCGGAGGAACTAGTCGGTATGCTCTCGGGGCGAATATAACAACTGGCTGCCGTCCCTTGTTACACGCAGGCAAGGAGATCAAGAGCTTCAAGTGGGGCGAGCTGGACGAGGTGGAGCGCGCGCGCATCTGCCACAACTTCACCGAGGGCGACAAGGTACGCCAGGAGCTGTATTCGCCGCTCTACAACGGCACCAACCACTACCCGAACAACACCGAGTGCACGCGCGTCATCCGCGCCCCCTACAACCACATGGTGCGTCTGGACTTCCGCGACCGTTTCCACCTGGAAGAGTCGCCCACGTGCGAGTTCGACTACCTGGAGATCCGCAACGGCGCGTACGCGTACTCGCCGCTCGAGGCACGCCTCTGCGGCGACACCTTCCCCAAGCCCGTGCAGTCCGAGGGCCGCCACCTATGGCTCAAGTTCTCCTCGGACGCCAGCATCGAGTACACGGGCTTCAAGGCAGTATACACCTTCAAGCCGGCGCCCAGTGAGTACCAGGCCTTATTTCCGGTCGCCAGGCTCCACCTTTCTCCATGTCCGTTATGTGAGGTTTCGTTGGGGGTAATCGTCCCTTCTTCAGGGAAATTCAATGGTAAAATATGGCGAGAAAGGAACGTTTACTGATTTTAAGACAGTGTTAACTGCCGATCTTTAAGGCCTCATTCTCACTGAAAAACCAGCGTCGACGCCGACGTCGGCACTGTGAGCGAAAAATCACGAGTATGACGGTGGCTGGTGGCGGCAGCGCACATGGCCGCGCACTGAAGGGCAGTACTGACGTTGCTTGGCAGGAGCCTCTCCTTTCACATGGGTGGGTGATGTCAGAATCAGCCTTCTAAGGCCATTTCCCGTAGGCCACACAGGCCCGTTTTACGGTTTGGTTACAGCGGGGCTTTATGTCGGTCGGTAGCCTAAGTTATCGCGTCATACCCTTATATGCGGAGCTTAAGTGTCCCGTACAATGTTTTTTTCTTCACAATGACGGAATTTTTAGGCTAGTGCAGAGAAAAAAGGACCTGAAATGGACCATTTTGGTCTAAGAGAATTTTCTGCAACGGTGGCATAAGGCCTCACTTAGGTCTGCTGTCATAGCTTTGTCATTTTGCGATTACTTCTATACCATTGAAGGCTCTGTCCCTTTTAACCGTGCCCTCAAGCAACGAGATTAGCAGTCAGACATACAAATTCTGGAAAAGCGTTTTTGTTTCAACGGAAACTTGGTGAACGCATTTGTTTAGTACCTTAAGAATCCACCACAGAAATCATAATATCCACATATCTACCCTAGGGACTCTTGCAGGCCTTTGCTTTAAACTCACATCGTTGCTTCTGAATGGCAATCTTAAACACTCGATGTGAACGCCGGAAAAACTTTAAAGAAAATATTTTCCTATGCAATTGATGATCCGGCCGTTCTTATCAATATATTAATAGCAGTATCTTACAGTATTCCAGAGCTGCCCCACAATTAAATGTGATGTCCAAGAAAGTTGGACTCTACTCGCGTCTCGTAATGTGTTTTACAACATACCTAACACACATACAAAACGGGACTCGCACTACAAAGAGGTGTTTTATGAAAAAAAAAGTGTCTTAGGAGTCATTCGAGGGTGGCAAAGAAACGGTCGTGCAGGCTCTATTCGTGGCTCACGAAAGCCACACTGTGTACAGAGTATAGCAGCACCAAGCGAGACATTGGTACTCGCTCCGAACGGCCAGTGGCAACTCACCAGTCATACACCTCGTTTCTCCTTTGCCGGCATATCATCTTTTGTGTATGCATGGCTCTTACTGGGAAATAAAGCTCCACGTAACTTCACCGCAAGGGTTGCAGCAACATGTTTACGCAGGGTTCATGCAACAATATCGCGGGTCAGGATTTGGTTGCATTTCTCACTAGCGTCTTCTTTTCCGGAAGGCCCCGCGAAGACATAGCAAGTGTTCTACATAAGAGTACGCGTTGACTGACAAATGAGGCGACACGACGTCATGTCGCAGGTAATTCTCTGAAGCCTGAGTGACCTCGGCAACTTTTCTTCGTCGTACCTATTGATGAAGTCCGGGTTTCACCTGTTTCACCGGGTTCCGTGAACTAATCGTTCATTCTTGCGTGCTCGCGTGTGTGTGTGTGTGTGTGTGTGTGTGTGTGTGTGTGTGTGTGTGTGTGTGTGCGTGCGTGCGTGCGTGCGTGTGTGCGTGTGTGTGTGTGTGTGCGTGCGTGCGTGCGTGCGTGCGTGTGTGTGTGTGTGTGTGTGTGTGTGTGTGTGTGTGTGTGTGTGTGTGTGTGTGTGTGTGTGTGTGTGTGTGTGTGTGTGTGTGTGTGTGTGTGTGTGTGTGTGTGTGTGTGTGTGTGTGTGTGTGTGTGTGTGTGTGTGTGTGTGTGTGTGTGTGTGTGTGTGTGTGTGTGTGTGTGTGTGTGTGTGTGTGTGTGTGTGTGTGTGTGTGTGTGTGTGTGTGTGTGTGTGTGTGTGTGTGTGTGTGTGTGTGTGTGTGTGTGTGTGTGTGTGTGTGTGTGTGTGTGTGTGTGTGTGTGTGTGTGTGTGTGTGTGTGTGTGTGTGTGTGTGTGTGTGTGTGTGTGTGTGTGTGTGTGTGTGTGTGTGTGTGTGTGTGTGTGTGTGTGTGTGTGTGTGTGTGTGTGTGTGTGTGTGTGTGTGTGTGTGTGTGTGTGTGTGTGTGTGTGTGTGTGTGTGTGTGTGTGTGTGTGTGTGTGTGTGTGTGTGTGTGTGTGTGTGTGTGTGTGTGTGTGTGTGTGTGTGTGTGTGTGTGTGTGTGTGTGTGTGTGTGTGTGTGTGTGTGTGTGTGTGTGTGTGTGTGTGTGTGTGTGTGTGTGTGTGTGTGTGTGTGTGTGTGTGTGTGTGTGTGTGTGTGTGTGTGTGTGTGTGTGTGTGTGTGTGTGTGTGTGTGTGTGTGTGTGTGTGTGTGTGTGTGTGTGTGTGTGTGTGTGTGTGTGTGTGTGTGTGTGTGTGTGTGTGTGTGTGTGTGTGTGTGTGTGTGTGTGTGTGTGTGTGTGTGTGTGTGTGTGTGTGTGTGTGTGTGTGTGTGTGTGTGTGTGTGTGTGTGTGTGTGTGTGTGTGTGTGTGTGTGTGTGTGTGTGTGTGTGTGTGTGTGTGTGTGTGTGTGTACACGAGTTATGTGATATGCGCTGAAATGACGAATGGGTTCCAAGGAGTGCCGCTGTGTAGGGTTCTTGATTATTACAGAGAGCGATAAGGCTTCTGCACTAGGATGCAGCAAATGGATTCCTCCCGTCTCTATCCGCTGTCTATCAGGTATCTGGAACCTCCTTTTTCTATTCGAATTTCCAAAACTAAAACCAATATAAACACTCTCGAAGGCAGTACGTAACGGAGTCAGCACAAGCAGCAGACATTCATGGTGTCCTTGGCGTGCGCGTCCTGTATTCGCCGCACAACGGCTGAAGATGTTACTCCGCATTTCTTCTGTTGCACACAAAATGACTTGCCGGAACTCGTGGCCATCAACGTTCGTAAGGAGCACAAAAATAGCGTTATATAGGTATTTCTCGTGTTTCTGTTTTGTTTTCAATGCAGGAACTGATAACTTGGCTGCAATGAGCTCAAGTTAAGTTTATCATGTCACGTTAAGAGTTTGCGCGGTAGCACTCTCACAGCGCGGGCACTTCGCTTCGTCTTAACGTTACGCACTTCCATAAGCGCTGCAATAGTGCACTATTTTCCTCTGGATGCATCCATGTGCTGCGTCGTGAGACTAGCGTGTAACAGGAGTGTTCTTCCCATTGTAAAAGTACGCAGTTAACGTAATTTTTGCCCCGCATCGCGTTGAGCAAAAAATGTGTCAAACAGCGCGCCAGTATGTCCGCATATTTTTTTTTCAGCGGCCGCAATAAGCGCCTCAAATCTCAAAATCCCAGTTTTAGTAGCGTAAGTACCTTGTAGCGCACTCAATATATAGTTTACCGCATAAGGCGCTGAATAACGCGTTAAAGTGTCGGCCAAAAACAAAAAGAACAAAAACAAGGCTACCCCGTGAGTGCCTGTGACAGCAGTGCGCTATTCACTTTTTGTTTTCTAGCTTTGATGAAGCTCCGCAGTTCTTCTCTTACACACAATGAGCGTGGCACCAATATTTCTGCTGAATTCACATCAAAACCACGTTTAGGCATTATATTCACAAAATTAGCTGTAATTACACCTCCAAAATAATTGTTTTCTATACAAGACTGGGTCAAACCTGGTGTTTCGCATCGAAAAGTGCCAAGTCCAAAGTTTATGTGCTGACATAGACCAAATTATATGATTAACTTTACATATGACGATGGTTTAGTGTTGCTCTATGACATAAAAGTCAATTTATTGATACACGCCTAGTTGCGATTTCAGATTCGTAGCTAGTAATTAATAATAACCAGAACAGTTTTTATAAATTCTGCTGTGTCTGAACAAGTTTTGGCTATTTGCGGCACAATTCGAATATTGCGTTCATGCGGAGCGCGCTCTGCGATTTTTACCAAAACGTATCATTCGCGCACCTGTAACGTGACCTTCTCTACAGAGCCCGCGTTGCGCAGCCCCCCCCCCCCCCCCCCTTTTCTGCCGCAGAACAGACAAGGCGTGGTCAGAAAGTCGTGTCACGTGCACACGAAATGGCGCGTGTTGGTGCATACCGCGGGGTCAGCAGGCGCTCAATAAAATCGGCTCAAAATAAAAGCTGCAAAGGAAGCCGAAGTCATTATTAAGCCTCTTCCCTCCGCCAATATAGCAATTAATTAAAGAGCACCAGGAAGCACCAGTCTTCCGGTCTTTCTTTAACCAAAGAAAACATTGTAATTTCTCCGTCCGTCATGAATGCTCGTAACGCAGAAACAAAGAGCGCGTTTTATTAAGGGAAGAAATTTTGCACTTCGGTTCCTCGTGTTTGAGTCCGTTAAATGAAATGCAGGACAACCCGAAACTGAGCGCGGGTCAGTCCGCACTGCACTCCGGCCTCGCAGCATAATGCTTTACCTCGGCTCTTAATCTCATTCATGAAGAATGTGCACTAAATCGAGCGTATCGGCGGGGATGTAATAAAGCACCCAACGTGAACCTTAAAGCGCGAGATTTAAGGCGCGGATTCTTGAGTTGAATGCCTCGAAAGAGTGAGTAAATGACGCGTACGGAGACTCCGCGTGATATTCCTTGGGGGCCGTGTGCCGCGCTGGCGCCTCTCCCTTTGCTGAGGGCAATTAAGACGATGCCTCGCAACGGCTTCCTATTGCTCCGAAAAACCGAATTCAATAAGAGCTTGGACAACGAACGACCCTCATTTGCCTCAAATGAAAGTCTGAATGTCGGAAACATGCCCCACGCTGAGGGCGCCTGATTGCAGTCGCCACAATTTAGTCCAATTCAATCGTGCACTTTACAACTAACAGCCTTTGCGAGATATGCGGATGTTCGTTGCACGGAAACTGTTGCGGCCTTAGATAGCTACCTAGGATTTGCCTAAATGCGACTGAAAGCCAGCTATTTCAAAAACCGTTGAAATACCTTACGTCGCGACAACGTCACGCTCTGAAGTAGACCGAGACGGCAATTGTGAGCGTTGGTACTACCTTTCACACAATGTTTGATTGGCATACGAAATCCTGAGTGCCAAGCTACACAGGCTGCGCCCTTACCGCGTCATTGTTTATTTCGCGGGTCCTTTCAGCTAGAGCTATAGTCAAACGTGCCCTAACAGCAGCGTACGTGATCTCACCTTACCATATTACAAGTAATTAAGACCGCCTCAGCGCCTTGGTACAATATATCCATGACTTATATTAGGTACATGGAACTTATTCTGGAGAATAATGGTAAACGTTTTTTTTTTTTTTTAAGTGTATAAAAAACTATGAATTTATGCTATTATGTTGCTCTTGTGAAGTCTTGGTAGCCTTGCTTAAACTGTCCGCGTTCGCAGAGCCCGTGCCATGTATTTGAGATAAGCTGTATAATATCTACAAAACCTTCTAAAAATTATCTTTCTGTCCAACACGCCTGCCTCGTTACTCGGTGTTAATAAGACTCATCATTCGGAGAGGAGCCTAGTATACAATCTGTACCATCTACTTGATGTGAAACATGTCCTGCTATAAAAATGAAACCAGGCACTAGCACAAGGGCCCTGAATCGTGGACAGTCTAATGAACATGGTAGATGAGGACACAAGAATGTAGCTATAGTGTGAGGAACACGATGAGTCACGCTAAAAGCTGCGGCACTACATCGCCATCGCTGGACTCCCGGGCGCAAGTTTCGCGCTGAAGCTCCGGCTGGCTGTTCTGTGTTGCTGCGTCTGAACTGCTGCATGCGTTAGCATCCGTACCCAGTTAATAAATAATTTCTTCATTTGGTGGGGGTGCGCGAGACTTGCGCTCGGGACTCAAGCGATGGCGATGAAGTGCCGCAGCTCTTTGCGTTCCTCGTCGTCTTCCTTACACTAGGAACACATTCACAGACTGCTACGAGGTGCTCAGGCAAGTTTCTTCGGAACATCCAGCGGAGCTCCCACTATGACTGAAGTTCGCAGCTGTCCCCCAGATCGACATCCAAGCTGTGGGTCCTTGTAAAAACGAAGTATCCAGATGGATTTCACTCTCTAGAAACAGGCCGACATAGTCATATTTGGAGACGAATGTAGCGTGTAGAAGCTTTAGCCAGAGCTCCAAACTTGCGCCGCAGACGGTCAGTGCTGGCGTCGTCGCTAAGCTGTTGTAGGAACTACATTCAATTCAGTTCATTTTTATTTACACCATAAATGTGTGGGCTGCCACAGAGCAAAAGCGAACTGTTTTCGCTTGAATCGAACCCGAGTCCCTTTATGCATATAGCGAACATACAGCATGCATAATTATTTACATGCCAATTTCTCACTTTGTTAGAACAGCATAACAATAAATGCATAATGTATAGCATCACGTTACCGCATTTAGAGTTCATGAGTTGGCTTTGATGAAACTCAGGCTACATTTTTTCAATGTTTACGTCATTGGGCAAGATATTTAAATACGGCGGCAGCGTACAACACGAAATTTGGTACCCGAAATGAGTTTTACAACTGGAGCATGCCGAAATTCTTGCTGTCGAAGTAGGAAAGTGGAGACACTGGCCTTCAACTCGGCTAACTGCAAATAAACATCCAGATTATTATTAATGAAATTTTGAAGTTTAAGTTTGAAATTTATTTATCAATGTTTGACACAGAACAAAAACATCGAGTGAAGCAGGAGCTAAAGGCATAGCCTGACAAGGGCTCCTGCTCTATCGAGCAGTGACGGCAGACAGAATGCAAATAATATTCTTATATATATTCTTATATATATTCTTATATAATCTTATAAATTTCTTATATATAATCAACATTTAAACAGTAGTTATTTAAGCCATGCACCGAGAGAATGTTACATTTGAATAGCCCTTGAGTAAGGGTGTAAACATCCACATTTACAATATAATGACTGGCTCTTTTTTGCTATATATATTAAACCAATTCTTGGTATTGACCAATACCAATCTGTGATGAAAGCAAGGTGCGGTGGCACTGCTCAGGCTCCCGGCTAGGCTGATTGAGGGCGAAAACTTGTCTTAGAGCTCATAGGAAAAACAAAACAAAGCAGTTTTTCAATTTTACAGTGCGCCTATGATTCTGTCTCTGGTGCAGATTAACCTTGGACATCATAGAACAAATTCTTAAAGTATGAAATGTCAAACTACATGTAAGCAAAACTTAGCAAAATGTTTTTCTCATTCCACAAAGCATCAGTGGAGGCGGTCCGTTATTAAAAGGAAACGACCGCTTTCAGGAAAAGTGTGACAGAGTATGCTACGTCACTATGAAGCCAATATATTCTTAAAGGCTGCGATAAAAGCGTGTTGTGGAGCCCGACATACCTGCAAAAAGCACCCGATTCACTGGGTGCTCCTCTGAATCGAGCAAGCTTCTCGTGTATTCCGACGCATGGGTGGGCAAACTCATGAGGTTTCAACCTCACTAGATCGAATTCCACCTCAATGTTACCTCAGCCTCAAAGATTGAGGGGAAGTTGAGGTGATGTAGGCCAGAGCTTAAATGCTTTAAGTGAGGTCATAAAATCTAATATCAATGTCACGCGTAAGTTTTAGGTTGAGCGAGGTCGTCTTTCGCGTATGTCTCCTTTTGATGTCGAGTGATTTCCTAGTTGCCAAAGCTTACTCTGAAGTGCACTCCTCTCGAAACAGACTGTAAGTGCACCGAATCAGCGCCCAATGCCGCTTATTCAGTGTCGGATGCCCCCTTAGAGAGACTGGATGTCGAGGCTCGCTTCTAGCTTTGGGCGGTTCCACAGTGTTCCTTCAGCCCAAGCTTACAGGACGGTCCTCTTGGAATGAATGCTGTTACCACTATTGGAGTTTATTTCTTAGTCATTCTTCTTTCTCATTGTTATTTTCTCGCATGCCAGAAGTTAGGCTAGCGAGCTGCCGTGCAGAGCATCGGCTGTATCCTTGAACCTTTAGCTAAACCTTCTTTCTACTAACCTCTTTTCCCCTCCAAATGGAGAGTGGGTATCCCCCCCTCTTCACTGTGCAACCTGAAAACTATGGCAGGAAGCAGGTGGCTCTCTCCTTCTCCAACTGTGGAAGGTGTCGAGTGTCGGCACTACTAAACCGGACGCCGCCTATTTCAACGATGAAAACCTATATGCTACGCACTAAAAAAAGAAATAATGGACGAATGAATAAGATGATTAAATGACTTTCTTTTTATTTTCCAGCGATATATACATATATATATATATATATATATATATATATATATATATATATATATATATATATATATATATATATATATTATACAGATAATTGAAAGGGAAATGAGGGGCTCGTTACTATTATATATATATATATACGCTGAAAGTTGTGCATTTCTTCTCGTGAGTCCTTGCACAATGAAACTACGCCGATGTCATCATCACCAACATTTAGAACACCAAACACAAGAGGTGTGTGGCGATGTAGCAGCCCATGACTGACCAAAACATACGCGGAATCCTTCAGCAACCATGGAAGCTGCAAGCTCTTCTGCTAGCAAAACAGCAAGCGTATACATGTTGTAACTTGTATGTACATATGTTAGAGTGGACAGATAAAAATAAACTATATTGTACCTGCACAAAGGGTTCCACGCAACTTGAGCAAATGATTAAATAAAAAAAAGCGGTGCACTACAACTGAGTGCAACTAACGACGTATTGTTCCTCGCTGTGGGACTCTGCATTCTATTTTTTATCCCGCTTAATTAGTTAATTAACGACGATCAGTTGTGTATATTCGTTTTCACTTAAGGGTCAAATACATTTCATTAAGAAGCACAGGATTCACGGTTAAAAGCCTCCGATCGATGTTGTGTGTGTGTGTGTGTGTGTGTGTGTGTGTGTGTGTGTGTGTGTGTGTGTGTGTGTGTGTGTGTGTGCGTGTGTGCGTGTGTGTGCGTGTGTGTGTGTGTGTGTGTGTGTGTGTGTGTGTGTGTGTGTGTGTGTGTGTGTGTGTGTGTGTGTGTGTGTGTGTGTGTGTGTGTGTGTGTGTGTGTGTGTGTGTGTGTGTGTGTGTGTGTGTGTGTGTGTGTGTGTGTGTGTGTGTGTGTGTGTGTGTGTGTGTGTGTGTGTGTGTGTGTGTGTGTGTGTGTGTGTGTGTGTGTGTGTGTGTGTGTGTGTGTGTGTGTGTGTGTGTGTGTGTGTGTGTGTGTGTGTGTGTGTGTGTGTGTGTGTGTGTGTGTGTGTGTGTGTGTGTGTGTGTGTGTGTGTGTGTGTGTGTGTGTGTGTGTGTGTGTGTGTGTGTGTGTGTGTGTGTGTGTGTGTGTGTGTGTGTGTGTGTGTGTGTGTGTGTGTGTGTGTGTGTGTGTGTGTGTGTGTGTGTGTGTGTGTGTGTGTGTGTGTGTGTGTGTGTGTGTGTGTGTGTGTGTGTGTGTGTGTGTGTGTGTGTGTGTGTGTGTGTGTGTGTGTGTGTGTGTGTGTGTGTGTGTGTGTGTGTGTGTGTGTGTGTGTGTGTGTGTGTGTGTGTGTGTGTGTGTGTGTGTGTGTGTGTGTGTGTGTGTGTGTGTGTGTGTGTGTGTGTGTGTGTGTGTGTGTGTGTGTGTGTGTGTGTGTGTGTGTGTGTGTGTGTGTGTGTGTGTGTGTGTGTGTGTGTGTGTGTGTGTGTGTGTGTGTGTGTGTGTGTGTGTGTGTGTGTGTGTGTGTGTGTGTGTGTGTGTGTGTGTGTGTGTGTGTGTGTGTGTGTGTGTGTGTGTGTGTGTGTGTGTGTGTGTGTGTGTGTGTGTAATGAACGAAGTGTGCCCGCAGTTGCGGGCTATTATGATGATGCTGCTCTGGTCGAAAGCAGGGCTTGAACGCATGTTAATTCAACTAAACATTATCAACACTAAACAGGGAACCTAATGTGAGCATAGATTACAAATCTCAACTTGATTATTAATGCGAAAGCATTACTTTGTTATATTCACAGATTTCTGTCCGCAGACCACGTCTGCAAGCCGCGTCCGCAGACCGCGTCAGCAAAATCGTGCCCGCAGCAGTTGCGAGTAATTGAGAAGTGGTAGAGTTTAATCAGTGGTTTCAATCAATAGAGGGTGAGGTAATGTTGTGTCCTGAAAATAATTAGACCGATAAGTTAATTAGGTAATTAATTAGATGCAAAAATGTCAAAGTAAAGGCGAAAATGGTCTCATTAGCGAATGGCCTGGCGCCACATTTGAATGTATCAAATACTCAAATATTTAATTAAATCAGTCTATTAAGGTGACGTGAAGTCAAGAATCTGACTTCACGCAACCTGAAGTCGAGCTAAAAAAAAAAGGCATAGGAAAAGATTGGCACACAATTCGAAAGTACCGAAGACTAAAATGGGTAAACCAGAAGTGAATTAGTGTGACGCCAAGGAAGTGACGTCACTCGACCGGAAGTACAGCCGAAAAAGGGCACAGGAAGAGATTGGCGCGCAATTTTAAAGTACCAGACTAAACTGGATAAACAAGAAGTTAATTAATGTGACATAGGCGATGTGACGTCACGCAACCAAACGTGGAGCCGAAAAAGGGCATATGAAGGGATTGGCGCAGAATTTGAAAGTACCAAAGACTAAAATGGATAAACAAGAAGTGAATTAAGCAACTATAAGCAACCAACAGCAGCATCCGTGCTTTTGCATTACTCCAATGCAGATTCTTCTATGGACCTTTTTTTTTTTTTTTTTCTTTTATCGGTATGTGATTGCGTACATTGCCAGCAGTGCCGGAATTCCGCCTATAACCGGCGGTACGAGCAGACAAAAGCCCGCAAAGTGCTTGGCAAGCTAAGATGAATAGATGATGTCTTTCTGCGAGTGAAATTGCCCACAGTCAACAGTTCGTAGACAGGAAAGAGGGACGCACATATGCAACTTTATTTGAGTCTACAGAACGCAGACGGAATATCCCAGAGAATGAAAGCATTTGTAGTCTGGAGTTTTCAGTGGAAAAAAAAAAAAAAGCATGCTTCCTAAAATATCTAAAATATTGGTTATATTTAGGGGTTGGAGTTTTCGATTTTTATTTTCGAAGAATGGGGGGTGGGGGGGCGGTTAACTTTTTTCGGCGTTTATTTAGAAACCCAACTTCCGGATTTTTTTTTTTCGGTTAATATTATTTTCTGCTCAAGAAATGTTCTTTTTTTTTCGGTGAGATAACGGCATTCGTACACAGGAAATATGGGAGAGGCCTTCGCCCTGCAGTGGGATATAGTCAGGCTGATGATGATGATAATGATGAACGGCATTCGAATAAGGTAAAAGTGTCGTAGTGTACATTTTGCATTTTTTTTCTTGCATGTTGTTTTATGCACTTTTATTTAATGTACAGTTTCTTATATATATAGCTAAGAACCTGGAAGAAAATGCTATTGCCATGATGAAAATCAGCGTTAAGACAAAACGCATATATAAAAGACACATTCACACGTTTGATAACGGAGTAAATGAAATATTTACTACGATAAAATTTTTGCATAAACTAAATCACTTAAAAAACAAACGCGCTTCTCTCGGCTTGTGTGAGATGTGTCACGCGGCAAGAAACAGGCGGGCTTTGGTCTCCGCAATTTCCTGAGTACACCTGCGCTGCAAATTCTCTGGTCTGTTCTTCGCCGCTTGAAGTGCCTGCCTTGCCGCAGGCGCCCCTTCTCAAAAACTTGACATGTCTATGAGGGTCGGGTAGCACGGCTGCCACTCTTTCCCCATTCGTGAGACCATGAACAATACCTCAAAACCCTCAACCGCTGTGTTTAAACCAACGATCCCACTGTCTCACATCATGCTCCTGGATTGAACACTGTTGTAATTTTCTCCTGTCATCGAGAGTTCGCTGCGTGCACAAAAAGGTACTGACCTTTTTCGGTTTAAGTCGAATATTTTTAAATGCTTTCGGCGTATCTTTATCGGTGTTTTTCGGTTTAAACCGAAAAGTCCAACCCCTAGTTATATTGCTTACATGCTAAACAATAAAAAAAAGGCGCGAAAATATCAACTTTCTGAAGAAAATCTTGAGCGGATTTTCTACTTCTGAATCAGCAACAAAGCACGAGAGGCACACTGATAGAAAACATTTTATCAGTCATTTCCTAACCACATATACATCTTAACGAAACGCATTGGGTAGTATAGAGTCCCTCTTTAAAACTGTACATCATAATCTTATTTAATTATCTAATTAAGCGGAATATATAAAGACATATTGTGGAGCGCCATATGAAAGCCAACAATGTGCGTTTAGTTTCACCCAGAAGCAATTCCCCGCTCTTTTTTCTAAATCATTTGCTCAAGTTACGCGAAAGACAATGAACGCCGCCCCTAAATGTCATTAAGCCGTAAATAATAATTTTAATGGTATTGGGTCATCATTTTGGCTGCCTAACAAAATTCGGCCAGTGGATTTTATTTACAATTTTGGCGGATAACTATCTGATTTTCATTTGTTTGTTTGTTATTTTAAAGTTTGTTTGTTTGTTTGTTTGTTTGTTTGTTTGTTTGTTTGTTTGTTTGTTTGTTTGTTTGTTTGTTTGTTTTTCGAGGTCAAGGATGCTATCTCAACCTGATAATATGAATTTCAGGTGAGCTTGAGCTAGGTCGCCAGTATTATCTGAAAAGTTGAGATGAGGGCGCCTCAACTGGTGAGGTTGAGGCTGAGTGACGTCACGAAATTTCATTCAATGTTGAGGCACGGCCGGACTCAAGCGGCGGCGGCGCGCGCTCCATGGCCAGCCTTTTTTTCTTTTCACATTGTTGCGCACCAAAAACGCCATCCCAGAGTAGCGGGTGGCTGTTCCGCGTAGGAAGAGTAGGGTCACAGAGCCACGATTTCGCAGACAGGAAACACCCCCTGTGCGTAGGCCGTAAATTAGAGCGCGCCGCCGCAGCTCGAGTCCGGCCATGGTTGGGGTAAGGGCCTTCGACGCCAGATGCCCACCACTGTAGCACTCCAACATGCTTCCGCTCACAAGACATTCGCTCGCAAATAGTGCCATTCAAAGGATACAAACGCTTACATTAAAGACAGTCCTCACAAAGCGCGACATACTGAGATAAACCAATCGCGCAGAGTCGCAGACAGCCAACACCGTGTTCACTCACAACGGCACCGCCCGCGCACGCCGGAGCCTGAGATGGCCATGGATATCGTCGGCACCGCCGTCTGCTACAATGCGTCATTCTCTTTCCTTCTCTTGTCATGGTGCTTGAGATCTGCTTTTCGAATGCAATTCTGTCTAGGATGTATAGTTTGAACTGTCGTATAAGTAAGCAGATACAGCGCATGCCGCAGCATGTCAGTATATAGGCTATGCTTGCAAGATTTGGATAAATACCTAACGGAAAAGGAGCCTTTCGATAGTATGTCTGTCTTCAAAACACGCATTTATCGGGGCGTTTTATAAATAAGTTGTCTTCGTATTGACGTGACATACTTTGCCCCACTCTTCCTTAAAAAGGTCGTTAATTTTTAACTGCTGGCCGCCTCCACTCCCTGTGGAAGGAGAAAAGTATTTCTGTAACTTTGCTTAGATGTACTTCTACGATAGCTCTCCCAGCTCACACCCCTGTTCTGCGCAAAATCTGATAAAATTAGCGATGACCGCCGCTCATATTGACCAAATATATCACACTGTCCAAACCCCAGTTTCTTGCTCAGTGCAAGAGGTAAAGTTGGTGCTACCGTCTATGGATAGTTTCCATGGAACTTCTTATAGCTTGCTTCATCCACCATAGGCGCACTAAGCATAATCGGTCGGAGAGCTACCGAGAGAGAGAGAGAAAAAACTTTATTTCAAAAAGAAAAGAAAAGGGGGGGGGGGGCAGTGAGTGGAGTCTTCATTTCAAAACCCCAGTGGCCTGGGCTGCCGCTCTTGCCTGAGTTACCAGCCTACGCTGGGTCTCTAGATCATAACATAGCAGAGTAGCCTCCCACTGCGCCTCCGAATGGTGCATATTTATGTGTGGAGGTTTGGGGCCTGTGCACCCCCATGTGACGTGGTAGGCGGTGGGCTGGTCGTTGCACCAAGGGCATATGTCTGTGTAGTGTTCTGGGAACATTATGTTGTATTGATGTAGGTTGGGGTAAGTGTTGGTTTGGAGCTGTCTCCATTCCCGCGTTTCTTGTGCATTTAGTCCCTTGTGTGGAGGGGGATAAATCTTACGTTGTTCTCGTAGGTACTTAAGTCGCGCGCCGTAAGTCGCTGGGACAGGAATGCTGGTTGTGAGATCGGGATTGGTGGCCGCTCGGTTTGTGTGACCTCGAGCTAGCCTATCCGCGACCTCATTACCTTCCAATCCAGAGTGCCCCGGAACCCAAGTGATCTTATGTTTGAGCAGTGAGTTTGTAGCCAATGGGTTAGTTGTGAAGCGAGCTAATTTTGTAGGTATTCTGCCTGCAAGAAAGAGCCGACACGCCGTTTGTGAGTCGGTGATTACGTGAAGCTCTCGATTGGTCGCGTCTCCGTAGGTAATGGCCAGCCCGATCGCCACCACTTCCGCTTCTGTGATAGTACAGTGCGGGATGGACATGCTGGAGACTTCTGTGTACGAAAAGCCCACCACCACGGATGCTGCAGCTTTCGATGTATGCTCGTATAGAGCGGCATCCAAGTAGACAGTTCTCGGACTGCGTTCCACTGCACGCTTAATCGGGCGTGTCTTCTGCCTTCGTTGTGGACTGGAGACATGTTCTTTGGGAGCGGGGCCACGTATACTCTTGCCCGGTACGGAACAGGAATGTTAGTCGTTGACTGTATAGCTTGTACGTCCGAAGGATAGCCAACGCGCTCGAGAATGAGCCGGCCTGTCTCAGTTGACAGAAGGCGTTCCCTTTGGGACAGGAGGACAGCCTCTTGAATTTCTTCAAATGTGTTGTGCAGTCCAAGAGCTTCCAATTTGACGTTGGAGTTGTATGGTGGGAGGCCTAACGCGTTACTAGCTGTAAGCTGCACGTATCATTGCGTTTACTTTGTTGAGATCTCTTCGGAGCAGGGTGAGGTAAGGTAGTCCATAGGAGAGGCGACTGATGACCAGCGCCTGCACCAGACGGATCGTGTCTTCTTCCCGCATGCCTTTTCTGTTTCTGGCCACCCGGCGGATCATTTTAGAGATCTGCTGTGTTGTATTCTTGAGGAGGTGGAGCACGTGGTCTACTTTTCTATCGCTTTGGAGCCAGAGACCCAGGATTCGTATGAGTGGCACTTCCCGGATTGGGACCCCATGCAGGAGGATGCAAAGATTGCCTGGTGATGTGTAGTGGTACTCACGTATGCGGATGACTTCAGATTTATCTGGGGAGCATTGGAGCCCGCATCGAAAGGCCTCTGTTTCCACGCAGGTTGCGGCTGCTTGAAGTGTTTCTTCTTTCTGACCTAGAGAGCCGGTGGTTGTCCAGATCGTAATGTCATCAGCACACAGGGTGTATCCAATGTTCGGAACCTGTTGCAGAGCCCTTGCGATTCTAATCATGGCGATGTTGCAGAGGAGCGGGGAGATGACCGATCTCTGTGGCGTACCCTTGTTTGGCATGTCTTGAAGATCCGATCTCATGTCACCCATTCCTATCGTTGCCGCTCGGTTGGACAAAAACTTCTTGACGTATCGGAAGGTGCGTTCGCCGCAGTTTAGGTTATTGAGCTCGGAGAGGATTGCCTCGTGAGACACGTTATCAAACGCGCCTTTTAGATCTAGCGCCATAATGAGGTGCTCGCCTCCTCTCGGAATGTTAGAAAGTACCTCCTCCTTGAGGAGAAGAAAAGCGTCTTGAGTGGACAAGCCCGATCTGAAGCCGATCATGGAGGGATGGAAGAGGCCGTTATCTTCTATGTAGTGTTGAAGTCGCGTCTGGATGACTCGCTCGTAGAGCTTGCCCAGGCACGAGGTGAGTGATATGGGTCGTAGCGCTTCGACCGCCGGCTTCTTGCCCGGTTTCGGAATTACGATTATCTCCGAGCGCTTCCACTCAGAGGGAATTTCATTCTTCTCCCACAGCGAGTCGTTCAGATACTTGGTGAGGTCGCTGATTTGTGCCTTGCTGAAGTTGCGGATCATGGCGTTGCTGATCTTGTCAGTTCCCGCCGCCGTGTTGCGGGTGCATGATCGAACTGCAGCATACTGGCTTCAGAAATGGGAGCATCGAGCGCCGGATTTTCCTCGCCCTGGTAGGTAAAAGAGCAAGGTGGAGCTGGGCTGGTGCCGATGTATTTGTCCTTAAGAGCCTGAAGCAGCGGGGTGTCGTCCCCTGGAAAAAGGTGAGCAATACGCTTCAGGGTCCGTGTAGATGCGGATTTTGATTTAGAGCGGTCAATGAGGTTCCGCAGGATTGTCCAAGTACGGGACGTTCCCAGCGTTCCTCTCAATGACTCGCAAAACTGTTGCCAATTTTGTTGTGCTAGGTTGGTGGCGTATGTCTCGACTTCCTCCGTGAGCTGCGCGATTCGCAGACGGAGAAGTCTATTTAGACGCTGTCTTTTCCATCGCCTCACAAGGCGGCTGCGCTTCTGCCATAGCTTGAAAAGATGGCGGTCTGCCAACACACACAACACAGATCCACAACATTTGGCCAAAACAATATTGCAAAAATAAACGTTGATTTACAATCAAAAATGCCCTTATATTCAATGTGCTGGCTGTAAACCGCCACAAACGAGCAATAAAGCGCGCAAGTGAAAAATTTGCCCAAAATGAGAGAATGCTTTCTCTCCTATTGGCCAAGTATAGCACACGGCCGAAACCAATTCTTTCGGGGGCCAACTCGGCGGGCAACACGAACTATCGCTTGTCTAATGACCTTACGCGTCTAATATATATTTTCTTCATGCACTCTCAATGATCACGATAACCGCGGACGCATGCAACCTTTTATGACCAACACTGAAGTGAAACATCCCAATAGCAATTCAGAAATCGACCGGGAGAGAAAGAAAACGCTTTGTTTTTAGACCGTGGTCCGCGTGGTGGACTTGCGCTTACCATTCACTTTTCTCTTAGCCAAAAGAAAAAAAATGAGAACGGTTCCACGCTGCTAAACCGAATGTGATTTGAAAGGATGACCGAGTGTTTTTCTTCTTCTTCTTCTTCTTTTCCCTTTTTCATTTTTCCTTTTCCCTTTCTCTTTTCTTTTCCTTTTTCTTCTTTTCCTTTTTCTTCTTTCTCTTTTTCTTTTTCTTCTTTTTCTTCTTCTTCGTCATCGTCGCAGTCGTCGTCTTCGTCTTCTTCGCTGCTGTTCAAGGTCATTCGTGGCCGCGGCCCCGGCATACGCGACGAACTGAAATTTGGCGTAATGTTGCTTTCGCGACAAAATGTCCAGTACAGGTCCTCCACAGAGGATCCACGCTTCGCTGAAACACTGTGCATATGCTAAAGAACGGCGTTTTCGGAATGGGGCATCTCAGTAATGTCATTCTATATGTCCTACGAAGTCTGAATGTCTCTCACCAGGTTGCGGTGCGTCCCATGGTACGTTGGGCGTCTATACAATGGCTGAAGTAATGCGCCGCCAGCTGTCTCTTTAGGTAAAAATAAGGAATAGTAAGGAGCGCCACTTTTGTTTATGAGTTTGGTTTGGGTTTACACCTTGCTCGCGTTTTCCTGTTAGAATTACCCATACTCGAAAGCGGCCGGCAATTAATATGGCAGAGAAAAAGGGCGATATAAACCGGACGTTTTATGGGAGCCGGAATAAGCGATCGAAATTTGGCAAGAATTCTTGCCTACTTTTCGATAGTTATTCTTGAACATACTCAAATTGGGCATCCCACGACACATTTACAGTGAAGAAAACACCGATAGTTTTTACTATGTGGGCAGATACGACCTGAAAATTACCTAGGTGTAGTACTCTGCATGCGCCACACGCTGACATGACAATACGGGATTGGCGCACATGCGCGCTGAAAACCCGTATTGTCCTGAGTGCGTGCCAAAACCTCAGATTACTTGTTTTCGACGTTGGGTGTTGCTAACGCAAGTATACTAATACATTTTAGTAAGCGAAGCCAGAAAGCCTACTTCTGCGGTCATAGAACTATACATAGTATAAGAACTGTGCATAGCGCTTGTGAACACTGGGTAAAAAAAGTAGTCCTCTTCGCTTTTATTGTCCCGCTTTTAAACTTGTGTATTCATTATCGTTTGCATCGTACAACTAGCCAAAAAACATGGGTTTTCCCAGCATAAATAAGTTCCCAAAACCATCCGCATATTATATATATATATATATATATATATATATATATATATATATATATATATATATATATATATATATATATATATATATATATATATATATATATATATATATATATATATATATATATATATATATATATATATATAAATGAGCACAGTTAAGTCCGCAGTTTATGCAAAACAGTGCGATATAACCTCAGCTTATATGAAGCAAAACATTAGTTGTTTTTTTTTCGCAGCTTTCATGGCTTTGTTGTCCGTATTACCTGTTAGAGCGGATGATAAGGAAATACAAAAAGAGAGCGAGCGAGCAAAAACACTCCGAAGTAGAAAAAGTGCTTAAAACAGACGAAATAACATTCTCGGAGCGCACCGGGAACAACTTGTAAGAGAAGGAGGAGGAAATGTAGGAGGAAGAGGGGGCTGGCGCAAGCGCATAAGGACGCAAGGTGAAAGGATCGAGTGCTTGAAAGGAGTGAAAGCGCTTCGAAGTAGGATAAAAATTCAGAAGAGATTTGAGGGGTGCGACGAGCTCACTCCCCACTCGTAGATCACGTGACTACTTGGGGAAACTGATTCATTGAACTTCGTTCGCCCGAGCTGGTAACACTGATAGTAAAAAGAGATCAGAATAGGTGAACAGGAGTCCGAGGGGTGCAACGGACGCTAGGATAGCCCAACATTATCAATTACTCTGCTACTCAGACGTACTAATGAGAAAGCCTAATCGTAAGCATTAATTTTGGCACACCGTTGCTCCATATTAGCTTCAATTCCGTCCACCGCTAGTTGTCTTTTGTTAGACTGAAGCTCGTTATGCGCTGCTTCTTCGTCCGTACAACTTGTAGCAGTTTGTGTCAGTCTTGTTTTGTTTTTGTTTTTTTTTCCTTCTCGAGGTACCTCCTTGTGGCATAAATTAAGCTTGATTTTGTTGCAAAAAGAAAAAAGAATGCGCTCAGCATCAAATTTGGTCGACAGGCCCCGTTTTGAGCAGCCTTTTTTTACAAAATCAACGATACCGCGAGGAAGCGGAGTGCTCAACTTCGGGAGCAACTGTTCTTTCGACAGTACTAGGCTGGCTTTAAACGGCATGAAAACACACAATAACCCGTCACTTGGTGCCACCAAAAATGGAAAGAGTTGACGATCAGAAAATAGAAACTTAAGCTTTTCTTCGTGTCTCCTTAACACGATCTGTGTAGCTTGCAACGCGGTTGGAGGCGCAAATGAACCCCAGTTCATGCGGCTACTGCTTCACGTGAGAAGTGTGCACGTAAACTCTATGAACTGTTACCGACGTACTTACGTAGCTATAGTATCGTCTCGGCATATCAGAGCGGCCAGCATTCAGCGCTTCCTGGAAACCCCCACTGCGGGGCACCTGAGTATTTCTTCGAGTCTCTTTGTATGCCTGATTATGCAATCTAACTACGGAGAATGTGAAACGCGAGGTCGATTAATTATACAGCTTTAGCACAGCGGAGGTGTGCTGCACACGCGGAGGGACAGCAGTTACCGCGTAATGCACAGCAGAACCTTTCAGATAAGGGCTCGCTATACTCCGTTTGACAAGCTGTTTGCGGGACCGCGATACATTTCTTAGTGTTGCAAACAACGTGTGAAACGAATGATAGGTTTCGCTATAATACTGTCTGGACTACTGCGTGCATCTTTGGTTAGCATGGTGGAAGCGGCAGCGGAACCGGCTTGCAGCAATCCAGAGAGGAGGCATTTTCATGCGCCTAATTCACCCGGCGGGAATGGACTCATGTCGCCGCTTAGCAAAATCTGTCCCTATACCTGTGCACCTGTTCCCGACCCACGCGTGGACAAAACGACATCCGCATACATGCACCTCCTAACTATCCTTTCCTCCCTTCGACCACCTCTTCTTCCTGCTCGACCACCATCAGATGGCGAATAGACAAGTATGTGGAGCTGAGCGCTGTGCCTCGTACCCTGGCATGAGTGCCAGCACTGCTGTGTGCCATAGCAGTGTCATTGGGCTTTTTATGTAATTTTTGTTTGCTCAGAAATGTTTTTCACGTGTCCTAACTTCTATAACTGACCGTGGATAATCTGGACGTTCAGTAACGGGCCTACTTTACGAGATGGCGAGTAACGACACTATGTAAGCTTAAGCCTCGCACTGAAAAAAAAAAAAAAAAAAATTGTGTGCGTGCTTTAGTTGCATCGACAGTCGTCGGCCCATCCAAGTATTATATTTTTGTTTGTACAAGCGCCGGATCGATTATGTCTCAAGAGCATCAAGAACCCAATACGCAACTGGTTTAACCAAAAACGAAAACAAGAAATGAGACCGCGGACGTCCTGTAGCCGTGCCCTTACATTCACTACACAAATTTTTAAAACGTACACCTTATGTACAGCCTTATGTAGGGTCCAGGGGGTCTTCTTCTGGATCATTTTGTGCGGCTTGTATTGCATTACCAGTGTTTCCGAATCTCTAGATGGTAAGAATATTTTTTTTTTCCTACACTCCCCAACGTGAAGGACCTCCACCAATGCTGAAGCAGCGCCACTAAACGGCTCAGAAACAGACCGCCTGGGCTCTACACTTTTGACAAAGACTGTACATCAGGTTTCGTGGCGTAGAGCAACCTCGAGCCTGATTTCAATGGCACTACGCAAATGCAAATTTAGTAAAGCGCTTACTCGACCAAATCAAACCAACCTAAGTAGAAATACGCTACCAATTCTCAGCGTTTTGGGGAAAAAAGCGCCAAGTGTAGACGTCGGAGAGAGAAGACAAGAAGCATACGACGTAGGCGCGCTTACTTGTGTGTCAACGTGTGTGTCTTGTGCCATCATATCTGACGTTTACTGCTGGCGCCATTTTCGCATAGTGTCAGACATGCTCCCCCAATGTTATGTGCTAACCAACTAGCAACGATTACGCGAGGGAATTCGACAAAAGTTGCTGTTTTATGATGGTTTCGTGTAGCATACTCGTGCCGTGAGATACACCGAAGAAGGCCGTACACCACAGTTACATGTGAGCCGCATCATAGGGGAGCGCAAGCTACAAGGCCTTCGCACGTGCGCCCCGACACTTGGGTGCGTCTTGGTATGATGGTACACTGCATACGGGCGGTAATGCGTGTACTACGTCAAAGCTAGGGTGTAATAACGACATCTTGTGTCTATATATTTACAGAATACAATGCATTCGATGGTAGAACCTATTTTTCAAGACACTGCCGAAGTTTCATTTATTTCTCTCCCCTAATGAAAAGTTGAGGAAGCAAAATGTACGGTCCTAGGTGTGTTGCCAGAAAAGCTCACTGACACTATCGGTCAGCGCTGCTTTCTCGCGGCCCCATGCCGAAGGCACAGACTGGCAACGAGCGCCTTAGGGGCGTCTTTCATTTCGTGAGTGTGTCTGACGGCCGCTGAGTTAATAAGAACGATCATCTTACACGGAAATCGATGCGGCGTCAATCGACGTGAACGCCGCCTTGTCCGGTTGGCATTGTTCGCGGCACGCCGCCTTCGAGCCGAGGGTCGCTCGTCAGAGCCGCATATATTGGATGTGCGAGGAACGCCGACGGCTCCCTCTCCGTGCATGATGAATGGACCGCGCGGCCACTCGCCGCGTCCCTCACCGCCGATTTATTACCGGTTCCGTCGCTGCTTTCGAGACCGTGCACCACGTTATGAACTCAGTGAGAAAATGTACGCTTCAGCTTTCGCCGTAACGGCAGGCGTAGCATATCGTGTGGTATCACGAAAGTCCGTCTAATTTCGGTATCGAAAGTCCGCAGGGGCGCCGCTCCGAACTACATCAAGACAGTTGATGGACAGGTCCGGAAAAGAGACTTCTGGTGACGCCGACAGCGAAAGAACGGTCGTGGCGCAGCGGCAGGCGTCCGGCAGAATGCCGTCCTGGGAAGGACAGCTCGCTGTTGCAAAGGCCGCGCGAGCGGTGGGACGAAGGCGCCTGATAGCGAGGCTCTGGCATGAGAGTATAATGCGCGCGCACGGTTTTATGAGACGACCAGAATGAGGCGACGACTGTGCGGCACAGGGTTATAACTAGGGGTTGTAGTCGATAAGGTACGTCGAAAACATTTTAAAAGCTTCGGTTTAAACCGAAAAAGGTCAGTACCTTTTCATGTGCAACGCGAACTCTCGATGACGGGAGAAAATTACAACAGTGTTCAATCCAGAGGCATTATGTGAGACACTGGGATCGTTGGTTTAAGTACAGTGGTTGAGGGCTTTGAGGCATTGTTCATGGTCTCGCGAATGGGGAAAGAATGGCAGCCGAGCCTCTCGACACTCATAGACATGTCAAGCGTTTTAGAAGGGGCGCCTGCGGCAAGGCAGGCACTTCAAGCGGCGAAGAACAGACCAGAGAATTTGCAGCGCAAGGGTATCCAGAAAATCGCGGAAACCAAAGCCCGCCTGTTTCTTGCCGCGTGACACTTCTGAGACACAAGCCGAGAGAAACGCGTTTCTTTTTTAACTAATTTGCTTTATGCAAAAATTTGATCGTAATAAATAATATTTCAGTTACTCCTTTGTTAAACGTGTGAAATTGTCTTTTACATATGTGTTTTGTCTTAACGTTAATTTTCATCATGTCAATAGCATTTTCTTCCAGGTTTTTAGCTGTATATATGACCAACTCTACACTAAATAAAAGTGCATAAAACAACATGCAAGAAAAAAAAAGCCAAATTGTACACTACGTCAGTTTTAACTGTACACTGATGTCTTTATCTCACCGAAAAAAAGAAACGATATTCCTTCAGCAGACAATAATATTGACCGAAAAAAAAAAAAACGGAAGTTGTGTTTGCAAATAAACACCGAAAAAAGTCCCCCCCCCCCCCCCCCCCCCCCCAGCCTAATTTTCAGAAAATAAAAACCGAGAACTCCAAATAACACCACTAGAGTGCAGTTCATGTCTGCTTTGCAGCTGCTTGTTTGTCAGGTTAGTCAAGCGCAGAATGTGCCATTTGAAGAGGTGAAAGCAAGGGTGGGTAGTTCAATAGACAATAATCTCCCGACAGTCGTGCACATGCATTTATTTATTTGCAGTTGGAAGGTTAAAGCAAAAATTCCAAGGCTCGGCTTGTCATTGTCGTCTTAGCAGAGTTGCAGTATACACTAAAGCGTATAAGCGGAACTAAAAAAGCTATAATTGCCGTCATCATTAATTCCGTTTTTGGTGCACAGTGAACAGATTAATGATTCCTAATTGCATCAGCCGAGAAAGGCACCTTCATCAGTACCGTCCTATGCCCGTGCTTTGCAAGCCTAACTGGTCGCATCTAAACGAGGCGCTAGGCGGAGTTCGAAAAAATATCAGCAGGCGTGAAAAAGAAAATGCAGGATATGACTGACACATGCTCACCGTCAATATGGAAGTTGTAAAACTCCATAAGATATGAACAATATTATTCACCATTTCCCCAGCATAACTCCATTGGTTTTATTACCTTATAGACTCCACGAAGGGTATTAGATAAGGCCTGGCAAAGATATCGCGAGCAAATTTTAACACAAAGAAACCTGAGTATAGTGAGATTTTCGGCGAAGTTGAATGCGTACTTGATGGCTGAGGTATCGTTGTGTGGGCCTTTCCTTTCTGCTTAAGCGAGTCAAACTTTTCCGAGATCACTGCAGAATCCGCACTGGAGAAATGCGTAAGCCTGCGCGCTGCTGTGTTTCCGCTAGATGTGTCGGCGCGATTCCACGAATGACAGACAGATACTGCGCCTTTCCTGTAAACCGATTATAGAACGCCAGTGAACTTTAACGTGTTCAACGGAACGCTGGTTGTGTTCGACAAGGGGCACGCGATGTACCGTGTGACACTTCATGTTCACTGAGACACGTGACCGGAAGCTAAGAACCGAAACCGGAAGTTGGCTGGCGGCCATCTTGGCTCCAAATTACACTTAATTGGTTGTAATTACTTGCCTAATTAATCCACATCAACCATTTTGTCACTTGCACACCTTTCCTTGACACTCTATCTGATGGTACCATTCTTTTTTCGATATACCAATTAGTTCCAACAAGGTCACGCTCACGCATTAAAAAGCAAGTAATGTGGCCGGGAAACATCAAAGGAATGGCAACTGCGGTAAATTGTGTGATATAGAAGGTCAGAGTAGGGCGTGCAGCCAAGTGAACAATGGTAAGATGTATGCGATGAGCAAAATCTTCGAGAGAAACGCAAGCTTTGGGGCAAGTTGTCGAGGCAAACTTTGCAAACATTGGCGTGGCAGAAGCTGACACAGACGAGAAGAGTACACAGGTAAAATCGCTAACTTTCAACTTTATTCAAAGCCGCCAATACGTCGAATTTAAACCATTCAGCACTCTCGAAAGTTTCTGTGTAACCGCAGTCTTCATGGCATGCATACAGCTAGAATAAATATGAAAAGGAACACGGGAGCGCGTGGTCTTAGCGCTTTGCAAAGCGCTGCCACCAATACAAGACGAGAATGGGTAGCACCATGCAAGTGCATGCTCGGGAAGAGCAGCCGACCAAGCTTACTTTGGATGTGCATTTACCACTGATTCTTATCACCTGTCGATGACAGAGCATTTGAAAGCGTGGAGGCCACGCGCTCCCATGTTCCCTTTCGTATTGCTTCTAGCTGTACGTGGCGACATGCCATTTCTTATTCGTGTAAGTGTAGATTTGCTAATGATATCATTCTAAATTCTATATCATTTTGATTATTTTAACCCGATCGCATTAGTACCTCCACGTTGAAAAGCGTTGTCGGCGTAGACCATTTGAAGCTTCGCAGTCTCCAAAAGTCACCAACGTGCCTCTGAGAGATGCTAGTTGATAGGTGACATGGCCGGGCACTTATATACAGGTCGGAGGTGCAATGGTGCACCATCGCTCAAAGTCGCAAAACGTGTAATTGGCCGGCGGGACATGTGACGTCACGAAACCAGCTGGCATGGTCGGTTGGAAGGAGCTGCTGATGACGTGGAAATCGCGAACATACGGGTCACTAACCCAACTCGCCTGAAGCCTCGCCTCTCAGAGGTGGCGCGGGAGTACCCATTCCTCTGGTTATAAGGTCACGAGGAACTCGAACTGAGCGCAAAACCATCACCTGAAAGAAACGTCGACGGCTGCGGAGCATCCCATACGTCAAAGTCCCCTAAAAAAAAAAAAAAAAAAAAAAAATCGCCGCATAGCAAATGATCAAGACAAGGGCGTTGATATGTCTGTCATTTCGTTACATAGGAGATAGCCTAATCATGTAGCATGAATCGCACTGAACGTCTGTGAATTTTCTCACTTCGCCTACCCAGTCCATCGCGATTACTGGGATCAGTCTCACAAATTGTCGGATGGCATCAATCGAATAGAAGCGAACAAAAAACGCGTATTATAGCCGCCTTGAATTGACTGCGCGCATTCTATCTGCTGAACACGAACAAACTGGGGGCGATGAACACCTAATTTATCTCGCTTTTCATTCCATACATACGACCAGAAATCTGTGCTTACTGAATGTGGCACATGGTTAACAAAATTTTTTGAGCTTGAAAAAACGCGAAAGGATGCCGTTTTACTGACTGCCAAACTTTTCTGGCTTGTTTTGTGTCAAGCAACATGATAAATTAGCAATCAGGGGACCTCGATTGCCGGTTTTAAGCACCTTTCCCCCGTCCCCCATTTCTATGAACCCGCTGAGCGAAATTGTTTATCGCCGATGTGATCGATTTTAAATACTTTCAAAAGCGCGCGTCGACCGCTCCACCTTACGTCGGTCGTATTCAAAACGCTAGACAGCACTTGTACTTCGTTATTATTCGTTTATTTCTCTACACTCCCCAGAACAGAGACTTCGTGACTCACATGAAGTTATTCCCATCGGCGAACAAACTCGAGTTTATCTGGAAGTTTTAAAGTGAGTGCAATTCTACACAGGCTGACCTCGGGAGTAGTTCTATGTAGTGCCACCAGATTGGAATTGAGGTACCCCCTCTGGGTCGCAAAAAAAAAAAAAAAAAAAAAAAAAACGACGAGACAATTTCTTTTTTTTTAGCCTTGAGGTATTTGCCAAAGCGCTACACTTCCCACGAAACTTGGTTGAGGTAGAGACGCTTATTTTGGTTCTCCAAACGCTGAAGTGTTTAGCAAGCCAAGTCTTCTGTGGATCATAACGAAACCTGGATTGAAGAATGAACTTATTTATTAGACTTTCTAGTTCATAGTTAAAAATAAGTAATTTTCTTAAATTATTGGGAATAAAAACTTGATACAAAGGCTTGAAGAAAAAAAGTTATGGAGGATACTTAAGTTCCGGCTTGAAGGGGGATAGAGTAGACTACTTGATATATCATTGGCTACCACCCCACATATAAAGCCTCACTTTAACCAAGCCGTGGGAACGTGCCTGCGTAATCTCATAAAGACGAATTGCTTTATCGTATAATTCGCTGTCGATTTCAAGCGACCATTTAATAGGTTGAACGCTAAATGGACGATGCCATATTAAGAGGTCTAAATTGATTGCGCATTATTGTGTTTCGTGGGTAGATTCCGGTTTAGCCTGAGTAAGGTTGAGGTTATTGTGAAAATCTAGGAATTCCCTTTAATCACCATTCTTAGCTGTATAGGTGCGATCTGGTTATGCCGATTAACATCTGGAAAATAGAGGTCACCTTTCGCATTTGGAGGCCTATCCGTGCTTACTTAGCCTCGCTTTCTGTTTGTCTGTTTGTCTTTCTTTTCTTTTTTGTTTTGAGAAATGCTACCTAGTCAAATGGCCGGACTGGTCATGACACGTTAAATGTTGGAGGAAGCCTTAAAAAAAAGGTTGAGCAAAGCTACTTTGAGGCAAAGTCAGACAAAGCCGTGTAGTGAACAGCAGAGCTTTTTGCCAGCATGTGAGAACGTTAGGAAGAATACTTACAAAGAGCCAGTCACTAGATGAAGAACCGGCGGAGAAAAAAGTATCAGAAGTGAGACTACCCGTCCTGAAGTTCCACGGCGGAACAATGTGTACCTCGGCGCAGACGAAGACTCACACACTACATTCGCTTCGGTCGCTCATTCCTGAAATGTGCGGCGATTGCGCTAAGGGGCATAGCTCCCTTTTTAAATAAGCTGAAGTTCTACGGGAACTTTGGCACCTGACAGAAAAAAAAAAAAAAAAAAAAACTTGAAATGATGGCGTGCGGTGCAAATCATTGAAGACCGCCTTTCAGCGGTCGATCTATTGAGTCATTCGTTACACACGAACCGCTTATTGCAACCCCGCTGCGGCCGCACGCAAGTGTTTCAATTTGCGACCAAGGACTTCAACGTGCTCAGGCATATTTATCCTCTCTCAGAGTATCATCAGGCACATACGACTCGGCTATCTTTCCAACCTCTTTGTTCGGCACAATACGTTTGGAGTCACAAGCATTTAAGCAGTTAAACTCATGTAGACAAGCTGTTCGTGTACACGCGCATGAGCGTACAGTGAATACAAGATACGCCAAGAACAAAAAAAAAAAAAAAGAAACAACCAACTGGCTAGCTATAACATAGTAGTTTAATTTAAACGCCTGACACTTTAATTACGCAAGCATACGAGCCAGAACATTAAAGTACAAATGCCAGGCGGAAAAAATAAAAAGCATAAAAATAAACCAAGAATGTGAAGGACTGAGTTTACAAGCGCAAAGAAAATTAATCGTGTAATTACAAGGAACAAATAAGTAAAAGTATTTAAATGCTACAGGGTCACCCCGCATTAGATCATGAAATTTCGTTGCATTCAGATCAATGGCTGCTGGCAAGTTGTTCCACTCTATGATACCGCGTGGTATGAATGACTTCTGAAATGTAGATGAATGACACCAATGCATTTAACTTTATGTGGATTGTCGAAATGTAAAGAAGGAGCTGGCAGTGACTGAAAAGAAAAAATGGTGAGGCGATGGACGGCTAAGGAAAGCGTGAATCTTGAAAATCTATGGTGATGAGATGAGTGCTATCATTCGGCGCGATTTTTTTCTCTAATTTTCTTCGGGGAGTCTTGTTTATACCTTGCGCGCTCTCGTATAGAGGGCCTAAGTGCTAGTAAGGTCTTTTTCTACATTCAAGAAGGCTTCGCAAGGGTGAAATGCTTCATTTGTGTCGATTGCACGCGGGCTAGAAGATAGTGCCCAGGATGCCCTTAACGCGGCTGACTGCCCGTGATGTGGGAATGTGAAGTCCAGTATTAATGTGCTACGCGCTGAATTACATATATATCTGGAGAGAATATGTACTGCTTATAGCGTCCGTCCTCTAACCAATGCCTTGTCTGTTATTTTTTTCAGAGACCCATGAGCCACCTCCTGAAGGTAAGAAATGTCTCTCTTTCGTCTTTATGTTAATGTACTCAGTACAGATCCTTGAACGTACCATACGCACGTCGTCACTTACGCACTTATGATTTTTTTTTTTTCTTTCTACGTTAAGAGCGCCCAGTGTCGATGCTCTTGAACAGCCTGAATTGTAACTGCATGTACCGTCTTTGCCAAAACTGACCAGGCAGCATGTTTTCCTTCTCACTTGTATTATAAAGCCAATAAGGATTCCCACCTTAACTGTTCCCAAGGACGCGGGATCGAATCCCGGCCTCGGCGGCAGCTTTTCGATGGAGGCGAAAAGCAAGGCGCCCGTGTGCTGTGCGATGTCAGTGCACGTTAAAGAACCCCAGGTGGTCGAAATTTCCGGAGTCCTCCACTACGGCGTCTCTCATAGCCTGAGTTGCTTTGGTACGTTAAACCCCACAAACCAAACCAAACCAAACAACTAGCTAAGTGAGGACTAGTGCTCACCTTTACATTCTACAGATTTAGAGCATCAGAAGTTGTATGAATCTGCTACCACATGGCTCAGAAGCAGATCCTGCAACCTGGTTACTTTTGGCAAAGACGGTACGTGCTTCTTCGTCATAATGATATCTGAAAGCAGTTTTGACAGAAATTCAGTCTAGTGCTTCATACTATCGACAGCTCCCAAAGATGATGAGACCAAGGAGACAAGCACTACCAGGAGCCTTTGTCAATGAAAATGAGGGTGACGACAGTAACTGGTTTTATGGCGCGAGGGCACACTTGTCCAGATCGCCAAACACAACGTGATTGGTCACCATGGGTACCTTTGCCATTTCCTGGTCGCTTTTTCCTGTTTTTTTTTTTTTTTTCGCTGCGGAAGTATGAGTAACCTCATTAGCCCGTGTTCCAGCAATAAGACGGCCTAAATTATTACGGAGCCTTCCCCTACGCCCCCCCCCCCCCCCCCCACCTCTTTCTTACTCTCCTTTCACTCCTACCTCCCTCCCTTCTCTCACGGCGCGGCGGTTCAGGTGTCCACCGAGACATGAGACAGCTGCTGAGCCTTTCCTTTCTTCATGATCAATTTTCAATTTTCTGTGCGCTCCTGGAGGGAAATGGTGATCCGTTTCATGGCTTTAGAATGCCTAAGTGGAGGAAAATTGGGCGCCGCGCCCATGAAAATGTTTAGCAGCGATAAAAATGCGCAAGCAGTCGCCCATGACAGTTGGAGCTAAAAAAAGTGCTCACTCAGCTCGCCTCTTTGCACGCACATACGGGTGTTTGCTTCTGTCCGGGCGCACTCCTGTATCATTACAGTAACAAATATTTGCGGTAGTCTGCTCGTATACACCGTCAATATACATACGTTTTCTTCCACTATCCGATGTTGTCTTCTGTTTAAAACACGAAATGTATTTAGTGTACCACGAAGCCGCAAGGATTGATGAGTCATAATGGTTGGGGTCCTGAAAAGGTTTCGCGAACGGAAAATGTACGCAGCTCACTCACATCAGTTGTTCACTAAATACGATCCCAAAATAAGGTAAGAATATACCGACTGCGCAAACCGTTCGAATAGGGACTAAGAAATAAAACTAATTTCTTGCATGATTTGGCAGGTATGTAAACTAATGTGAAGGTATATAGGATGCGTCATAATGAGCAATATAAGGTAAAACCTACAAGACGGTGTATGCGACTGCTAGGTGTGTTGTAACAACTGAACGGCAACAAAAATCTTCCTCGAAAATATCTTCTTCAGGAAGTAGGAGCCTATTTTATGAGATGACGGTTATTTTCTTGGTGTATCTTCTTTATTCACTTCAACCTTGCACGAGTGAGAAATTTTTATCTGTTTCTCTTCCATATGTTTCTCCCACAATTTTTGTTAAGTATTAGTTTCTGCGTCCATTTCAATCCTGTGTAATGAATATTGTTATACAGGGTTTTGAATATTTGGGGGCTGGGATTTGAAACATTCCTATGCAAAATCTACTACACCATTCGAGCTGAAATAACGTTCACAAAGTAGCAAAATATCGTCTACGTTATCTGATAAGTGATTCAACATTGGTACTTGCCTAGATCTTCCGAAATCGAGAAAAAACTGCTGTCGGCGGCGTGCACAATTTTCGCAGAAGAGAGTCGAAAAGCTATTTTGACATGATACGTCATCTGTCGATCAGTGAGACAAGCTCCATCCCGGCCGTTGGCGCGCTTGCCTCGCTGCCCGACAGATGACGCATCATGTCAAAATAGCTTTTCGACTCTCTTCTGCGAAAATTGTGCACGCCGCCGAGAGCAGTTTTTTCTCGATTTCAGAAAATCTAGGCAAGTACCGATGTTGAATCACTTATCAGATAACGTAGACGATATTTTGCTACTTTGTGAACGTTATTTCAGCTCGAATGGGGCAGTAGATTTTGCATAGGAATTTTTTAAATCCCAGCCCCCGAATATTCAAGACCCTGTACATTGATAATCGTTGTTTTTATGTATGCATGCATCTCAGCTGTCGTCAGCTCGACTGTACACTTCTGTCAATTTTTTTCTTTTTTTTTTTTTTTAATGACGCTGAGAGAGGCGTGTTGCCTTTTCAGTGGGTCTTTACCATTCTGTTCATTTTTTCCTTTTTTTTTTCGCTTAATGAAAATAAATATATAGATAGTGATCCACGTTCGCCAAGCCAGTGTAGCCAAACCTTGCAGACTTACCGTCGCACATAGCTGTCTCCCGCACCGTTCAATCACGTTCTTCGTGGCACTCGCGGTATACGACAGGACGGCCCACGTCCAACGCTACGGTTGGGAGTAGCCGTGGCGAACACTTTCAAGGTTAGGGTGCACGCCTCACAGATACACCTTGAAATAGACAATTGGGCAGCCACCGCCTCATCTTTGAGTTGGAAGAGCACCGTACGTCAAATGCGGAGGCCGTGGATTCGGAACTTATAGGCGGCATGCGGTTGTATATTTTTCTACTTTGTATTAAATTACCTTGTAGGAAAAAAAAGGTTAATTATATTATAATTTCCCACTCATCAGTGCCACAAATAAAAAGAAGCCCATGCTTCCTAAAATGCAACAGCTCTTGGCTTACTTCATATGTATGGTAAGCCACGTCACGTAAACATGGGGTACATCATCCGTTCCCTCTTTACACTTTGATTTTTATAGATTGAGACAACTGAGCAATTAGTGAATGTTAGGGCGGGGAAATGTGTCTGTTCATAAAGAAGCATCCGTCATCGTCATTTCGGCGGAGGCTGATGCTGCTAATCGCATTGAGAGTGAGAGCTGCTTCTAAAACACTTAAGCACCCACACTCGCTTCATCTCGTGCCAATTTTGCCTACGTAGCACGGGATGGTGCCGCAACACTACTCGTCCCCTGCACCAACGTTTATAGATCCTTTTCAAGGATCTATAAACAATGCCCTGCACTGCGTACGCTTAACACGAGGGAACGCTGCAGACCAGGGATCTCAAACTAATATTGCTGTGCAGGCCGTACTGAGAAAATTTTCTCCCTCGAGGGCTAGTGAGCCGAAAAGTAATGAAAAGTAATAACAAAATTAAAAAAAAAAACAAGAAAATAGGCAATTAAAAACAGGATGTATCAATATCAATGAAATCAACCGAACGTGTCGTTCTCAAGCCACACCCTCTCACTCTTAGTGGAAAAGGAAAGCGGCGAATGCACGGTTCTCCGGACGAGCATCACTTCAAGGAGGCTAGGAGAGGGGTACACAACAGGTACAACTACAACGGTTAATAAATATCAAGCCACTTATAATCGAAAGAGAAAAATGTAGGCTTGGAATTGAAAGAGACGGTTGGTTGTCCGGCGCGTTGCTCTTGAAGGCAGTGGATGTCGATCCGAATTTCACGCAGATTTAGAGGCCCCCACCGCCTCTTTTCATTCCCAGAAAGCACGTGTACCGCCTGGGGCCTTTTAGTTGATTCTGGGTTGAAAACGAGTGTGTTACTAAAGCCGACCCGTGAAGTTAGAACATGGTTTTGGAACAAATGAAGTTTTTGAAGCCGGTGGGTCGCATCACACAGCTCCCCTAGGCAATGCTTACCCATGATATGGCGTTATTAAAACATAACGCGTAAAATCCCTTTTTTGGTTTCAGTAAATCAGTTTTAGTCAGGGACCGTAGCTAGGCAACCAGCTGACGCTGCTCAGTTATATTAAGATTGACTGGTGATTGGCCAGCTGGCTAAGCTCAGCTCTCGATGAGTTCTGCAACAATCGAAACAAGTGTAAACAGTGGTGAAATAGTTTTTCTTCCACTCCTTCGGACCCGTCAGCTGATTAAAAAAAAAAAAAAGTGCGTGCTTTCTCAGCCCGTCCACCCTCTTAGCATGACGCTGGCCGTTGAAAACATGCTACGAAGCCATTTAAAGGTGGGGCCTTTGTGATTTGGAAGATTGAATCAAGTATTTTTACCAAAAACTACGCTCTGCATGCATGAGTTTGGCTTAATTGTACCCACAAATAGGCCATGCTAACACCAACTGCCATTAATAATCCATTTTGTGCGTACACTGCCCGTTATTCTAAACGAAAAATACAAATGGCTTTTCTGTTCAAAGTCTCATTAATTTATTATGCTGCCTAGAAACGTGCTATAGGTGTTTTGAAAAACATCCTATGCCAGAAATAAAGCCTATAGTCACTGTTCTCAACGTCGTCAGTGAAATGCACAGTTATGCAATAACTGAAAAGAAAACGGACGGGAATCAATGGATATATACAGATAATGACGATTGCAGATTACTGTAGCCCCACGGCTGCAAATAATCGAATGAGAGTAGCTTGCGTTTACATAGGCAGCTGTTGGGCTTCTCAGTAAGCGGACATACGGAGCGTCTAAAGACGAGCTGTCTGTCTCTGATAGAGCTGCCAGTGAGATGTAGTGAAGGACTGGAAACAACGTTCCTGGGTGATGAAAGGAATACGCAACGCAAAGGTTACGTATTTTAGCAGGTTACGTGCCAGTGCTTACCGCGGACAGCGGCTCTGAACAGAGTCCCGTGCAAAAAAAAAAAAATTCCACGCGAAATCAGTGGTGATGCCCGAACACTATATCCATTCGCACTTTTTTTTTTCTTTTTACATCCTTCATTTGTGCCACGAAGGATAGAATTGAATCATCGATCCTTGTAACGCACAATATGCACGATGCATACCAAACTGAAGGGGGAGCTTTTGTTTTGTACACGTTCGCGCACGTGAGATTTCTACGTGATTCTGAACCGCTCCCGTCAAAACAAAAACAGACCTCCTAAGTGGGCAATCCTTGAAACTCAGGAATGAAACGCTGAGCCCGCTGCATTCTGTGCCGAGTGCTTCGCGCCTCCACCGCGCTTCAGTATGCAAGCGCGAAAGCGAAACGCCCCTGCCGGCCGCAGACCCCGCGGCCTTTCGTCCCGGGCCAAACGACGCGGCGGCGGCTGTGGTAGAAGAAAGACCACGCGCCGGGAAGAGAAGCGCTATTGGCGTCGAAAAGAGTAAAAGAAACAAAGTTCAGTTGAGCCATTATTTGCATCATCGGCAGGCCCGGGCGGCGGTGGTAGCTCGGCGAAAATTGGCCATTATTAATGGGCCCCGAGAGCGGCTCGGTTGACCTCGTCAATCGGATTCGAGCGCGCGCCGCCGGAACCCCAGGTGGTCTGGGCGTGTTTGCTCTCGCGCCGACAGCAGCCCCGAGTATGATGCGCTCAGTGGAGGCACGCGCATGCCACGGAGCTCGAGTAACACCAGCAAAAGCAACTGCGGCGGCGGCGGGTATAATCAATCGATCCCAGCGCATACAGTGCCGCACAGAGGCAGCGCCCCCTCAGATTGAGATGAGTCTTTATAGTCGGCCTGTTTGGTTGCGGCCGCGTTGTTTATGCGTCCCTGGGGCGCTCCTGGCGTATATGGATGGCAAATGCGTGCCGCTAAGTTCCGCGTCTAAGGCCATAGCGGCCGCAGGTGCCCGCGCATCAAGAGGCTCTATACGGGCGCCGCCGTGTGCGTAGAGGGCGTGCGTGGAGAACATTACGTGACTGCCCCCTGGCTCTGACCGCGGCCAGCGATTCGGCACCCTACGCAGCTGGGAAATTCCTTCCGCTCCCTCGTTTGTTTTCCGGGAGCCTCCATTCCCTTGGCGCCGCAGCACGATGCTGGTAGGACTAGAAGTGAGTGGTTGTTATCAAGCATGAATGGAGAGGAGAACTGGCAACGAGCAATCGCCATGAATAAAACAAATCAGTGCCCTTCGAGACATGCAACAGCGCCTGTTGTGTTTGTTTTGAATGGGCCGTGTGTATTTTGCAGCAAGTCAGGTACGCATGCAGAAAACATACAGAGCATTTCGCTCAAGCCTCGGTCCTTAATAAACGAGACAATATCTCTACACAGTGCAGTTCGTAAGTGTGTAAGGCATAGAGAATGCAGCCTTGATAAAAAGCAGGCTACAGGGTTTGCTTTTGAACCATGTTCTGAAACACTTATGCTTCCTCTGAAGCCCTTGATTTCTGTGGGTAAGGAGAGGCTTCGCCGTCAGTTTTCGAAGCCTTTTGATTTTTAAGAGTTTCAATGCTGCACAGAACGGTGAAAGAATAAACTACGCAGCCTGGAAATGTTTTACGAAAATTTTAGTCATGATCCCCGCGCAACTGGACTGTTTGGCTGGCACTTGCCGCCCGGCAGTATACGAAATGTTAGCGAAGAAGGTAGCAATTCTGGCTTTCAGAGGCTCTAAAGTAGCTAATATTTTTAGAAGTCATGAAACCTGGCAACCTTGATTCGGAATAATGAAGCCGATGAGTCCGAAGGAGACCTGTTCCCACAGCGCCCACAACGATCAAGACGCCTGCGACTCTGGTATTGCTTTAGTGTTGCTGCGATGCAGGCGCCCTCCCTTGGTAGTTAGGGCAACTGAACAGAATACGGCCTCGTAGAGGCAGATCAAGAAATATTGTATAAGTTTGGGGAAAGAGTTTTAAACGCAATTTTTCACATATTGAAAAACTGCACCACAACAATCAGTATATCCGCACATCGTCCCTCAGCAGGCTTGTAATAGGTTTTGCTATTATTTTCAAAAACGCTCTCCACTAGACTCTCTATGACAGCCTTAATTACTTGTAGCGCAGGAGAGACTTCAGAAGCAAAATTTTGCTCCGCATTGGAATATTAGGCCATGTCTGTCAACGTTCATAAAAGTGTCTTAAAAAAAATTCACAGCTGCCGCTTAACAATTATTTTTTTTTAACTCAGCCCATTGGTTTTCTAGAATATATTTAGCAACTTGGTGAGAGTGCATGAATAACTTTAAAATCAAATTTTCGCCATGCATCGGAAGCTCAGACCATTCTCATCAGACTTTGCACACGAGTGCCTTAAAATGACCCATAGTTGCCTCGTAATTAAAAGATGTCCCAAAAAGCTGGCCTACAGCTGAACCTAAGGGAACGGAGCAGGACGAGTACGCACAAACTCTTCTACGCGTCTGACCCCTTCCGTTTAGCCAGCCTCACAATGTGCAGTCGTACAGATAACGTAAATAAAAGCAAAATGCAGCCCGAACAAAGACAATCTAATCAAACATTATCGATGTCAATCAAAGTCTTGTTTGCGAAGTGCTACTCAAAAGGATTCTTCCAAAGCATTGTTGACTGAAAATACCCTTGCCCTTGAACACTATCGCCTTTCCCAGCCCTCCAAATTAAAATCATATATTTCAAAAGCAATGAGACAGCGCATTTAATGCGCGAAGTACGTGACTGGCGTATGCCTAACCTCCGTGCGTCTGTCTATTCAGAGTGCCTGTTCCACGTCGAAGGCAGCCACGGCAAAATCGGCTCGGAAGACATCAAGCCATCCCAGCTGGAACACTCCCGCCAAAACAAGCTCCCCCTGGAGTGCACCTGGAGCATTCGGGTGAAGCCATCCTGGAAGGTGCGCGCCTACCTGTGTTATGTTGCAATTTCCATTATCCAATGCGTTGCATGCCCATGTCGACGAGCTCACAGAGTAGTGTTTGAGAAAAAAAGTAAACACTATGCAAAAAGCTTCACCTTTCGACGTGTTAGGTGCGAACGCCCACGCATAGTTTACTATGGGTTTGAGGAGCCGAGACGTTGGAATCATCGCTAGTATGATCATCGCTGAACTAAAAAAAAAAAGTTGTTTTTATATGCTGGTTTAAGTGGAGCACCGCACATCTCCTAGTCACATACGTGCCCACTTCGTGCCCCAGGTCGACCTCGTTGTCCGTTTCAGTTTGCTTGTCCGTGGTACATTACAAAAGACAAGGAGCGCCCCAGCATTTCTGCATACATGCATTGACAGTCCTCAGTGCGCCACCTCAAAGCCGTTTTCCGCTCTCAATCTTCTACGGATTTTAACATTTCGCGCAACAAGAGTAAATAGATAAATGGCATCTGCAATCCCCTCTGTACACTCTTCCTGTCATATTGCGCTTACTTACATCACAACCTTGTTAAAAGCTTGAAATTATTCCTATTGATGACTGTCGATTACATGCGATTGAAACCAAGAAAGGACGATGAAATTCAAAGACAGCGAGATAAATCTAACGAAGCATAAAAAATAAGCAAAATGGACAGTAGAGTAAAAAAAATTGCGCAAAGCGAAATATTTTGTCTGCGTAACGACTCGGCACACTAAGGACTATAGACACCAAATTTTGGTGGCATTTTTCTTCTTGTTAACGATGCGTAAGTCATTCCTGTATATAGATCCGCACGCAGTTTTCGCCTGCGACTGCTAAAGGATTTATAATTGAATTTTCTTTTCTCACCAGTTTCAGTTTCGACAGCTGAGATCCTGGCTGTGACGTCACCATCATGTCTTGATGCGAGGCATGAAAAAACAGCGATATAATCGCTCATTCTTCACTTGCAGTGATTCCTGTCCTTGAGGCAGGCTGGCTTTATCATTTTAGTGAATTCAAATGAAACAGAAATGATTATATCGCTGTATTTACATCTCTCGCGTGACCTAGGCTTGACTGTGACGTCACAGCCATCGCTCGGCTGTTGAAACCGAAATAGGTGAGAAAAGAAATTCGATTATAAATTATTTAGCAGTCGTAGGCGAATGTGACGTGGTGATCTGTGTACAATAATGTCATAGGCATCATTACAAATGATTAAACACGAACTCAAAACTCAGATGTATATAGTCTTTTAAAAAGCATGTCCAGAGTGGGTAAAAAACACACCGCTAAACAATGCCACTATTCGAATTTTATTCCAGGATACCACTACTCCTCCACCTTCACGTGGTTACCTATATCTGGTTTTTCCGACTACTGCAACGGCGCTGATGACACAAAACCCAGGGAGCTGGCTTCTGCAGCTGTCGCTCTAAGGGTATTACGCTGGATAGGGTTCTGCCATCTGCCACAGATAAGCAGAACCACATATAATCTAATTGCGAAAAACAAATCCCTTTTTCCACACCAATCAAGCTGGTCAAACTCTTGCCGAAGACTGGTCAGTTATCTTTCCAACATCTTATCTGCGTCTGGATGGGTGCGTCATATGGCCGCTCGATAATGTCACCTATAGTTTTCTTGTCATCGCCGAGGTCTTTATGACTATCTTGCGAGCGCGAACTAACAATGCCACCAGCTTTTCTGGTAACGGGACTGAGGTGCTGGTGGAGTGACAGGTGCGAGTCTTTCTCCGGCGCAGATGTACCTGACATTCCTCGAGTACAAGCTAGCGGACCCAAACAATTGCCGCTCCAATTTCGTGGACATCCTCGCGGAGGAACCTCAACACGAGTCACTGAGCCACTTCTGTGGCACAATGGCGGAGCCCACCCAGTCCAAGTCCAACCACGTCAAGGTTCGCTACTACGCCGAGCACGGCGCCCTCAAGGGCGGGAACTTCTCCATCCTCTTCACTGCCTTCAGAGAGATCTCCTCCGGAGGTGAGGGTGCATATCTGTGCCAGCCGACGTGACGGAGCGCACCATTAGGTGAACACGTTGCACACATAAACAACGCTGCTCCCGATGAGGCAAAAGTTCCTTTCATTTGCATGCCGCCGGCAACAGGGCGAGGAGAAGCCCAAGGCCGGCTGCAACGTTCGCTGCGGTCATTCCCGGCCCTGGCAGCGCTCGCGAATAAATTGAACCGACGCAGAAGCGCGCGCGTGCGCCGGCAAACAAGCGAAAGAAAAAGGCATTTTGGCGGCCCACCACGACGAGGCCCGGCCATTAAATGGCCAGCTACTCTGGAGCATCGCTCGACGGTCTGGGGATTCTTGCTTGCTCTACCGGGTTTCGGTTTTCCCTCGCCGCCGGGGAGGGCGGTTGTTTCTGCGCCTTATTTAATTCGCACCGCGCGCGGGCGCCTGGTTGTGCTGTCGCGCGTTATTAAACGCGCTGGCTTGTAAATTTGCCTACGGCGCCGCTCGTTTTTATCAACCAGGGCCGCATTCTCTGTAGTGGGCGTAATTGGGACGCCTCAAACGAGCGCAGACACGCCGTCGGGGCCGCCGAGAGCGTGTCAGCGGAACGTAATTTTCTAACTTGGCTTCTCTCGCGGAGCCTGGTAATCGCTCACTCGAGCCATTGGTAGACGCAGGCAGCCCTCCGCGGCGGCGGACGCATCGGCGCCTGCGCACTCGCGACCCTGCATGACGATGGCACCCGGCTATGCAAGCAGTGCTAACGTTCGCTGTTCTCTTCCTGGAATTTGGATCAACTTTTCCTTCTATATACAGCCCAGCAGAGCAGTACGGCATCTTCCGCCTAACGTAACAAAGCCAGGTGAAGGTGAAGCTCCCTTTCTTGTATCGGCACTAATAAACATTTTCCACAATCAAATACATGCAGACTAGTATCCGAAAGTTTCGTGTCAAGTGTGCAACCACACGCTAAGCTTTCTCATTAACGCCCGTTAGGATTTTTTTTTTTTAACGCAAGCTTCTGCTTTCACTTATGCTATAGATCAATACAGACGGTTTAATTTTGTATTTTATTGTAAATATAGATGGTCTAAACGTAGGACAACAATTCTGGTAAGAAAATTGGAAGCGTTTCTTATCGGTCCAATGAGCTTCTGGAAACTCCGGTGAAATTCGGGCCCAAGATCGCTTAATATGGCAGCCTAGAGTCCCATAATAATAGAGATACGTTTTTCTTGGCATAAGTAGCGGTTCTTTGGCCCAGTTACATTATGGAGCGGGCCAATGATTTGAACACGCTCCATTGGTTTGCTGTTGGATGCTACTAATTTTCACGGAAGGAAACAAAACGTTCCACCAGGTCTCTAAAAGATCGAGAGTACTAAGGCATACGAACGAATGGAACGACATCACTGACCTCTGTCGTTCTTTCGAGCATTGCCTCCGACGTGAAGGCGTCAGAACGCGGTGGCCGTCGGCTCTTGCCGAGGCTATGCTGCTGCAGTGTGGCAATCTACATTTTATACCGGATGGTAGTGACCACTGGTCCTGTCCCCCTGTGCACGTCGCATTCTGTGTTATAGCCTTGGCAAAGGCACGTGAACAAGAACATCATACACTGTCGCTGAACACGGCTATGAACGAAGCGATGAGAAAAGAAATATCATAAAAGAAACTGTCATCAATGCACAATTGAAACGCTACCAGAACAGTATCTTTTTAAAGAGTGAGCCGGAACACAAAACGGATGTCTCCCTACTTTGCAGTGACCAGGGTATTCGTTATTATTATTATTATTATTATTATTATTATTATTATTATTATTATTATTATTATTATTATTATTATTATTATTATTATTATTATTATTATTATTATTATTATTATTATTATTATTAGCAGTAGTAGTAGTAGTAGTAGTAGTAGTAGTAGTAGTAGTAGTAGTAATCACATTTTGCCTGCACAACTAACTTTCCGAAGTCATAATGGTATGCGCACAGAGCTCTATACCACAATTTAACCTCCCACATTCTCTTTAAAGTAGACGGCGGCAAAGCTGCGCCCTCTTCCAGCACGTGAAAGCAGAGGCCATGCACGCATGGCACAAAGCATATTCAAGTGGAATGACCAAAACGCCGCAGCAAGCGACGATAGCTTTAAACACCCGCACACAAAGCCAACCCCGCAATATTTTGGACGCGCCTGTTCAACAGCTGTTACAGTTTCACTGAATGCAGTGTACCGCGCGTAACCTACCCTGCACTAACGGTGTTCTTTTGCTGTGCGCAGAGAGCTGCGATCCGGACACAGAGTTCAGCTGTGACGACGGCTGGTGTATCGACGTGAAACTCAAGTGTAACGGACAGTTCAACTGCAAGTATCGCTACGACGAGGAGACGTCAATCTGCCAAGTCGGTGAGCTATACATGATGTGCAACAGTGTTGCATGACGCCCCTAACTCACTACGCGAACTATACTAGACGAATAAGGCGCTTCGCCGACCCGAGAGCCCGCATGGAAGCGCCGAGTCGCCGAAGCAGCTAGCTCCGATGCAGATATAGTGTGACCACTGACCCAGACATAACAACAACTGAATTTCTGCAATGAAATTACTGCCACTTAATTACTTCCCGATAATTTATAACTGAATATATCACTTTAGGGCTGTAATTACGATGTTTTCTTTATTTTTGTATGGATAAAAACTGTAATGAAATTTAAGATTAAACACATTACTCTGCACAAGTTATTACGGTATAATGTTATTACTTTTGAGAACAGTCATTAGGTATTGTAACTTAATTACATATTCGCGATTTCCATAAACTTAATGATGTCATTTATTAATATTCAAAAGTAATTTTGTCATGTATGCGCTGTCCTGTTGTGTACCTTGCATGAAATGGGCAAGCCGGTAGTTGGCTGACAGGCTCAGTTACTGTCGTGACGCAACGACCTATATCGCTTCCAACACCGCGTCACACTTCGGACGAATGCTGACAATAGAAAAAGAAAGACGGCCGGGAGCCGCCTCCTATTGAGAGTAACAAATACATCTCCAAATCAAATAACAACAGATGCTTAAGAGTGATGTTGTGCGTCGTCATCATCATCATCATCATCATCATCAGCCTGATTATACCCACTGCAGGGCGAAGGCCTCTCCCATATTTCTCCACTTAACCCGGTTCTGTGCTAGCTGCATCCACTTGACCCCTGCGAACTTCTTAATCTCATCGGCCCACCTAACTTTCTGCCGCCCCCTGCTACGCTTTCCTTCCCTTGGAATCCAGTTTGTTACCCTCAGCGACCATCGGTTATCCTCTCTTCGCACTACATGTCCTGCCCATGTCAATTTCTTCTTCTTAATTTCAGCTAGAATGTCGGTAACTTGAGTTATTTCTCTGATCCACTCTGCACGCTTTCTATCTCTTACTGTTACCCCTACCATTTTTCGTTCCATAGCCCTCTGGGTTGTCCTCAACTTAAGTAGAACTCTCTTGGTTAGCCTCCACGTTTCAGCCCCATAGGTGAGTACAGGCAAGATGCAACTGTTGTATACTTTCCTCTTGAGCGATACTGGTAAGCTGCTAGTCATAATCTGCGAGTGCTTGCCAAATGCACTCCATCCCAATCGTATTCTTCTTGTTATTTCCTTTTCGTGGTCCGGATCTGCGGTTACTACCTGTCCTAAGTAGACATATTCGCCTACTACTTCCAGTATTTCGCTACCTAATGTAAACTGCTGTTCCTTCCCGAGGCTGTTGAACATTACCTTAGTCTTCTGCATATTGATTTTCAAGCCTACCTTTCTACTTTTCCTGTCTAGGTCATCAATCATTATTTGCAGTTCATCCCCCGAGTTGCTTAGCAAGGCAATACCATCAGCAAATCGCAGATTACTGAGGTGTTCTCCATCTACCCTTATCCCTAACTGCTCCCATTCCAAGTCTCTGAATACTTCCTCTAAACAAGCTGTGAATAGTACTGGGGAGATTGTGTCTCCTTGCCTAACACCTTTCTTTATGGGAATTTTGTTACTTTCTTTATGCAGAACTATGGTTGCTGTGCAGCCACTATATACATCTTCCAGCACTTTCACGTACGGCTCGTCGACCCCCTGATTTCGCAATGCCTGCATCACCGTCGATGTTTCAGCTGAGTCAAATGCTTTTTCGTAATCAATGAATGCTATGTATAAAGGCTGGTTATATTCCGAGCATTTTTCTATCACCTGATTGATGGTATGGATATGATCGATAGTAGAGTACCGTTTCCGAAACCCTGCTTGATCCTTTGCTTGATTGCAGTCTAAGGTTGTCCTGATTCTATTAGCGATTACCTTAGTAAATACCTTATACGTAACAGACAGTAAGCTGATTGGTCTGTAATTTTTAAGGCCCTTAGAGTCCCCTTTCTTGTGAATGAGGATAATGTTTGCATTCTTCCATGGTTCCGGTACCGTCGATGACACCAGGCACTGCGTATACAGGGTGGCCAGTTTTTCTAGCACGATATCCCCCCCGTCCTTCGGCAAATCTGTAGTTATCTGATCCTCTCCAGCTGATTTCCCCCTTTTCATAGTTTCTAGTGCTTTCTTGACCTCGCCCTTCGTCACTGGTGGAACGTCTGACTGTTTTTCCCTACCGGCAATCTCATTACGGTCCTGACTACTTTGGCTATTGTAGAGATCTGTATAGAACTCCTCGGCTACTTTGACTATCTTTTCCATATTAGTGATGATGTTGCCCGCCTTGTCCCTTATCGCATACATCTGGTTTTTGCCTATGCCCAATTTCTTCTTTACCGCTTTAAGGCTTCCCCCGTTCTTTACAGCATGCTCAATTTTCTCCATGTTATACTTCCTTATATCGGCCACCTTGCGCTTATTGATTAGCTTTGATATCTCGGCCAATTCGATCTGGTCTGTTGGATTGGAAGCTTTCATACCCTGGCGTTTCTTAATCAAATCTTTCGTCGCCTTAGACAGCTTGCCGGTATCCTCTCTAACTATCCTACCGCCTACTTCTACCGCGCACTCAGTAATGATATCTCTGAAATTATTGTTCCTTGCCTCTAGGGTAATGTCGCCATCCTCAGTTAGAGCTGAAGACCTATTCTGTAGCGAGATCCTGAACTCTTCTGCCCTCCCCCTCACCGCTAATTCTTTGATGGGTTTCTTTCTTACCTGTTGCGTTCCTTCTTCAGATTTAGGCTAATTCGGGACCTCACCATCCTGTGGTCACTGCATCGCACTTTCCCGATTACCTCTACATCTTGTATAATGGCGGGGGTTGAACACATTATGAAGTCGATTTCATTTTTAGTCTCTCCGTTAGGACTTTTCCATGTCCATTTCCGGTTCTTCCGTTTGCTGAAGAAGGTATTCATGATTCGTAAGTTATTGCGCTCTGCAAACTCAACTAGTAACTCCCTCCCCCCTGCTATTCCTAGAACCAATGCCATAGTCACCTACTGCCTTGTCTCCTGCCTGTTTTTTCCCTACCTTGGCATTGAAATCGCCCATTAGTACAGTATACTGCGTCTTTACTTTTCGCATTGCCGATTCTACATCTTCATAGAAGCTTTCAACTGCCTGGTCATCATAACTACATGTAGGTGCATAGGCCTGTACAACTTTCAGTTTATACCGCTTATTAAGCCTAATTACGATGCCTGCAACCCTCTCATTAATACTATAGAATTCATCTATATTACCCGCTATATACTTATTGACAAGGAAACCTACTCCTAGTTGTCGCCTCTCTGGTAAGCCTCGATAACACAGTACATGCCCATCCTTCATATGCCTCATTCGGCCTCCTAACCTCACTAAGCCCTATGACATCCCATTTCATGCCCTCTAGTTCCTCTAACAGCACTGCTAAACTAGCTTCACTAGCTAGGGTTCTAGCATTAAACGTTGCCAGGGTCAGTTTCCAATGGCGGCCTGTCCAGCGGAGCCAGGCTTTCTTAGCACCCCCTGCTGCATCACAGGTCTGACCGCCGCCGTGGTCAGTTGTTCCGCAGCCGCTGGTGACCGAGGGCCGGGGTTTTATGGAGCTTATCATAGGAGGTTGCGGCCAATTACTGCACCAGGGTGGCCAACTCCTGTTCTGGTGAGGGAGTGCGTTGCCGGAGGTGTTCACCGGCATCAGGTCGCACCCCAAACCTGTTTATGCAATTCCATCGACACGCGGATTTTTTTTTTTTTTTTTTTCATCCGGTGGAGAATTGCGCGGCACCGGGATTTGAACACCGGTCCTCTTGCATGCGAGGCGGATGTTCTACCGCTACGCCACCGCTGCACCGATGTTGTGCGTATACATACGGAAATATAGGTTAGCGCAAAACAGAGAAAATGTGGTGTACAATTATTTTTGCTTCCATTGTTCCGAGGAATGAATTCACAACAGGAACGAGGGCTTCAGACTGTTCTCCAACTAAGCAGTCTCAGGTTTCTCTTTAACTTCCTTAACTACTTTCTGGTCAAACTATTGCGTCAGAGTGGTGCAAGAGCCTTTGTCTTACTTTGCAGTTGAATGCGACCACCTAATGTGACAAGCTCGTAGCAAATATATATATATAGTGTTACCGGGAAACGCGGGACCAAAGTGATGTGCTCACTGACAAAGACGGCGACCGAGAAACGCGGGCACGACGAAGCGTTGAAAAAAAGAGGACGACGCTGGCAGAGCGAATACTGCACGGCTACCGAAGTCTTAGCGTCGAGTTCAGCCCATCGCAGTGCCGTTACATGGAGTACATCCCCGTAACAATATATATATATATATATATATATATATATATATATATATATATATATATATATATATATATATATATATATATATATATAAGGAAACAAGGAAACGTTACTACAACCCTGAAAGCCTGCCCTCTCCAATCTATCCGCTCAAACGAAGTTCCTGGGCATTATGCACCGCCAAAGTAAGCAGGCTGCCTTTCGGTTCTCATCATGTCGTGACAGTCCTTAGCATCCAGAGGGGGAGACAGCAATGCGCGAAGGTTCTCGTCACATAGGTTATTGCAGCTGACAACAGCTGGCAACCGCGGCGTAGCCGCTCCGCTGCCAAGCCCGCTTTCTGCTCGCTGGCCCAGTTACTTTCGTGACACACTGTATGCTCGCGAGCTGTGCTCTGCGGACGAAGGATGCCACATTTTAAATAACTTATTTCTTGTTTTTGTTGACAGTGCTCGCGCTCGAACGACAAACGCGTAAGAGCTGGGCCTCCATAACAAAGCGCATGAGCTATTATTTCGTTTGTCCCACAGCACACCACTCCAGCGCTGCACACCACTCCAGCGCTGCACACCACTCCAGCGCTCTACACAAGCCTGTTCGGGCCAGTACATATATGACCACACACACCGCACGCACGGCCTAGTCATCACATATCCACATCGCCACATTCCTAAATCGCATAATACATGAATACGAGAGGAAGAAGATGGTTACACTGTACGAAAGAGCACTGAACAAGGGCAGAGGGGGAGGAGCCTCAGTGCGCAGGTCGACCTGCGTACTCGGGCTTCCCCTCCTCTACCCTTGTTCAGTGCTCTTTCATATAATACATGAAACAAACATTGGCATCTCGTATATCGCCAAAGAACTGCTGTGATGATGCGACACAGCGACTTCATTTTCTTTGCTTTATATATATATTTTTTTTCTAACGATGTTCCATAAATCATGTATGTGCCTGTCCTACTGAACTGTTTTCCCTTGGCGACACGCTTCCCTGCTGTTCTGTGTACTAGGGCAATTCTCACGGCGCAATTCTCAATTCTCACGGCGCAATTCTCAATTCTCACGGCGCAATTCTTACGCAATTCTCACGACGTTTTTCTTTTTTTTTTTTTCCTGCCCTCTTCGCAAGCTTTGTTGCAGAATAAATTTGATTTGATTTGATATGCAGAAGTGCAGGTTATATTTACAGAGAAACGCACTCACCAGAGCTGACTGATTTCTTTTTTCGAAATCGTCACTGCCGCCTCGTATGAATTTCATGGGGTAGTAGTAACTGCGGGATAACTGCAGCCTGTCGTCATTGGGTGGCGCCGGCTGGAAGCGTGACGAATCCAGAGCTTCCAATTTTTTCGTTGAAATCCAGCACAGTGGAAAAGCACATTCATCTAGTAAATCTGAAACCGGCTTCTTGGATATGGAAAGAACAAATTAAAAATGTACGATAGAAAAAGGCCATTTCGAGGCGACGGAACAGGCGCCAAAATATATAATACGCAGAAATTGTGAATCAAAGAAAGGAAGCCACGATGCGGAAAGCCTTCATAAGCGAGCGATGGCGACAGTTCGCAAAAGTTTTCCGAGCCACGTATTTGCGAACACAGCGAACACACTCGCGGTTCTGCTATGAGAGACGCTCCATGAGCGCGTCCGGAACGCGTGAGCGCCTCCAAAGTTTCATATATATTCGTTTTCCTTCACTCATGTCTGCATCTGAATGGAGAGGCGCACAGTCGGACCATGTCAAATAGGCGCCTCTATTCATTCGTGCCCGCTCTTTGTGTGAATCCGGCACGACCGGAGTCGTAAAAATGGAAAGGGGATTAACCAATATAGTGCACCAAGGACACGAAGGGTGGCGCAGAGCGAGAAACGAATCTCGTCGTGGGCGGCGAGGCGATACGCGAGTCCCCTTCTCGGCCCCAAGGCGGTTCTGGCCCCGGCCCGCAGAGCGCGCCGGTGATGAGCGACCCTTGATGAGGGCAGCCCTGCTTCTTCACCGCCGCGCGCGCAGACAGCTGCTGGAGCGCGCGCAGACCGGGGAGATACCGCCCGCAGCAGAGGGGGAGGAAGGGGGAGATAGGGCGGCGCCAAGGAGCAGCAGCCTCCTGCCGAGACAAAGCAGCAGCAAGGACGAGCGCCCGGCCGGAGGTTTCACGGAAGCGGCGAAGAAGCAAGAAGGGAGAAATGTTCCTGGTCATTAGGAAAAATCGACGCTCGCGAAAGGCCATCGTCGAGCACGTTTGCTACCATTGCCGGCAGCCTGCAGTGTCGGCGGCGGAACGCTGCGGGAATTGAATCCGCATTGAGGAGGCGCTTTTAGGTACTTTCTCGCCCAACGACGGAGAGCAACAAGAGGGGAAGAGCCTTATCGGGCCCCCGCCGGGTTTTCTACAAAGC
>NC_139344.1:134407606-134717848 GCF_055883805.1 Amblyomma maculatum
AACGAACAAAGGGGTCTAAAGTTTTTGAAAAGGATCAAGGTTCAGAAAACATAAAGTGCACTACATTAACCCATGAAAAAAGTGCGCTTCGCGGCCGTAATTTGAAGAGGCTGGCTGATTCGTGCCGTTTTAGCCAGCAGAAAACACAGAAACAAACTAACCAACTCAGGAAAGGGGCGAAGAAAGCGCCAAAAGCTCTTATGAAAGTACTGAAGACCTGTATACCCCGCCGGGGTGGCGCTGTGGTTACGGCGCTCGACTACTGTTCCCAAGAACGCAGGATCGAATCCCGGCCTCGGCGACAGCTCTTCGATGGAGGCGAAACGGAGTGGCGTCCGTGTGCTGTGCGATGTCAGTACACGTTAAAGAACCCCAGGTGGTCGAAATTTCTGGAGTCCTCCACTACGGCATCTCTCATAGCCTGAGTTGCTTTGGGACGTTAAACCCCACAAACAAACAAACAAGACCTGTCAGGTTGGAATATATACCAATAACAGGAGGCGTGTCGATCCTTTATAAGGCAGTCCTTTAATCGCCTCAAGCCTCGGGTTCAGATGGCATCAACTGTCAGAGGCTTCACACGTACGCCTCACAAAATTTTTTTCGGGTGGCGTGTGTGCTATTGCTCAAAACAATAATGATGAAGAAAACGTCAAATTGTACGGAACGCAATGAAAAAGGAGTGAGCATAGCGAGCACGCACTCGCTTCCAAGCCAATCTGCCTAGATCACGTCGGAAAATCTAAAAATAAGGGTGACACTGATGATCCGCGGTTAAAACGCTATAGCGTTTCGCACATACAGACAATGCTTGTCACTTTTCATTTTTTTTTTATTTTTACAATTTTTACTCACCGATACTTAGCATTTGCTAACATTGTCTTTCCATTCTGTGCAGTGTACATCTTAACACAGGTTTCATTTTTTAACTATTTCAATTATTTAATTGCTCAATTGCATACTCTGAAATTTATTAATTGCATCATAGAGCGTTGGCTTCCATTCTGCGCATCCTGACATCGTTGAACCCCCTTTTTCATACTTTTTTTTCAATTCCTTTAATTGCCCGTTCAATTAGCTTTAGTGATTTCGTTAACTCACTATCGTCTACCACAAACCAATCGGTCATCAATCACTAGAACTAAAGATTACCATGGTACGATTTCTTTTACTCAGGCCCGGTCGACGAATTTTCGAGCGGAGTACTTGCATAACCTATCGCGTAACACCTAACGCGACCGGCAAGACTGAAACACCGTTGAGTGTTGTAGCACGCGGTGGAACCTGTCATTATTTGCACGTATACGCAGGCATTAAAACCAAATGGCGAAATGCACAAGCAAAAAAAAAGGTGACTGTTCTGCCCAAAGCGATAATTATCGCAGACTCCCATTTTTTTCTAAGAAGCACTCGTCCTTACTGTCACGGCACTCAAGTCCATAAACCTATAAAGCGCAGATAATGACGCCACAGAGCGCGAGCAACGCTTCAGAGCAGTTCGGGCGCTTCTGTAGCAGACGACGCTCTTCCCTGGCGCAAAGGTCGACACTAGCGCCGCGGTGGCGGGCGCAGCGGCGGGCCGCCTGCTGCCTACGGGCGCGCCGAGGAGATGCGGAACTGAAAAGGCTCTATAAACGTTGGGTAATACTATAGAGAACTGGACACAATATTTTCTTGAATTTTTAGTGCGATGGGGACGCTTTGAGTTCATGATGTTACGTATTCTGGGGCCTCATATAGTAACATTGCCTTGCATCATGGGGACCAGAAATGAACAGTGGAAATCAGGATCTAAGATCCCAGTGACTGGGAAGCGCCCGTCCTGTTTGTTCTTGGCCTCCGTCTACGTCTGTGGCGCTGTTTTTTTCATCCTGTCACCGTACCAACTCGCCCAGTTGTCTCTTCTATTACAGTAGAGACAAGCTGGCACGCGAGATTAAGGAGGCACTGGCGATAGACCATAGGGGACAAACCCCAGGTGGTCTAAATTTCCGGAGCCCTCCACTACGGCATATCTCATATCCTGAGTCGCTTTGGGGCATTAAACCCCGCAAACCAAACCATAATGGACAAACATGTGTCAGCACACCTTCGGTCAATCTGACAACTAAAGAATTAGAATTTTCGCGCAAAGCGTAGTCACGAAGCAGACGTAGAAGTTCTGTTTCATCACCTCAAAGTATAACACAAATGAGTTATTTCGCCCCTATTTACGTTGTCAGCCCCGTAAATACCAGTGTTAATGGTGCCAGCGTAGTGTTTCGTCTTTGATATTGTTTCTTCTATTCTTGTGCTGACGTCACTCTATAGCTATGAGCCAATTAGCTTCAGATACAACCAGTTTCGCATACAGTTTTCTTGCGAAGCAGTCCAGTGATGGCAACACTATTTGATTTCTTGTCTTTTGCACGTGTTTAGAGGTACGTTTGTTGTGAAAATGGTCTTTCTGTTGTTACAACGCCGCGATTTATTGGTACAGGCCCAATTTAATTCATTTTCCACGTTCCTTTTAATACACAAAACAAAACGCAAAAAAAATCGCTGTGCGTGCAATTATCAGTCTTAATAGTATACTACACTGTACCTGCTCTAATGTAGTCGTGATATTTATTAGCGTGAACATAAGAGTGTGTGGCAAGATATCCTCGCACCTCACTTGTGGCGATACAGGGTGGCTTGTTTTCGCAAGGTGGTGAGAAGGATTCTTCTATCGTGCTTGCTTCTTTCCAAAGCAGGAACACACCATCATTTATACTTCGTTTCTTAAAGCAGCCGCTGCGTATCGCCACAAATAGGGTTCGAGGGCATCTACCATGCGCTCCCGTGTTCACGGTGATAAAGGTGATTATGCAGGTGATTACATTTCGCGGTGTAACAGACCATGTACATGCGCAAACTACTGCGCTCGCCTAAGCACTGATCCGGCTTGTTATACGCCACAACATTCCAACCGTCATCGGAAGGAGAAATTAGGCGTCCACCGAAGAAGCAGTGACGAAACAATCCCCACTTTTCAGCTGCCTCAGAACTTCCCTCTCGCGTAAGCAAAGGGTTGCTTCAAAAGACGCGAGGAATATCCACCGGCATCCGGTCCCCCCCCCCCCCCCCCCCCCCGAAGTCTTCCTGTCAACAGGAAAGTGAATTTCCGTGTTACTGCAATAGCAACGGCTAAAAAAGAAAAAAAAAGCGAGGTTTTCATGTTTGCGGGTGTTGGACAGGGAGGTGGAGTGAGTTCACGCAGGACCCCATGTGGCGTTTTTTTTTTCTTTTTTTTTTTCTATGCATCGCTTTTGGCGGTCTCTGTTCGCGCTCGAAACGTGAAAACTAAGCATAGGAACTCTTTCCCTGTGACTCTGCAGTGGCGGGAGAAAACTGGAAACAATGTCATTGGAGGCGCTACCTTTACAATGTCGACAGAATAATTCCGCTGCAGCTTAAGAGGCTGCACTCGCGCACGGTAAACATTACATTGCCACTTCTGTGGAAAGTATATTATCGAAACTAAAATAAGTAATGGCGAACGGAAACAGACGGCGTCCGAGTGGACTGGTGCTCGGCGGTATTGAGAGAGAAGCGCGTGAATTACAGAACGAACACAGAGCCGCGGTATTACTTCAAACAAGGCTCTCGCTTCCCGCGCCGACCAAGCGCCACAGTAGTCTGCTGCGCGGCCACGTTTCGAAAGGCGGCAGTGTATATACTGCAAACGCTTCCATGATTCAGCGCCACGCGCTTTGGGCGCAAATGTGCGGCACGTGAGCTTGCCTTGTGACGCATACAGGTGTTGTCGCATACCCGTGGTGAAAGAGAAGAATTATGTTCACGAGTGTGACACAAAGAAATATCCAGCGGATGATTGAAAGTAGTGACAGTAGAGAAGCTTCACTGGAGCAAAAATCAGGCGTCTTCTGGCGTTGTCACTCTGTGATGTTATGAAATCGCGTAACGTGGCCGAGTTGGCAGGCGCCCTGGTCACGTGACATGGCCATGTGCGGCAGCACGTGTCAGTTGGCAGCTGCGCTTGCTTGTATGCAGGCGTGTCTAAACATCGCGTATCAGGTTGGGATGGAGCAACGATCAACTCCGCGCGTATTCCTACCGCATAGTGTAATTCCCTCGCAAGCATAGAGCGCGATCCAGCAAGTATGCGGCTGAGAATGGAGTATCGGCGGCTGGCTCAGCATGTGCGGCTAACAGCAATGACGGAGAAGAAGAAGCAAGTCGAGTGGAATGAATTCAGGCTTTAATACCGTCTCATTGTCGGCACGTACCGGAGCGTTCCCTAGTGTTTGGCCTGCCCACCCCGAGTCTAGTGCGCAACGCAGTTATCGGTCGGGAAGGGTGGGCACCGCGACAACTCACTTAACGCTGAACATGTCATAAATAAGTGGAGAATTCTTCTTATTTATATTTTTTGACGGCGATTAACCTACCTGTTAAATTATATTATCACGGATGCCCATATACCTCCCGCTAGGGTATTTTCAGGACGCGTACACTCAGTGAATCATTTCTGCCTCAGTGTATACCGGCAATCAAGAGGGCACACATGTACCATCGGCTCGCGCTTGACCTGCGGAATGGTCGTGCTGTGCGCCATGTAGCGTAACCGGCGGCCCATCTGCATGCAGGGTCGAATGTGGGTGTCGTGCTCTCCATGACCCACATGGTGGTGATCCTGGTGGTGTTCTCAGCCCTGGTGATGGGAATGTGCGCCTCTATTGGCATCACCTGTCACAACAAGATCCAGGAGCGCCGGCGCCGGGAACGCGAGTACAAGCTGCGGCGCTCCAAGGAGGCTTCCGTCGAGGTATGTATACTGCTGCTCACAGAGCGCCGCCTTGAGCATACAATGCGTCTGTCCACAGTCACCAAAGTGTTGCAATACAACCCCACTGATACGTGCACGCCCGTAAGACTGAACGCATGCAAACTCCACAGTTCGTCAAATAGAAGACGAAAGACGTTAACAGAGATCTGTTGGAATTCAGTTATTTTATTTATTACGAGAAATACGAAATAATAAATAAGAATGATAAAAGATATAAATTAAATAAGCGAACTCTAAAAACTTGCGCATATTTGTGCACACCCGTTCACGCACAGTTACTGGAAACGACTGACACTCTTCTGCCTCTGTGGAGAAAAAATGTCGCAGCGAGGACAAATTTACACAGTGCAGGAATTCGTTTAACGCAGCGTGTCACAAGTCATTCATCCGAATGTTCAGTACAGGGGCTGTCGTCGGTAAGAATCATTTGGAAAACAAAAACAGCACAAGAGACGCAACAAATAAACTTTCCTCATTTTATCCGCATTGAGTTCGATGTACAGCCGGCAGTAAATGTTTACGGAATGCAGTTGCGCAAAATAATAATTTTAGCGAAGCCATGCAAGCTGACCGTCCGAAATGCCTATATAAGCTTAGAAGGGGACTCTCATGCCCTGGTACACAAATACAGACGGCTGGGTCGCCGAGGTGGCCTAATATGTATTTTGTTCCCGAGCACTCGCATCTTGTAAACTTTTCCTGGCGATCTGTATTTCCACCGGGGCTTCACCGACGTCAGGATTTCACTAGGAACCGATAACATTTACTGAAGTGCCAAAACATCTGCGTGTCATCAGTTTTAACAGCTTGCACTTTTCCAGGGCTTGTTTTTAAGCAGAGTGCGATCGATTGCACTGAGCTCCAGATAGAGCAAAATGTACGAAAGAACACACCCAATTATTCTTGTTCGCTTGAGTGGCGGCCCCAATGACGCAACCGACATGCTTCCGCGAAGTGAATTGAGCCGCACAGTTCTTCAAGCAACCGAATGAACTGAATTTGCCTATGAGTTTTTTTCTTCATGGTTGTGCACCTGTAACTGAGCCGTTTATCTTGACGTCTTACGTGCTCGCGAATCTTTGTTCGTGGATTACTTGTACCACGAGTGCTTCTCCAACCGACAGCTCAAGAAACAGCCCATTACGTTGCAGAGAGTAAGTGCTGTCTAAGCGAGCCGTGCAAGCTTTCTAAATAGGAATGATAACACACACGTCGGGTTCTGCACATATGATTCTTGCAACACAATTATACATGTGATATTGCCACTTTTTAAGCACAAATGGCCAAAAAGGAGCGTAAGTTAGAAGCGTTGCAAAAATAACCTAGCAGGGGCGCTGATTATGTAATCCATGCACGTTCTTTCTGCGCGCGCGTATTTGCTGGGGCAGCACTGATATTTTTCAGTGGTGACTCAGATGGACTAAAAAATAATATATTGTGGTTGCATACAAGATCATGCATTCAGTTAGTTCATCCTCGACATAATTGGAAGAGGCAAAGTCGTTACCTTCTGAAATGATAACTTGAGTTTGCCAAGCAAGGAGCACGTATATCTACGTTACACAAGCAATATCCAAGTGAAAGCTCGCCGAAGAACTATTATCTTGTCACCCACTAACGTGCGAAAAAGTGGTTATTAAACACAGTTCAAAGCATCAAATAAAGCGTCAGCACGGCTAGTGATTGTATGGAAGGCGGCCGTGCGGAGAGGCATATCTAGAAACGCGAATACTGAGAACCTCCTAACCAAATTTATGTCCTTCTTTTCGGAGAGGTGTCATCGTGATTGGAAGTTCTCCCAAGGACACAGACACCTTGGAGTTGAATAGAATCAAGACTTCGTCATTTTCACAAAAAAAAAAAAAAAAAAAAGAAGAAGAAGAAGAATCTTGCTCGGAGTGACAATGCGGTTGGGCTTTTCTTCTTGGTGTTCAGTAGGCAAAGAAGTTTGGTGCTAATGCGAAGCGAAATAGACTGAATCTCGCGACGAACCCTGGGGGACACATACTTCGCGAGTGGCGGTCGCAGTGCTGAGCACATGTCATCCGCTGAACGATGAAATAGCTTAGAGACTTCGTTCAATATTTATGAAATTAACTGCATTACATACCAAAGGGATAGGTTACATCTTGTTGGCTTCAGCGACTTGTCCGACTTCCGACGACCCTCCTCACACGTACGGCCCGAGCCACCACTGGGCCCACGCGACCGGGCCGCGTGGCATGCTGTCCGCCGAAAACCCCGAGCTCTCGCTCACGCACCCTATCCTGGCCCGCCCACGCCAAAACTCAAAAACATCAACCAATGTACCACTTTTTCGCCGGTTTCTTCAGAATGAGCCAGTACTACAAAGTAAAGGGAGAACAGAATATTAAACGCAAGCGTCACTGTTCGTCGACCTGGTCAGCTAGCCAAAAAGAAAAAGAAAAAAATGAGTGCATTTATATCGTACCTAGAACGAGATAAAGCTTTTGCGCACAGGTGGAAGTAGACGGAGCCGACGACGAGCAATGTGCGGTGCGAAATAGCGTTGCAGTTTAAAGGTATACTGAATTAAAAAAAATGCCGCCGAGATTTCCAGTGCAGATGGTAGCTATCACATTGTAAGTGACCAAAACAATCCAATTTATGAACAGAAATGAGCGGAAAGTAAGTATTTTAATGAATATTTCTAAAATCACCGCACCTAGTGGGCTTCTATGAAAGCTCTGGCAAAACCGGATATCACGTCACAACACCCCCATCGCGGCCGGTCGCACCTGTTCATTTTTCCTTTCCCCCGTGGCATGTCACAAAGCGCAGGGACGAACGTGCTTTTTTTTTTTTTATTTGCTGCTCGTGTTTCTGCACACAATTCATCGTTCCCTTCCTGCGCGCAAGCAATTGTCCGCAATACGCGCCCTCCATACGCGTCCCCCTCTACCTCCCTCGTGCCGTTGTCAGATGGGAGGAGGTTTGGCACCAGAAGGCGCCGCACCTCAAGGTCTCACATAACCTATCTGCCCGTTATCATTCATACATCATCCCCAGCACGTCCCCCTCCTCCCGGATGTCCGAGGGGCGGAGGTTCTTGTTTCGCATTCCACACTTCGCATCATTGTTCACAGCGCGACGCGGGGGAACCGACACTGCGTGTAGGCAGTCAACCAACTTCAGGCGAGAAGGGGGGGGGGGGGGGGGGGGCATGACGTTCTGAAGGAAGTTGTGACGTCACACCCTCCGGCTAACAGTCGGAAGTGCGCTGCCTCTGACCCGGCGGCTGCTCAGAAAACGTCAAAAATACAGCCATCCCGCTCAAAACTACACCGAATTATGTGTCTGTACTAGTGTAATCGTGTCTTAAGAATGCAATTGTGGTGCTTTCTCACTTGGATATTTGTTCAATATACCTTTAAGGCGCCGGGGTGACCGGCTGCAACGATAGGTATGAAGCAGAACTGCACTCGCTTCCCACGAGGAAGTCCTCGGTTCGAATCCTTTCCGCCCTAACGGTTTTTTTTTTTTTTTTTTCTGAGGTCGGCAGCGGCTTCACACAAGATTCGTGGTTGGGTGTGGCTGTGTTAAGCAGTGATTTCGCTCTGAAAACGCTAGACGCCCGAACCATCGTTTCATCACCTTGCGTTCGGAATGAATGCAAAAAAAAAAAAAAGTACTATTCGGCCGCTCGCGTTGAAAACACGAAAATTGCTCCTCGGCCCCTTTGGCGGTTAAATTCCGCGTCTTTCCGTCCCCGCGCCACGCCGATCAAAGGGAAAAGCCCTCTCTGTTTTTCTCTCTCCCCCTTAGTCGATGCATACACTTGCTTTCTATGCGGACCTGGCTGCGTTTTCCGCGACACACTCTGGTTGCGTCTTGACGCGCCCAACGAATGACTGTTGCGTGCACAGTTCAATGCTGAACGCAATCTACCCTGTTGCAGCTCACCCAGACGAAGTGCGAACAAAGTAATGACCAGGTTGCGAAAGGCCGGTTCATTAAAGGTATACTGAATAAAAAAATTGCCGCCGAGATTTCCAGCGCAGATGGTAGCTATCACATTGGGAGTGACCAAAACAATCCACTTCATGAACAGAAATTAGCGGAAAGTAAGTATTTTAATGAATATTTCTCAAATCGCCGCACCTAGCGGGCTCCTTTGAAAGCTCTGACAAAACCGGATATCACGTCACAACTACCCTCATCGCGGCCGGTCGCACCTGTTCATTTTTCCTTTCCCCCCTGGCACTCACAAAGCGCAGAGACGGACGTGCTTTCTCCCTTTTTTTTTTTTTTTTTTTTTTTTTTTGCTGCTCGTGTTTGTGCGCACAATTCATTGTTCTCTCCCAGCGCGCAAACAATTGTCCGCAATATGCGCCCTCCGTACGCGTCCGCCTCGACCTCCCTCGTATGCAGCATTCCACACTTCGCAGTATTGTGCACGGCGCGACGCGGGCGAACCGACACTGCGTGTAGCCGGAAAACCAACTTCAGGTGCGGGGGCGGCGGCGGCGGGATCGCGGGACCATGAGGTATAGTTGTGACATCACACCCGCCGGCTCACAGTCGGGAGCGCGCTGCCTCTGACCCGGCGGCCACTCAGAAAACGTCAAAAATACTGCCACCCGTTCAAAACTAACCCAAGTTATATGTCTGTACTAGTGTAATCGTGTCTTAAGAATGTAGTTATGGTGCTTTGTCAATATTCTTGGATATTTGTTCAGTATACATTTAAGTTATCTCGTAGTTTAGCGGGACTGCTCAGCACAAACAATTTTTCGGCAGTAACGAATCCCCCCTCAGACCATCCAGAGCGTGTTTGCGAGATGTTCCAATGTCAGTGCAAATGAACTACTGCTGTCTCGCAACGCCACCTGTCGACAGCAAAGTATCGCGACAGCTCGGCAACAGCCTTCCCGGATGATTTAAAAGCCCTATGAGCCGAAAGGTCGCCCCTAAAATTAGGCGTGCTTTCTTTTTCTATTCCGGCATGAGGTGGGTACCTCGACGGTGTTGTCGAATTCGCTTACCACAGCACTGGACAGGGGAATGCCGAGCACGCCGGTGTCCCAAAGAACAGTTTTTCAGCGCCGAGTGGCTGGTGCCGCGTAGGCCGTGCATGTGCACTCGCCCACTCCTGAAATGTGCGCAGGTGGGTCTCGACCTATCCGCCGGAAACCTGGAGGCGGCGCTGGCGCTGCAAGCAGCCGAAATCGGAGCCCGCCGAGCAGGGGGCCTGCCTCCTGGCGCACCAGCCGCCACCACCCTGGTGGGGGGACCCACTGTGCTGCGACCCGAAGACGACGACAACGGCTGCTACGTGCCCGAGGTATCACTACCCAGGCGTCTGAGGAGCTTTCTGCCGGTCTGGAGTTAGGAAACCAACAGGAAGTTCCAGTTATTGCAGAAGGGACCACATTAAAATTATCACCCGAAGAGACACAGTAGCGAGAGTTGGTTTTACCGGACCGGATGCGTTTAACTGTAGCTACGAATTTATTTATATAATGTTGTTTATTGTCTGAGGGCATAAAGGAATATGTAAAAAGGAAAAAAGGGGGTGTTAAATGAAAGAAAAAAAGTTGGCCGCGATCTAATAAAGTCCAAGAAAAAACGATGATGTAACCCCTGCGTCCAAGCAATACAAGATGACTGGTTGTTTGGCGAGAGACGCACTATTGCCAGGTGCCGAATTCTCGTCGGCTTCAGCGCCGGGCAAACCCACAACAAGTGGTTAATATCTGCCTCGGCATTCTGGCTAAGAGTTGCAGACAAGATATCCGGGGCGAGGATATAAGTAGCAAAAGTGAGACAACGTTCGAGTGACAGAGGAAGTGAGGCCAACCACGACCCGGATCCTCCGACGCGCAACCTCCGAAACGCGGGTAAGACCTCTGGATAGGGTTGCTGCACACGGAGGGAGAAAAGTAGCTGTGCGGCGCCGGTGGTGTTCATTTTTCGTGAGAAGTAGGGCGACATCATCCATACTGAGGAACCGTGGCACTGAGGAAGGTAGGGTCGCCAGGCAGGTTGCAGAATCTGCATAGCTTTGTGAACTGAGTAGAACACGTTGGGACCCACTCAATTCAAATGGTTTGCGGAATGCAAGCCGCTAAACGATGCACAGCCTTAAGGCCCGACCACATGGCAGCGCTTCTTCGGCGTCTCGTCAGCGTCTCGTCTATGAGCGTCGTCGCTCGGCGCGCGCCGGAAAGGGCGACCAAACACATGACGGCGTACGAACTGGCGTCTGCAAGGCAAGGCGTGGGAGAATCCTGGACGTTCGAACAATTGTCCCCCGTCCGTAGCTAAAATCGTCCTATTCAGCGACGGAGGGAACTTACTGGGGAGGGTGGGGGAGGCAAGGGCATCAAAAGGCGCAGGCATGCACGCGGACAAAAAGAGGAGCTGTTGCTTCCGCGGAAACGAGTTGAACCTGTGGCGGTTGGTGCCGCAGCTGCCCATGCGTGGCTTGTCGTTGGTCCCCACCTGCGAATAATTTTCGGCGTCGACGCTGAGATCTGGCCCCTCCAGATACCTGCGTCTTTCAGCGTCGTCTCGCTTCAAGGGCCAGAATTGCACCTCCGGCGACGCCGATATCCGCGACGCCGACGCGGCGCCGAAGAAACGCTGCCATGTGGTTCAGCCTTTAAGGCCCGACCACATGGCAGCGCTTCTTCGGCGTCTCGTCAGCGTCTCGTCTATGAGCGTCGTCGCTCGGCGCGCGCCGGAAAGGGCGACCAAACACATGACGGCGTACGAACTGGCGTCTGCAAGGCAAGGCGTGGGAGAATCCTGGACGTTCGAACAATTGTCCCCCGTCCGTAGCTAAAATCGTCCTATTCAGCGACGGAGGAAACTTACTGGGGAGGGTGGGGGAGGCAAGGGCATCAAAAGGCGCAGGCATGCACGCGGACAAAAAGAGGAGCTGTTGCTTCCGCGGAAACGAGTTGAACCTGTGGCGGTTGGTGCCGCAGCTGCCCATGCGTGGCTTGTCGTTGGTCCCCACCTGCGAATAATTTTCGGCGTCGACGCTGAGATCTGGCCCCTCCAGATACCTGCGTCTTTCAGCGTCGTCTCGCTTCAAGGGCCAGAATTGCACCTCCGGCGACGCCGATATCCGCGACGCCGACGCGGCGCCGAAGAAACGCTGCCATATGGTTCAGCCTTTAGGTAAAAGTAATGAAGAAAAAGAATTTTAATCTAAGCCGCAAAATGAAGTCGTCACAGTACCTTTAAAGACTAAAGGGCCATGAGATGCGATGAAATAGTTTCTTGCTGTGATCATCAGATATTCTTTCCTAGCATTTTAAATGTTACTTGGTATGGAAATATGGTATGACGGCTCCATTTTGAGGCTGAGACGAAAATCCTTTGGCTTTTGGACTCTTCACCGAGACTATACCTTTTGGCAGATCTCTGGGCTACGACTGACGCGTCGAAATAGACGTGTTGCTTGAAAGGCGTCGGTGCAGATGACAATTTTAGCTGTATAGGCAGCAAGGACAGAGCGAAGCGCGTCTTGGACGGCAACCAGTTCGGGACAGAAAGAAGGAGGTTCTGCGAATGAAAATCTGAATGTCTTATTAAGTGCAGGCTTTCAGAGACAGCAAAGCGCAGTTGTCGTTTCGAATCCCTCAATGCTGACATCTACATGTATAATTATCGAGCCGGGGGACAACTGGGTACCTTGTTCCGTGATTCTTTCACGAAGGGACGACGCCACATAAGATGAGCTTGGTCGATGAAGATCCGTAGGTTTGTTGTCACTCAGATGAACAAATATTCTATTGAAGAAGAACTTGCGGTGACGGCTATAGGCCCGGAGCGCTCGCGGTGAGTGCAAAAGGGTGGCCTTAAGGCTACGAGCATCACACACATGGCGTCCATAAGACAGCCGTAACAAAAGGTATGCATCATATATATATATATATATATATATATATATATATATATATATATATATATACATATATTACTGAGCCTTGTGCCCCAAGGTTTAATCATAGTGACGCGATCACTACTGCCAGACACATAATGAAGTTTCCCCGCCTACCAGTAGTGGTAAACACAGGAACAACTCGCACGGCAACTTGTGCAGAGCGAAGTTGAAGCCTGACAGCACTTTAATTAACTTACAAAACGTTGCCGCAACCCTACCATCGAGGTATCGTATGCAAAGGCCATCAATAAGTATGTAAATTAGTACAACAAAAACAAGAAAAAAATTACGAACGACGACTTATTGAATTTTTCATTCGTTTTGAAAATAAAAGCTCTAAATAATGAAACGTTTCCTACAACGATTTTCATGTTTGGTTGTGCTTTTGCTAACAACACATGGAGATATGTGCGTACTATATAGGGACAACAAATGGACTCCCCTTATTACGTCGTAACCGTAATGAGGGAACCGTAAGGAAAGCATGTTTTTTTCTCATATTTCTCATATTATTATTAACCGGATCTCCTGATGTGAAGTAGATCAAAATTAAGGTATAATTCTCATTAAACCGACCTACAACCTACTGAGCCCAGCCTTATGAATTGATATATTTATAATGGTCCGGGACTCAAACCCTCAACCACTGCCTCTGTGGAGCAGTCATATTATTAGGCGAGTATAACCAGAACGGCTGCAAGGAGAGGACGAAATGATAGACTACTATAAGAAGGAACGGTTTGTCCATAATTTGCCAATTGCTCATTGACCTCAGGTGGATGATAATGTATTGAGCTATTAATTGTAGTCAAACACTCGTAAGCGTCAAGTTAATGGTAATGAGCAGTTACTCCCTTAATCATTTAGTTTCATTAATCCACTCAGAAAACGTTTCATACAAACGTTTCGGAAGGAACGCGTTTTTGTTTCTCTTTTCAGTAGAGCTAACCTGCACCACTGAATAGGCGGTTGCCCTGGCCCTAGCTCGGCGCATCCTCAATGACTCCTCATTACGCAAATCGAAGTAAAAAGATTTTGAAAACTATGACAGGCCGCGCATAACTGCACATTTTGCACGTCGCCGTGGTTTCCAACAGACATTCAACTTTGGTTTCATTTGTGCTCTCCTCAACTGTTGTAGGTCGTGTGGAAATTGTCAGGCGTGCTGTGGTAATACATCACTGCACATCTCCACCGATGAACCATTGTTTTCAATACGCTGTGCTTGCCTCTGCAGCAACTGATGCTGCACAGGTTTGAAAAGAATCGTGCGTATAAGCAGCGCATTACAAGTTACTTTACTCTGTTAAGACTGCATTCACAAAACGTTATAGAGAGGCGAGAAAGGGGGGGGGGGGGGGATTTAAGCTCTGCCTTTAAGGGTGTGACGCGATGATTCATGGTATTCATGGTCTCTACCTGCCGCTTCCATCGCAAATTCTCGTTCACGTGCATGCGCTTTGGTACTCGCTTAATTACTGCTCCCTTAATTCGTGCCTTCATCATCCAATACATACTCATTAGCACTCAGTCGTAAGCCACCACGTTATGCAAAAGACCATACGACTTAGATATAAAGCCCCGCTTTAAGCAAGCCGTACGAACGGGCCTGCGTGTCTGACCTGGGATCCATGGGTTTCGGTGGGTTACCGGAGTTGGCAGCTCCTGCCACGTTGCCTGATCTCGTGATGTCGCATAACCTGCCGATCAATCAATGACAACGACCACGTCACCTGGCGACTGCTCCCTGCCAGAGAGATACCAGTCTCATGATTTTTAACGCGAAAGCGTTAAAGATCCCATTCTCTAGGAAATCTGGCGTCGTCGTTGTCCGCCAGAAACAACGGTCATGGCTTAGCGGATGGCAGCTGGTGGCTGGCATGACTGGGGCACAGGTTAGGGTTGCCTGGTGTCATGCGATTACGTGACGTGGCCGATTTGGGAGGGGCTGCCAACTCGGGTCTCTCAGACGTGAGGGTGAGATCAGAATTGGCGTTCGAGGACGCTTGCATTCTGAGCAGGCACGCTCTTTCGCCTTGGTTAAGCGGGGCTTTATGTCGAGTGGCCTTTCACCGAATATACACTAAAGAGCATGTGTGAGATATCGGAGGCAGAAATCAAGGGATCAGTGCATAAGCAAGTAGCAAAGTGCGATGTATGCGAACAAGGATCTGTAAGGAGATTTTGCAATCGGGAGCAAATAACGCTATCGCGTCATACCATTAAGTATGGAGCTGAAATGTACCCTTAAATTTTCACTCACAAAGCCGGGCTTTCTGCGTAGAACTGCACCTTTAATGCGATCGCGTTAAAAACCAGGCAAGGAGAAGAGGAAATATAAAGAATGGTTGCTTGGCGGGCTAGTTGGTTCATATCTAACTTGTATTACAGCGCGAACCACAAGAAGGGACGACGACAGACAGAGTGAAAAGAGCGCTGACTTCCAACTGTTTATTATTCTGATATGCCACGCATTTATACACTTGAAGCTTCAGCAGGAAAGAGCAGGAAAAGCAATCAGCATGAAAGGCATAGGCGATAGGACAAGGCCCTAATCACCATCGATCCAGAAACTTCAGTTCTTTCTTGGTTAGTGCGACTGATGGCATGCTTACACACCTTTCCTCTGTACGAGCAATGTTCACCGCCTCAATTATCTCCCTGACGCACTGATCATTGTGTCGAGCAACGATTGTGCTTTTTTGGAACTCGGGCGCGCAAGGTTTTCTGCGGCGACGTGTAGACTCATCGCCACAATTACGACGGTGCGTGCTAAGATGGCCCTGGTCACCATCATTTACATTCTTGTTGTGTTCTTTCAATCTGGTATTTATACACCTGCCGGTTTGTCCAATGTTCACCCTGTTCACATCGGAGGTGACGCGGATATTCCGGGGGATATTCTACGGACCCTACAGCTCGAGCCAAAGTGTGCTGTCGAACCTAGGAAGAATGCGCCGGAAATGTTGGCGATAGTCAGACAAGTTGCAAGATTCGCACCGGAAGATCAGAAAAGCAACTTTATATCCCAGTGAGTGGATGTTCTCGAGCGCGCAGTGAGGTCAAGACGCACTGTGCCGTTGAAAACTGTGATTTTTTGTGCAACAACCAACTTTGTGTTCTTACGGCTGATAAAGAGGGTGGTTTCGCCGTTTTTCCGCATGACCTCTTCCGGAAGAAAGCCTCCGAAGCTATCTAGAGCAATTTTAATAGAATGAGCGAAGTAAAACTAAAGAAAGCTAAGGCCGTGGCAAAAAAACTGTGCAAGCGGTTAGGATTACAAACACTCGTCAAGCAAATTCAGGACAAGGAAATACCTTGTTTATACATGTTCTTTTCAGCAAAAACTCATAAGGATGGCTGTCCACTTCGTGTGATTAATTCAGAAAAGGAAACGTGGCAGAAATGTTTAGCTCTTTTTCTCCAGGATAAGTTGGCCATGCTAACAATTGAAGACCCATTCCTTGTTAGGAACTCTGAACAGGTTGTTGAATACTTGCGGCAGCATGAGACTGCAAATGTATCGGCCTTTTCCATAGACATAAAGGACCTTTTTTACTCTTTGCCGCATGATGCCCTGCTATCATGTGTTGAACAGGCCATTGATAGGATGGGTGCCGTTTCATTCCAGAACAGTTGTGGTTTACATGTTAGTGGCTTTCTACAATTGCTTGATGTGTACCTGCGATCTACGTTTGCCACCTGGGACAAAGGTTTTTACCTGAAAAAACGCAGGGTATGCATTGGATCATGTATTGCCCCGGTCCTTAGCGACTTGTTTTTAGCCATGCACGACAGAATAATTGAAAGATGTCTCGAAGGTACAAGTGTTGTCCAAGTCTTTAGATTTGTAGATGACTTTTTAGTCATAATTGACAATGCCAATGCGGATTTTCATGTAACAACTGAAGACGTACTTGACACATTCAAGCGAAACTTATCACCTTTAATTTTGACGCATGAAATGCCCAACAACCATTCCATTAGATTTCTGGAGCCAAACTAAAGTTTTATAATAACCATGTTTGTTGGGGGTATGAACCACGGGGGAAAAAAGGTTTATTACCCGCTGTATCTGCTCACTCGAAGCTTGTAAAACGCAGCGTTGTCAAATATTGTTTTGTAAATGCTCTGACTAAATCCTGTGACCATATGCTTAAAGAAAGTCTAGCCCTGCAAAATAGACGCCTGTCTGACGCGGGGTTCCCGGAGGCCCTTGTAGTTTCTGTGGCAGAGGGCATGCTCCAGAAAATGAAACAAGTCCGGCAATCTGAAAAGAATGCCGTGACAGGCCCGGATGCACGCAAAAGAGTAACAGTCGTAGCAGTCATTCAGTATATCCACCAGACTTCCCACAACCTGAAGAAGATTGGAAAGCGCGCAAGCGTTGACGTTGTGTTTTCGGCCCCACTCAAACTATCAGTTCTATGCAAGAAAACTAACCCGTGCTATAGCAAAAAGAAAAAATCGTGCATGATTAGACACCAGAATCAGTTTGTCACTTGCGGCGAAGGTGTTGTATATCGCGTTCCGTTGTCCTGCGGACGCGAATACATTGGACAAACCGACAGGTGTATAAATACCAGATTGAAAGAACACAACAAGAATGTAAATGATGGTAGCCAGGGCCATCTTAGCACGCACTGTCGTAATTGTGGCGATGAGTCTACACGTCACCGCAGAAAACCTTGCGTGCCCGAGTTCCAAAAAAGCACAATCGTTGCTCGACACAATGATCAGTGTGTCAGGGAGATAATTGAGGCGGTGAACATTGCTCGTACAGAGGAAAGGTGTGTAAGCATGCCATCAGTCGCACTAACCAAGAAAGAGCTGAAGTTTCTGGATCGATGGTGATTAGGGCCTTGTCCTATCGCCTATGCCTTTCATGCTGATTGCTTTTCCTGCTCTTTCCTGCTGAAGCTTCAAGTGTATAAATGCGTGGCATATCAGAATAATAAACAGTTGGAAGTAAGCGCTCTTTTCACTCTGTCTGTCGTCGTCCCTTCTTGTGGTTCGCGCTGTAATACAAGTTAGAAATATAAAGCTTTAATCGAAAAGGCCTGTGTGACTCTTGTTTTATTCCCTTTTAGGTAGCAGATAATTAAAAAGAGTCAACACTACACCGATGTGGCTGAACCAGCAACGCCCGCATGCCGCGCTGTCGATTCGGCCCCGGAACCATAGCGTGTGGACTCTCCTTCAAATCGTTTCTGCCTTTCATTCGAGATGAAGCAAAATAACTATATATTAAAGTGCTCTCCTAACTGAATCGCCGCGAAGACTTCGGGCTTCAGTTGGTTCCAATGGAAGTCGGCCCTTTCGGTTTATTTTACACAAGCTCAACTTTGTGTTAGTTGCCGACCGTCGCGGTGTGGAGAAGCGGCCCCTCACAATGGCTGCAGCATGCGGGTCTCCGAAGCTGGAAAATAGGCAGGTGCATGAAAGGGGAATCAATGTTTCTCTCTTGGCATTGGCAGCGGGCATCGTGGCAGGCGGCAGACATGGCAGTAATTGAATTACAGTAATAAAATTAGTGTAATTTAATTACTTTTCAAGGTAATTTGTAATGTAATGAACTATGTTTTCGGTTTGGTAATTTAGTACTGTAATGGATTACTTTTTGGCAGTAATTTCGCAGCAAAGGTAATTAATTCCTTTCGAAATTACTTTCACTAAACTGCGCCCCTACTCCTTCAATAGACAACAGAGTGCCGCGAAAGCAGGAACGACGTGCTGCAAGCCGAAGCCAGCGTAGCGGCTCGGCAAAAGGAGACAGAATTGAGCAGAAAAGTGTGTCTAAGACCTCCTGTGTGGCAGGGTCACTAGTGCGGGTATCCCATGGCAACCATTCTCCAAGAAGCCGGATATAAGGCGTCAAGGGAATGCCTAAAGGACAACCGGTGCAAGAAGGCAGGAGTTGAAAACTAGTTGGGAGCGCCGCGCACGGCGCAGTGGCACTCCCTGTTGCGTCGGCTAGGGCACATTGGTGCCTGGTTACACTCGTCACGATGGGGCGAGGGAGGGTTTGAATGAGGGGAGACAGGCGGAAGGGTACATGCCGTGAGCTGCCGTGGCGTGAGCATACTGAGCGGAAGGTGCCGACGTCCATTCTTGGGATTGCGGAAGCACTATACTCCGTTTCATACATCAGGTGCAACGCAGCGAAAGCTACGCAAGTAGTCCGCAAGTAGTCCGCAAGAAAAAAAAAAAGGAGGCATATCACTACGCGCTCGTTTTGTGGCCGCGTGGTTCCTGCGGAAACGGGCTCTATTCCGAGCATGCAATAACTTGCTTCGCATGCCTAGACATCTTCGCTGTGCGGATCTTATAGAAAAAATGCGCACCGAAGAACCATTTTTTCGAAAAGAGATGCGCAGCGCGGAGGGCACAGCCAGCGCCATCTAGTGGTACAGCTGGTAAGGTTGAGGGGCAGCGAAAACGCGGCACGAACAAAAACGACATAAAAAACATACAAAAGTTCACCGAATCCGATCTTTTGTCCCTAAAAAAAGGTGCGCTTTATGAAGTTGATGGCAAATGTAAGATGTATTAAGCTTGCAGACAAAATAACTATTATTTCCTCTCGTCAAGAGCAGGCACTATTTTTCATCGCGGATGGGGAAAGCGCGAACAAGAGCTGTAGCTTTGGCAGTGTTGCACTTGATGTATGAAACGGAGTATAAATATACGCTAGCTTCTTCGGGCCCTTCAAATGGCGGAGACAGCTCCGGGCCAGCAAACGCTGAGTTCGTCACTCATTTCACGACCGTTCGACCACACTTCTGCTTTTTTTTTTTTTTTTTTTTTGCGGTTGTCTTATTTTTTGTAACAGCAAATGGGGGGGCTTTGCATCTGGAGAACAAGTTGTTTTGTTTACTAGCTTCACTTAGTTTTTCCTGGATGAAAACTAGAAAGTACTTTAAAAGCAATTAAATTACGCGGTAGCAATAATTGTAATGTAATTTACTTTTTGGGAGCAGTAATGAGTAATGTAATTTACTTTATTTAATTTTCAGCAAAGTAATTATTAATGTAATTTAATTTCTTTTCAAAACTATGTTTGGTCTGTTCGTCTGTTTGGTCAAGACAAAATGACGACTTGGAGGTCTCGACTAATCACAGAGCACCACCACAGTATGCGCGAATGCGTGCCTCGCATGGCCATATGCCAATCAATGATTAAATACTAATTAATGACTAGTTAATTCATACTTATCAATTAGTGGTAGTTGCGCAATAAATCATTAGTTTATTAATTACTGAATAGTGATTACCACTTGCTGATTACTAGTTAATTATTAAACAGTGACAGCTGCGTGATGAGCTCATTCATTACTAATTATTGCCGCTCACCCCGGACTACGGTAAGAATAAGAATGATGTTTAACATCTTGAGGATGCACTTTGTAAGGTCGTACGCCAATCAGTGGTTAATTACAAATTATTGACTAAATATTTATTTCATTACTTAGCACTAACTGCTAATTATTTACTCCTTCCTAATTATTGATTAATTAATTGTTGGCTAATTACGTAATTACTAATTGATTGTATCTCAATTATAATTGCTAATTAATTACAGTTGCGTAATCAAATAATTAATGCCGGCTTATACGGCCAATGGCAAGCAATAAGCACTTACTGATTAATTACGAACTAATTAATAATTAATGCCACCTTAAATGGCCACGTCGCTACAATAACCACTTACTATTAATGAATTTATAATCATGTCTAATTGAATTACTACAATTTAATTAATAATTGCTAATCAGTAATAGTTGCTTAATTAGCTAATTAAGTACTAATTAATGCCGCGCACCCGGTAAAATCGCGTAGCAGAACGCAGCACTCAGGCTTTCGCCTTTCACCACTTTAGTCGCCAAAGTGTCCTCGAATTTTTCTGTTTTGTAGTCACGCAGCACAGCTACCCTTTTCTGAGCAAGGCCTATTATAAATGCTAGCACATGCACTGGCTTCCCAGTCAATTGCAAACTGGATACCAGCGGTCGGCTCGGCGGCATTGTGCCAGCCGACGCACACTGCGCGCAATTAGTGCCGAGTATGCCTGACGTTACATGTCTGTTGTGTGGCGTGCAGGTGGACCTGAGCGTGTTCCGCAAGCACCCGAACGGGCGGCCGCTGTCGCCGGCAACGGAGGCGTAGCGCTCGTGTCCGCAGCATGGCGACCTGCACAGTCTGCGTAGCGACAGCGTCACGCCTCCGATCCCGCCTCCGCCGCCGCCGCCCCACAAAGCCCACCCTCCGCCCCGCGTCGACATCTATCGCTGAGCGTGCCCGCGCACGACACGCCCGGCGCCACCTTGCTCAAGAACCGACCGTGCCACGCCGCGCGAACCTCCTCTGGGGAAGAAGACAGGCAGGAAAGGTCGTTCTGCACTGCCTTAACCCTGCTCAAAGTTACCACTTATTCGACACGAGGCTGGCTTCGAGAGTAATCGTGTGGTTGCGCGCGCTTCGTCGAAGAGTGTGACGCGCGGGACGAAGAGGGGGGGCTGGCGAACGACCATCATCAGCTCCGGGGAAGCCTTTCACGTTGACTCAACCCATTGACTCAAAGCACGGTGTCGTCGGACTCAAAGTGTCACAATTGATGTTGCGGACATCTCTTTTTGAACTGACGCTGTGGTGCTCGTGTGTGGACGCCTCTGTACAGCGCGAGTGTTGCTTTACTAGGAGTACTCTTTGCCTGTTTACAATACACACAACGGAAACAACGACAACAAACTCGGTCCCGGAGGAAGCCAGTCTGACGCCCTGGTTTCCGTCGTTCAACGCGCGCCTCGTGGTTCTTCCGCCTGACCCGAAACGAAGCAACGAACCCAGAGGATGCGTCGTAGCGTGCGACTGATCGGACCACCATTGGCGTCTCATCTTCCGCCGGGGCCACCGAAAGACTTTGGCTTGGGCAATAGAGCAGCTAGGTTCTTCGTATTCCTCCACTGTTCCTAATAGCGCAACTGTTAATGACAGCACTAACCGGTAGGGTCACTTATGCTTGCGGAGATTAGAGCGAGCTGCCTCTGCCAAAGCAATCAGGCCGGCCACGCGCGTCTCGGCTCTTGCCGGGGCCGTTGAACGGCGGAAGCAGAGAAGCGTGCTTCCGGGGACGCCCGACGCTCTCTTCCATCTATAACAATTCCACTCGTGAAGACCCCTTTTAGTTGCTCCCGATCTGTTGCACCCCTGCGCGACCACTGAGACGCGCGGCAACTGTGTAGCCAGCCCTCCCGTCGTGCACGTAGCAGCTCCACTCTGTTGAATTATAGCCGCCGGAGAGACTTTACTCGGCGCGCAGCTTGTAGCCTCGCATACTTAAGGATAGGGTTCCTTCGTTTTTATAACATTTATTGCTTGCGGCCACCTTGCGATGGTTTCGGTAGTTTTTTACGAAATATTGGTAGGTAACGGTAGTCTTTCCCTGTAACGATTTTCAATTAAACAGGTCAAGCAAGGGTGGAAAGGAAGCAACTTGAGAACCAGCACAAACTTACAGTTCCATATCTGCTAAGTGTCGTGTTATCAGTGTTAAAATGTGTTGTCAGCTTAACATTCTTCTGTTCACCTGGTTTTCGAAAAAGAGCCACTATCAAAGGGTTAAATGCCGGCACTACAGTGGAGTCATCGATGGCGTTATTGGCAAAACTGTGTTCATCAATTTTTTTTTTCGTTTTGTTTTGTTTTCGCCAATCAGAGGATCTAGGACCCTTAGTTTAAACAATCATTCGGACAGGTTGACAGCACCTTTGCGCAGAGGGTCCGTGATAAAAATGAACTGCAGCGATGACACTATTAATGAAAGGGCCTTACCGAAAGTGCGCTAAACGGTATCCGAGTATTTGCAGCCGTCCTTGTGTTCATGAAGAGGGTAGGTGTATATAAATAGGACGTTATTCCCTGTGAACAATTCGGAACATAGCACCGCCACGGGAAGGGTAAATAATGGGACTGCGCCTGGTAGAATCCCAGAATGGAATTTCAACAGCGCAGCTGCAGAGCCGGACGTCGAGGACGCAAAATTTTGTACCAAATCTGCAATCGGAGTGCACCTCGTCGGACGGGAAGCCTTAGTCGACACGAAAACTCAAAACTTGTCTATCAGCAACACGTTTCTCCCATTGGCACAATGCGCCCACTTTCCAAGGACGAAAAAGACCCAGTTTATGAGGGGAGCTATATAAAAATGCGCTCAGCAGGCGCCTTCCGTTTAGCCGCGAACAGTCAACGGCCAGCGATGCACAGGGCGCATCGGCACCTTTCGAATGGACGTGCGCGGTCTTGCAAACCAAACTTCGGCGGCGCACCGCCGATTCCCCTAAGTGCGAAGAGATGCATCCCGAACTTAATGGTGCACCATGCGACACTCCGCGAAAGAAAGCAGCGCTCCCTCGCCCAGGTCGCAAAAAACGTTACGGCCGCTCGTGTACGCGACGCGGGGCAACCCGCCGTCCAGAGGACGAGGAGCAAAACAAATCGGCAGAATTCATCCGCAAACACCTCCCGCTGTGGACGCCAGCGAAGCGATCAAGTCACGCCCCTCATCATGCCCGTAAGGTGCTCGACGTTACCTTCTGTCGTCTTGAGGTTAGTGTTTAGCGCGATTTTAGATACGACGTCTCGACCACAGACGGCCCAAGCGTTGGCAGCGTTCTGTGCCGGAGCACCATACAAGTACCACAAAACGCCGCAGCTCTGTAGCGAAACATTATCTATCCATCTCAACCCCTCACCCAAACCGCAGCTTTTCGGATTACACCGAAACAGCGGCGCTGCTGAGTAACGCGACCTACTAAAAGCGACCACTTCTCAGAAGACTGCCAAACACTCCACTGCATTTCTTATTTTCGGGCACAAGGTTTTGAGCAGTGTGAAGAGAACAAGGGTAGACACGCTGTGCGAGTGATCATTCTGCCTTGAAACGCTGTGCCGGAAACGAACCAACCAGCATGCATTCCACCCTCGTCTACTTCTGCGTTCGTAGGTGCGTAGCACGATATATTTCTTTTTCTTTTTGTTATCTCATAGCATAAGCCGACTTCCACATTTTCTCTTACCAAGGTCGTTCACTTTTAGAGCGCGGGTGCAAAGGTGCATATCACGTACCTCCAGCGCAACATAATAAGCCTACGCCCAAGCCCGCCAGTTGCAAGTAAGGCTATATAAATAATTAACGTCTCTTGCGAGTGGCACCAAGTAAAGACAGTTTTCCATTCGAGAGTTCGTTAGAATCGCGAGCACCTCTCATGGTACTAGGGCTTCCGACGAGTGCTGGCACATAAAAAAAGCGAAAACCGAAATTGTCGGTTTAGCGAGCACGTATTCGAAGACCACACGAAGTAAGCGCAGCCGTCACGTGCCAGCAGAATCTGTGCCGCATTTTTCGAATGTTGTTCCTGCTTTTTTCTTTTAATTGAGGAAAAACATGTGCAGTTATATAAAGTCACCTTGGGAAGTTTCGTAGCTGAAATTATAGCCCTCTGTGCGTTTTTACTCGTTTACAGCATTGGTCAAAAGGGGCAAGCGTGTCGGAGAAATATGAACATCAAGACATAGCCACGCTGCAAAGCTACAGGACACCCGGTAATATAATGGCAGTGGCCTCGTACAAAATACAAAGCAATAGTATTATTAGAGTTTGGCACAGCAAGCTTAATGGACACGCGGCTGATGAGTGTCAAGTTTTATTTTCGTTTCATTCACCACAGTCTGCAAGAGGAATGGCCGTTTACTGCGATCGACATAATGGTGCAAAATAAAAAATAAATAAGGTAGTGTACACGCGACTATATGACACAAATCGGTTTATAAACTTCAGAACCTCGAAATCAATAAAATTGCTTTATTTCATACAGCTATACCCAATGATAATTTATAAAACTGATGAAATAATCACATGTTCGATAAAAGTACGAAATAAGTATGAAGAAAGAATGGCTATTTCTGAAAGCTCAACTAAATGTAGCACCATATTTTACGTTAAAGTTGTGGTGAAGTGAACAGGAAATTGTGAAAGCCAAAAGATACAGCTCATATCATACATATTCGGCCGTAAAGAGGGCCGAGTACCTGAACGGTGTCGTTGGTTTGGTAGTGTTCTATTCGCCTGTCGGTGGATGTTAACTTTCAACTGCCACTTATAGGGCTGACATTTTTCCCCGGGTCTCTTCAGTCTTTCTCTCTCTCACCTAAGCAGGGCCGCTAAACGTGCGAGCGCACATAGCTAGCGTACTTAGATGCGAGTTAGCATGTACAGGATAAGGCGGCAGGATAAGGCCTGCCAATATTTTGTCCCTCCTCATTTTTGTTTTTGTACTTTGTCCAAAAAAGTGACTTCGAAGTCAAGACAGATACGTAGCGTATTCCATCACATGCAAGACCAAAAGTTATAGGACAGTGTTATAGCTTAGGTCACTTTTCTTACACTTAATCTCTGCTACTATCCCGCACCGTGAATAGAAAAGATAAAAGGTAACGTCGGGCACCTGAAAGGGAAAAAATCGACAAATTTACTTGAACGCATATGTCTTAGATGCTTCAATTTCACGCAACATCCGGCGTCTTCGGTCTTTTTGAACTACAGATTACAAATTATCGCGCCATTGAGAGTATACATATATGCCTGTAAGGGCTGTAATGCGTGCTTTTTTTTTTTTTTTTCGGGAACCTGAGTTCTTCGTACGAGCTCTTGAAAGTGGTCAATACGGCAACGCATTCGACAACTTTGGTTTATGGTACAGTAATGTCACTTATATATATAGTTCAAAACCAACCAGACGGATGTGAAAAGGCTCACTCTAGATCATAAGTTACAGAAAGTATAACGGGAAAAGATTTGGGTTTGCGGGACTGCAGAACGACCAGCGAACATGTCGCCCCCTTTGCTGCGGCTGAAAAAGAATCCTTCAAAGCTGTAGTCTATACCATGATAGACAACAAAGCGGTAACCGCGAAACAATGCTGCATAATTTGGAGCAAGCGGGTCATATAGTTTATTTTTTTTCTTTACGACAATAGAAGCGGATGGGTGACCGGAAAGAGAGGGAGAGACGAACGCAAGTGTCACCCGCTAGGTGTTTACAATAGACGGTTCAAGTCGAGCGTTTCCGCGCGACGCTTCGTGCAAGCATCAATCAAGATACCTCCCTTCGCTGGCAAAGCGCTCCAATCGGCTCATTAATGGCGTCAGGAGGTGAACGCAGCACGATGCCTGGTTGATTGCAGAAATATGGGAGAAGCCTTTGACCTGCAGTGGGTATAGTCAAGATGATGAGATATAGCTGGGCACTCTTCAAAGCAGGTAAGGGAGCTACATACATCACGCCGCGCAGACAACATGACAGAGCCTTCTTGTATTCTGCCCTCGTCCTCTTACTTCGTTCAACTCGTCGCCGCGGGCATTTGTGATTTTACTCGGATGCGCACTCTACTCATGCATATTTCCATTCCCCTTAACTCATCTGGTTCCGCGGGACCCACTGCTCCAACAAACACGACGTGCGTGAACAAAAACGTGAGTCGAGATTGACATGTAACAAAAACTTCGACAACTATCTTGTCTGTGTGGCGTACGAACAGTCTGATGAAATTATTGCGCGCATAAGGTAGCACCAGCACACATCCTTCGCCCGTGCGATCATGCTTGCGTCGTGGCCGCCCTAGCCGGCAACATGAAACGTGCTCCGCCAGCCGGCAAGGGAACCTGCGGCAGCCTCTGGCGCCGGTTGGGACTCACCACAGCGCATATATTGCGCACGCGAACCACGAAAGGCAAGCGACACGTTGAAACGCTTGGCTTGAACTGTCTCGATGACCAGTATAATGGCTTATTCATTTGTGAAGTTTCAGAGGACAAATTAACTGCACCCGCGCAAGTAAACTACTCGTTCTTCACAACTAATAACCCTGCTCAAATAATGCAACCCCATCGTGATCCCACACACACACACACAGACATACACACAAATACATACAGTGGAAGAAGTTGAGTTCCGGTTCAGCGATTCCCAGGTGGCAGCCGACTTCTCTCTCCCAGCATATCAAGAGAAATGGGAGGTTTCAAGGTCCTACCTCGAGCCTTTGTTTTTCTTTGATAACCTTTTCCAATAAATGGACTAAAAGGATGTGTGCTAACAAGCGCGCGTGAGGCGCCAAGAAATAAAGGCGTATGTGTTACTCCCTCGGACCATTTACCTGTCACGCACGTTGTACCCAATGTTTCGTGTAACATCTACGCGATAAGTTCTAACCGCGCGAACAGCCCGGTGCTGCTGCTGCTGCTCTTTGCGCTTCTGACTTAAAAAAAAAAAAATAAAAAAATAAAGATGAAAATGGGAAATTTCCAATTCACGCGCGCGTGGTGCCGAAAGAGTTACATTTACCCCCTTTATTCCGCTTTTTCCATTGTTTTTCTTTTAATGTGCACGCATTACTCATCTGCGCCACAAAAATTAAAGCGTTGTACCGTTTTAGGAATCATTATCTTCCATCCAAGTTTTCATTTGTCTCCTTGGACTTTGTTCTGTTCATTTGCACTACGAAAGCGACCGTGCTGCCTTATTTAGGAAATAAAAACAAACAAGATGTTCCAATAAAACATGAGTGTGAAAAGGCGAAAGCATGATGTAATTCGAGGTCTGTTCTGCGTCGGGCACATGGTGCGTGCGCACGACCCGTTGCACGACGTCGTACACACCATACGCATCCATAAGGTTTGCTCTCTTCACGTTCTGGTAAGTTGTCCACCTTTTTTTCGGCTTGCATTTTACATTGCTTTAAAAAAAAGGAAAGGTTGTATCTATCGCCAAATAAAAGCTAATGTAGAGAACTACAAGATCAAAATTAAACATTATTATCTGTTGTAAAATGAGTTACTAGGACCACGGTAATCTTTGGGGCATAAGTAGCAATAGTGACAAATAGCCTAAAAAGACAGTAAAATAGCTTTAAATCGAGATTATCCCAGCAATGCTGCAGCCTTGCGCCACAAATTTCTGCTGAGTGGCCAAACGTACAAAGTGAATGTTGGTATTCGCGCAACATTTTCCGCGTCTGCATGATATTAATGGCTTGCCTACTTCAGGATTTTGTGTATACTTTAGAACACAACATGGTAACTGTATCTAAAATAACCTCGATATACATAGCCCTTGGTAAGTAACTGAATTACATTGTCGAATATGCTCTTGAAAATTGTGAAATCGCAATAAAACTAACGACCAATTAATCCTTATAAAAAGCAATGACCGTACATTACGCTTACATCTGAAAAGTTATTCAATTATGTTTATCTCTATAGTTTTCATGAATACAATACAATACAAACACAGTGGTCATAACTCCGAAAATAATTTTAGGTTTTTTTTATTTATTTATGATATCCCAGGAGTAGCTGACCTTAAAAATGGGGGTCAAAAAGTTTACCTGACAAGTTTTGAAAAGTGTCCTGGGCGATGCCGAACATCTGCAGTTGCTGCGCTCATGCGATCCGGGCAGCCACTTTTGCACGCTTTTCTGGTCTTGAATACAACTCGAGCCATCAAATCGCATGACAGTATGCGTGCGTGCGTGCGTGCGTGCGTGCGTGCGTGCGTGCGTGCGTGCGTGCGTGCGTGCGTGTGTGCGTGCGTGCGTGCTCTGGCGGGAGTGCGCAAGTAGCGCCCGAAGCTACATGGCTTTCCTTTCGTTCTACTGTGGGCCCATCGCCACTCATTCAGGCCTATGCAGCACCGCGGAATCGATGGCACCCTACTTTCGAAGCGCCTAGCCCGACAAGCGAGAGACGAATGATGCGCCGACAAAATGTGCATTTTAAGCCGCGGTGGTGCAGTGGTTAAGATGCCCGAATGATGTGCCGGAGTACCCGGGTTCGATCCCGACCGTGGCGGCTGCGTTTCGATGGAGGCGAAACGAAGAGGCGTCCGTGTGCTGTGCGATGTCAACGCACTTTACAGATCCCCAGGTGGTCGAAATGACACCGGAGCCCTCCACTACGGCACTCCTTTCTCTCCTTCCGCTTTCACTTCACCTTCCTTTCTTCCATTACAGCTCTGTTCAGGTGTCCACAGAACAAAAATAAGCGACAGATACTGCTACTTTCCTATGATCCAATTATTATTATTATTATTATTATTATTATTATTATTATTATTATTATTATTATTATTATTATTATTATTATTATTATTATTATTATTATTATTATTGGAATGGTTGTTTATTTTATGTATATTTCTATATTACTATAATCAATGTCAGTTATTTGTTGTTGTTGGTTTTTTTTCTCTTCTATCTACCGTTCTTTTCTGTTTTCTTTCTTTCCTGGTGTGCTCAAAAATTCTCTCACTGTGTATATAAGTGATGCTACTCATTGTTTGCTTACTTTCCGTGATACTTTTCGTCTCAGTTTCATTTCATGTATTATTTATTTTTTTTTGTGTGTGTTCTCTCTGTGTGTGTAAACATGTTTATGCTTTTTCATTTTTGTTTCTTTTTTTTTATTTGTGCTGCAGCACAAAGACCACATGGTTGTTCCTGCGCACATTAAATAAAGATTGATTGATTGATTGATTGATTGATTGATTGATTGATTGATTGATTATTATTATTGAATGAACATCCTTTATTGAATAGGAAGGCTCATGACCATGGATGGGGGTAAACCGGAGTAAACAGAATCTTCATTGTTTGCACAGGTCGTCACTCAAATCATATTGCTCTGACCAGATACGACGAAATCTTTTCTAGGCTCGTGTTGCTTCGGCGAAAAGTGACCGCCGGACGCGTCATCAGGAAATGCCCGCCGTGTGAAGACAGATCAAAGAAGGAAAAATGATTGATAATGATAGGTAGTGATTAATAGAGGTTGTAATAGAGATTGGTAGATGTTGTAATGACCAATAATGACTACTAATGACTTGTAAATACCCATATGTTAACGACGACTTGTGAACGATTACAACTGATTACAAATGACTAAAATGCTTAGTAATGATCAGTAATGACTAAAATGACCTACTAATGACTGGTAGTGACTAATAAATCTAACAACTTGTAACTACAATTGATTAGACAATTACTAAAATGCTAAGTAATGACTAAATGGCTTACTAATGACTTGTAATGGCTACTAATGACTTTCAGTGAATATAATAACTTGTAATGACCAATATGTCTAACGACAACTTGTAACGACTACAATTGATTAAAAATTGCTAAAAATGCTACTACTGACTTATATGTCTAAGGACGACTTGTAACAACTACAATTTTTTAGAAATTACTAAAATGCTTAGCAAAATAGTAATGGCCAAAATGACTAATGACTTGTAATGACCAATATGTCTAACGACTACAATTGATTAGAAATGACTAAACGTACCTAGTAAGAATTAATAATGACTAACATGAGTACTAATGACTGTAATGACTCGTATATGCTTGGATTACCGTAATTATTCGGTATGATTACCAATAGGCGATAAGAATGACGTCACCAAACAAATCCTTAAAAATCATGAAGTGCATAAAATAACAACGAACAGTCGTTGTAAGTCTAGCCCACCACAATAATTTCCCCGATCAGGACGTCGAAACAGAAATTGGTAAAGAGAAAGAGCGAACATAAGAAGGAACAGGAATAGGTAAATCGAACAGGCAAAGATAAGAGGCGATGAAAAGAGAAAGCAGTGTAGGCTTTCGCCTTCACCTCTTAAGAGATACCTTAAAGAGGCAGAACACTGGAATTTAGGTCTCAAATTTTTTAGGCGCAATGGGAAGATTGATGTCTAAAAAGTTCGATTCCATAACGGTTTTGGTAGACACACCATAGAAAATTTTTACCGAGAATTTTTTGATAAGTGCAGCGCTCGTTTTTATGTAATCCGATGCTTGAAGCCGCAAGCAGCGATCGCGATGACGACTAGTGATCGACAAAAGAAAAAAAAAAAAAAAACGTACCGAAAACAAATATATATTTCACTCGCCAGGCACTAATTCGACATTTTTTGCTTAGAGTAACGTCCTTTTCAGTTTCACACTCAAGACTGCTACGGCACAATAACGTACGCCTCGTCGACGAAAGTTTTACTGGGTAATTATCACCCTATAGTCCGAATCAGAAGTTTATTTCAGCATCGCATACACAATGCTGCAGGTGTAAGCAAAAAAGCCTTCTGGAGGCTTGACGAGACCTACACCCTGCAGAGAAACATTTGGCAGAAGCAGCCACGATGATCATAGTAGTACAGTCAAGGTTACAAAACATTGAGAAAATTCACGTGAATGGGAAAACAGGAAAAAGAAAACATCGGTAACCTTCACAATCTGCTGTCACAATAAGGAGGCATATTCTGAGTTAAGATTGGTTGGTAAGCAGTATTTTAACATTTGTCGTCCGTAATTTGTTCGGGTGCGAGGTACTATCCAGGGGTCAGAGCTACGTGTGTTGCATATTTTTGTTCACAGTGTTAACGAGGCTAGGTCTCTAAGGTATGTGTCATTTTTCGCTATGCCAGAACGGTAGCGTGCGGTAAGAATGGAATAGTGCAAGGCGGTAACAGGTTGAATATTTAATTGATCAAATATTGGTTTTGTGTGGGCGCCAAGTTTAGCATTAGTGATGATTTGTATTGCTTTTTTTCGTAACCTAGAAAGAATGGTAATGCCAGTTTACGTAGTAGTGCCCCAAATCAGGAAACAGTGGCTCAAAGTGAAAAAAAAAAACAAAACATGAATTATAAAGTAACAGTTTGATATTCTGGGGTAAGAGAAACCGCAGCCGCGACATCAAGCCAATTGTGCGAGCGAGTTTCGCAGAAATGTGGCTGATGTGCGGATTTCAATACATATTCTCGTGGAAAATAACACCCAGGCTTTTGACCTGTAGTGTTATCTCTGTATTAGAGGAACCAATAAAAAGACTCATGTTTGTATCCGCGATCTTGTTACGGGGGCGAAATAGTACGACTTTGGTCTTGGATGTGTTTAAAATCAATGAATTTGAAATACTCCAGTTTATCAAATCGAGCACCCTATTAGCTTTGACTTGGAGACCAGGTAAGGACGGGCCGGGGAAAAGCAAACTAGTGTCATCAGCGTAAATTATGAGGTGGGCAGATGTGTCAATGTTAACTATGTCGTTAATGTGTATGTTAAATAATAAGGGTTCCAGAATGCTTCCTTGCCGAACACCGCACGGACCGTTTTCAGCTCTAATTTAAAGTCATCAATTTGGCCTTGTTGACGGCGATTATGCAAGTAGCTCTTTAAATGAACCAAGAAGCTACCGCAGAAGCCATAATATTCTAGTTTTTCAGTAAGAGTTAAGTGATTATTGCGATCAAACGCCTTTGAAAAATCAATGAATATTGCAAGAATATACTCTTTGCGCTCAAAAGCTTCCAAAAGTAATTCTTTTTGGAGGAGTAGCGCACTTTCTGTCGCGATTCTTTGTAAATCCGAATTAGGTGTAATGATATTATGTTTGTTTAAAAAACTGCTGATCATCTATCATGAATTAGTTTTTCAATGCTCTTAAAAAAAAACTGGAAGAATTGATATTGGCCTGTTGCTAGATATAGACTCGATCCCCCCCCCCCCCCCCCCTTTGAAAGTAACCGAAACTTAAGCGACTTTTATTCTGTCGGGTAAAATGAAAGTCGTTCAAATAAAAGGAAACGAAACTATAATAGCAGTCATTCACCTTTCCGGACCGCCCCACAGTGCAAAAAATGCATGATTTTGAACGCGCAGCAAAGCTGAAATTTTCGGCGCGCTGGAAGGCGTATCGCCAAATGGAGGTGTATTCTGACACCTTAAATTGCGATGTCGGCCTATTTGGCTTCTTTTTTTTTTTATCTCAGCAGGCGGCGACAATAAGAGATTTTGAACCGCAGTTCAGTGTTGGTTGGGCAGCGAGCATAAGGTCGCACGAACCAACCGGCGACAGTCGCGACGTTCAGCCGCTTCGGCTCCGGATTCGTTTTTTTTTTTTCTTTTTCTTTAGCATATAGCACTACTAGCCGCAATTACGGATTTCGCCGATGTCTGCCGAAGCTGCTCACTCTGCTCGAACTTGAAGTGTAGGAAGGGAAGGTGGCGATGTGCGTCATGCGGCTTAGCAGTGAGAAGGTGAAGAGCCCGCAGCCGAAGCTCCTCTCCGTGTGAACTTGAAGCCTAGAGAAAGAAGGTGGCGACGAAGTTGAGGGCGCGCAAGCGACATGCAACTGCAACACCACCTGGTGGTGGCCGCGGCGTCCGCAACTGTGGCATGCCCCTGCTCTCTCACTGGTTGCACCTGTGGCGGCTACGCCTCCTTGTCAGCTAAAATGCGTGAAGCGCGTGTAAAATTGTAAATTCGTTAATAGGAAAGGAAAGGCTCAACATCTGTCACACTTCCCAGCGGAGACCCGCTGCGGTGGAGTTAAGACACCCGACTACTGTACCAGAGTACCTGGGTTCGATACCGACCGCCGGAGGCTGCGTTTCGATGGAGGCGAAACGGAGAGGCGTCCGTGTGCTGTGCGATACCAGAACACGTTAAAGATCCCTAGGTGGTCAAAATTACTCCGGAGCCCTCCACAAGGACATCCCTTCCTCTCTTTCCGCTTTCACTCCCATCTCCCTCTCTTCCCTTACGGCACGATTCAGGGTCCGTATTCCAAGTTTGCATTGTTATCGAAAGTGGGCCATCTTCATGACCTTGGGTCATCTGATTGGCGGAAACGCTGGAACCGGATGCCATTGCTACTTCCGGTTTTGACGTTTCTACGAATCAAGTGACTCGAAATCAGGGAGATAGCGACACTTTAGATAACGACGCAAACTCGAAATACGGACCCAGGTGTCCACAGAAAATGTGTGTCAGATACTGCGCCTTTCCTTTCTTGTAAACCAATTATTATTTTTATTATTCATTTCCTATAAAAAATTTACAATTCACAATTTTACAGGTGTTTGAGGCGTTTTAGCTAGAGGACGCGGAACGGCCTCAGTTGCAGCCAGTGAGGGAGCAGGGGCATGTAACCGTTGCGGACGCTGCACCCGAACAGTGCTTTTGCAGAGCGGAAATATACATGCGTGAGAGCGTTTTGCAAAACGAAGCATAACAAACTGTAAACTGCATAAAAAAGTATAGCAGGGGTAAGCAGTGCAGCGCACCTACTTCGCATTTGAATAATTATGCAAATCCACTGTAATTTTCATGCCAGTAGCGAAGAGTCAGAAGACGATTTTGGAAGCTTTGATTTCAGCTCAGAAAGCGAAACAGGCGCTGTCGTGACCCAGGTTGCGTGTTGTAGGCCCGCTTGGTTGCGTGTTGTAGGCCCGCTTGGTTGTCGGAGCAGGCACAAGGACGAGGCGGCTGGAAACAGGACTTTGTAGTGACATGGGAAACTTTATATACACTATTTACATAATAGCATTTTTAGTGGGAGACTGACTAGATGAACAGTCTCCGTTTTACGACCCACAACACACACTTTCGTCCGTTTTTATAGGGTTGAATCCCTATGTTCCCTAGATGAAAGGCGGGCCAGTTTATGAGGGAGTGCCTCTGTCACCTCACTCTCCCGCATTCTCACACACACGCACCAACACTGTTCGCACTTGTTGACACGCCCCTCTGTCTGGTTCTGGCTTGAGGGTGAAGAGGTGGTCGTCTAGACGGCGTAGATGGCGTCAGCCGTTGTCTCCGTGCGTGTTTGCACCTGGACTGACTCATCGGTCCCGACGTCGCCGGGCTGCATTCAGCGAGGCCACTTAGCCACTTGAAGGAACCGGAACTTGGTCGTTCCCCCCATTTGTTCCGGTCGTCGACGTGTTGGCGGGACCCCTGATAATTGCCGCCGCGTGACGAACAAGCCTTCGGCCGGCCGGTGCCAGGTGCGATGGCGTCTCACTGGCGCCGAGGTTACGCGCTCATAGCCAGACGATTTACAAGCGTTTAGGGGTAGCTCGGCTGGAAACGCTGATTGGCCCAAAATTTGTGACGTCATATATGACGTCACAAACAACGTCATGGGTCACGTGATATTTTATGATGTCATGTCCGGATGTAGGGCGCACGTGTTTTCCCTAGACTGTCCCTGGATTCCCCATGCTTTTCAGAGCGCCCGGGCGCGACACGGCGGCATGGCCGGCGGTGTTGCAAGCAAACGGCAGCCGCCCAGCCGATGGCCGTCGGCGGAGAGGCACGAGGCCTAGCTTGCATGCAGTGCGGACACCGTGGAAACGGCGGCGATGTCAAATAACATATGCACGCTTCGAGCCGCGAAGAGGTTTCCGAACCAGCTTGTCACACCACACGAATTGCCGGGGAAATCACAGTTTAATTGCTTTTCCTTTATCTAGATCTGTGTGAGACATTTCGGCGACAAAAACAATCGAGGTTCGTCAACGCAGTGTGACCTGTTCGTAGGCCGGCCGGGCGGGGCGAATTTTCCAGTGACAACTGCACACCATGATTGCGTTGATTCCGCTCTTCTGCACATTTCGTATATTTGCAAAACGTTTCCTTGCAAAATAGCTTTCTCGGTGCGACGTCTTTCAGGCGCGCAGGCTGTCGGCAACGGTCGTCCGTCCCGTTGCCACACGTCCCGATATAATTCGGTCTTTTTCTAAGCGAAATAGTTCATTATGAATTGTTTTAACCAGAAATGCGTTCGGTGACCGCTCTTATTGGCTAAAAAGGGCCTAGTTTCCTCACTCCAAACTAATGCGCCGGCGAATGCATATGATGCCGGCCGGCAACACCGCGGCGCTGGCGCTATTATAAGCACATCCTAGCTGCAATAGCTAGCTACTCGATGACTGTAGGGGGCAAAAAAAAAAAAAAAGCTTTGAGGACAAAGGGAATAGAGATACGTACTAGGTCATTCGACTCTACAAATTTTTTAGGTCAGAATTGTGATGCTGGGAGTGATATGTTGATTAGGAAAAAAAAAACTAAATAAGCTGTAGTATTAAAGGATGACCTCTCACTGTTTTGGTTACCCTGTTGTTAAAAACAATTAGGTGTCTAATGAATATCCTATTCTCATTTGGGCTATGATTATTATAAAACTATGTAAGTCATTTCACATTGATCAGGGCTTGTTTTAGATTAAGTTTAATAAAGCAAATCCCCATCTTGCACTTGGAGCATAATGCCTTCATACCTCAAATAAAGTTGAAGGAGCATATCATAAAGTCGCAATTAATACAACCGGATTTCAGAACATTCAGCCTCAGGATTTCAGGCTAACAAGAAGAAATGTTGTACATTGTTACTATGGAGGTCATGTTATATATGGGTAACTAGAGGAGCATTATAAGATGTGTACTTTTTAAGTAGTACAGAACTGTGCGTAGCCTTCAGAAAACATGAAAATATTGCAGCGTATATCACATGAAGAGTAATGGCACTGTATGTTTTGTAAGTGTCAGCATATGTTTGCTGTCAAATTGAGATCCATGTGATCCATGCATCTTTTAATGACTTAGTGCTTGTTCTAATGCAACGCATGGACCATTTCAGCTTGTCATGCCTTCGCATGTCTAATATGTAATAAACAGCGTCTTACGTCTTCTGCATTTCTTTCACGGCAACAAGTTTTGCATCCGTCATATGTGTCAATTGTGATTTTTAACTGGACCTGTAGCCTGAAACAGACTGCTGACTGCCATCACAAATTTGTTTGTTATATATTCAAACACTGCATTTATTTTTGTTCATAAAAACATTGAAATGCTTTAATAACTTTCATTGCCTTGAGAAAATGTTTGTCATTCGTTACATTGATTGCTTGCAGTCCAGAAATTCTTTACATTCTTATTTGGCTATACCTTACATTTACAAACACATATAAAGTTATATATGTGCTACACTCTTTTTCCTTCCATTTAGTATCTCTTTCACACAACCTCAGAGTTTAAAGACAATTATTTATCAAACAGCACTTGTGAATATATCTAAGTGGACACTTTTTTAATTGTACAATGATGGCATAATGCAATGAAGAATAAGTTAGTGTGGTCCACCACTTCAGTTTGCAAAAGACTTATGAAAGAGAAAGGTAGAATGCACTATAGCCAATTTCTAACAAAATTTTCTGGGCATATGCCACCTTTTATGCCACTAATATGTCAACAGAAAAAAAAAAGAAAAAAAAAACCTTTCTTATACATTACTAAGGTGCAAAGATGAGTAAAACGAGTATTTGCTGAATTTCGGGCTGTCCAGACATTGTGGGATTGCTTTTCAGGATATAAAAAGGCGTTTTTTTAGCATAAAGGAGGGGTTAGAAACCTTGCTGTCCCTATAGGGTTGTGAGGACTGCACTGGGTGCAGTGCTCAGGAAAGTGTGGCTGGGAATGGGGGGGAAGAGGGTGGTAATGCAAAGAGTGCAGTTAGAGAAATATATGCAAGGCAATTCACATGCTGCAATACTGTGGGCCTTAAGTTCTTTTCCTCAAGAGAATGCTTTCTCTCTTTTGTTGCTGTAAGAGAAGGTTATTGTTAAAATGAGAGATACAAGTCAGTCCATCATGAAATCAAACCTGACGACCCCCACTATCACTCCGCTGCTGAAGACCACTTTGAGACTAAATGTATTCTGTTAGCAAGGCATCACTGCTCATTGGTACCTTTTTTATTTGCAAGGAGGCTACAGTAGTCTGTGCCATTGCTTTTCTATGTTGCTTGCACCTATAGCATGCAGTACCTGAAGTAGTAAATGCTGCACAATTTCATTTGAAGACAAAGCGCCTATACCTTGACAAAGTGGTGGCAAAGATGGATGATTTAAAGCTCTTTCTTAAAGATGATGTGTGGACACAGTGTGCAAGGCTATTGAGCAGAAATTCATAAAATCAAATGAGCTCAGAATATCAGTAGACAGGCCCCAGAAGTTCAAAAAGAGTATGGTAGGGGAATGTGTCTGAGGTTCAGGGTTTTCATTGCAGGAAGAAAATAAAAGGGGCGATGCTTGAGTGCACTGGTAGATTTTATGCCATGCTCTGCATTAAATCAAAAGCGATTTTAGAAGCCGCAGAACATATCTGGTCCTCTTGAAGTGAAGAGATTTCTTTATTCTACTGAGGGACCTCTCAAGCCTTAAAATATGTATTCCGAAGCTTACATCCTTCTACGACAAGCTGTCTGATAGAACACATTTCATCGAAATGCCTTGGCTGAGGAGACACTTCAAATTAAAGTGGCAAGCATTGGACTTGAAGAGGCCAACGGTTGGGCAGCATTGGAGTTCCCCAGATTGAGATTTTCTAGAGCCTCTCCCCAGCCTGCAGCTATTCCTAATATATGAGTGTCTTTTGTATCCTGTGAGAGGAGGAGGTTGTGTCCTGTGAGGAATAGGACCTATGATGGGTCAGTGCACGCTTTCAGATCTTGCATTATCATCTCTCGTTGGTGAGCTGGCAAAAAACATTGATTTTGACAAACTGAGTAGCAGCTTTGAAGCCTTAAAGACCGGAAAATGAAAATGTTGGCATGTCGGGTTTTTTTTTTTTTTTTTTTTTGCTTTATGCTCTTTAGATCAATACCAGGTTTCAAAACAAGATTTATAATATCTGAAATTAGTTGCTCAAAGCAAGATGACTTCAGTGTTTCCCACTTTTTGTACACAAGCGATTTCTATAATTGATCGAGGGGTATGCTTATTTCATTTGTGTGGCAGGATTAAATATGCACTTGTCCCTCTGCAAAATTTGTCTTCTACAGCGTAGTTGTTGAAGGCCTCAATTATGACTGCTTGTTTGTTTTTGTAACTTCAGTTCTCTTCTGTGTGTTCGAGTTGTCCTTTCACGATTAGCATGCTTACTTCTCAAATGGCATTTCTACGCTCATATTTGCATGTGAACGCTCAGTCTGACATTCTAGCTGGTTCGTATTTACTTTATTCTTTGTCACTGTGGCCTATCTATATGCAGTTGTCTTGTGCATGTTCAAAGCTTTCAACAGTCCTTATGAAGAGTTTGTGGAAGCATAAAAAATATGAACTACAATACAGCACATTGGCCAGTTCTCAAGGCTTTTGCTGGCACTGCGCTATGCCTGATGTAAACGAAATTGTTCACAATGGCACCGTGTTATAATCCTGGTCGCATCTGTCAGTTTGCCACTTTTTAGTTACTGCGCGTGTTACCGAGTATTTCTACATGCTCAAAGTTTGCAATTCTTGTGGTTATTATATGCCCTTTTATTTGAGTGGTCCCAATCTAGAAATTCATCTGTCAAAAACCTCTACTTAGTTCTTCACAAATGCACCTTTCTTAAGAAAAGAAAAACTATGACATATGCCCCTCGTAATATAGCTTATTATCAGCTGCGGGGTATGCTTGTTACGTTGAAGTCTTAAGAAATGAAGGAAAAAAAATGCCTCGGCTTGCACCATGTTGTGGGATACGAAAAACGAACTTCCCCAATCGAAGAAGGCCTTGACGACAAAGTAGTTGATGGTATTGCGCTCAGGTGTGTTCATGAAGAAGGGGGGGGGGGGGGGGGGGGGGGATTGCCCCACGTTATTGCACCGGATGTCGCAGACCTACGCCATTGGGGGTTAGAAATGGAGTGCTTTCATGGGATACAGAGGAACGAATACAACCGGTCATGGAGACTGCAAACATGCGCCTTATCTGCACTTGTGCCCTCGTTTTTGTGTTCTTTCTGAGTCGTAAACCATCAACAGGTAGCAAGGCTCGCATGCAACGGGTACCTTATACGCATGAACGTTGATCCCAGTTGAATTCCAGTTGGGGATCCATTGTTATCCAACTGGTATGAACTGGAAGTTTGTTCCTTAAACCATTTACATCAGTTAGGATTTTTGCCTGGGTTGTTTCAAAGTAATGTAGAAATGTTGTCAGTGTTGTTCAAGTTACTGCCTATGAAGCAACACAATTTTACAAAAAACAATGGTTGTGAGCCGCCTCATGCATTTATTTTTTTCGTTTTGAAAATGTTTCAAGCTACAATAATTGCCATGTCACTTTGCGTAAAAGAAACTCTAGCTTTTTACAGGAATGGTTGTAGAGTGTGCTAAAGAAAGAAAGTGTAAAGAAAGATGGAATAGTGACATGTGACCTCTTTTATGCATGATGTTTGTGTGCCGCATATGAAGTGAAAAGATATCTCTGTTGGTTAACGGCTTTGCACTCAGTGGATTAGTCATGCAGTGCTGCATGACAGACCACAGAAAGCCCAATACAAAAGACTAAAAATGAGAAAACATGACGATGAAGTTGAAGGCCCATGATCTGCCAGGAAACAATGGGGTGGCTCTGAGAAGGACTTTTATATTGGCAGTAGTAAGGATGGCAGTCCTCTGCTTTGTGGCTCTTCACTTCGCAGCGACAACACTGGTGTATACTGCACTAACACCTACTGTAGTTCTGACCATGCTGTCAGTTATTCTGAGAGCTGCGGCGGTGAGCATCAGCCAGTGCTCTAAGTTTCAAGTGTTCATTTGTAAAAGATGTGTTCTAGATCCTGCTAAAGAGTCCTGTATTATCCAATTGAGTTTCCAGAATTTACACTTTCTCTAGAAGCCCTCATTCCATTTAGGCATCTTTTCATTCGTTCCAATTAGAATTTTCAGTCCTAATTGAATTTCCATAATCAAATGTCTTCCAGTTTCCAGATGACCTCCCAGCTGGAATAAGTACTTAGTCTCAACTGCATAGTTTTAACTCTCTGTAAAGAAGCAATTTATTTTTATTATGGGCTGCTAAGTTATGGTCATCTTACGGATTAGAATTGATATTCCTAATGAATATCCAAACTGAATGGACAATTGTTATGCATGGTGAAACTGGAATTCAAACTACATTTCAATGATGCATTGTGTGTGCGCTGGCTAAGATGTTAAAGGAAGCTGGTGCATTTCGCTCCCTAGTAAGAATACACCCAAACATATTAGATTTCAATAGGATTTGCAGTTAAAAATTTTGCAACTAATTTCAAAGTCCAATCTGGAGTCAATGATTTCTATTCGAGCATATCAGATAGTCTCGAGAGCTTAATTAAATGTTTCAGAGAGCAACTCATGCACTTAGGTCCTGGACCCATTTACAAAGGAGCAGCAGAACCTCTCGTTTCTCCCTCACTTTCACACTTGGTGCAACCTGCAATCAATAAAACACAATCTAATGGTCTCACTGAATGAACTTAAACAGGCATTCCCGAAATTGTGAAAACAGCTATGTATACACTTTTTAGGGTTGTAAAATCAGAAATGTTGCAAAGTTAAAGAGCACTGCAGAATCTGCATTGGAGCAATGCAAAAGAACAGATGCTGCTGCGACATTTCATCACCTTCATCGGTTGACACCACTCATTAACCTCCACCACTTCTCAATTACTCACAACTGCTGCGGACATGATTTTGCAGACACGTTCTGCGGATGCGCGGTGTGCGGATGCGGTCTGCGGACAGAAATCTGTGAAATCTGTGCGTTTTCCAGCGCTGTGTTAATGTATCTTATGTTATCACTTATACTACTTGAGAATTCATTTAGTGTTCTATCAGTGTGTTGTGTTACCTTGCTGCAGAGTAGGATAAAAAAATTTACACATTATTTAAAAAAAAAGAATTACAGACCCTATGTCTAGAAGATCTATTAATGCGAAAGTATTACTTCGCTATGTTTATTTATTTATTTATTTATTGTGAGTACCTACAGCGCCCATGAGGCATTATTGTAATGGGGATACAACTACATACAATAACACATGCAAAGAAGATATAAGAAAACTTGTTAGCAAGGTAACACAACACAGATAGAAATTCTCAAGTAGTATAAGTGATAACATGAGATACATTAACACAGCGCTGGAAAACGCACAGATTTCACAGATTTCTGTCCGCAGACCGCATCCGCACACCGCGCATCCGCAGAACGTGTCTGCAAAATCATGTCCGCAGCAGTTGTGAGTAATTGAGAAGTGGTGGAGGTTAATGAGTGGTGTCAACCGATGGAGGGTGATGAAATGTCGCAGCAGCATCCGTTCTTTTGCATTGCTCCAATGCAGATTCTGCAGTGCTCTTTAACTCTGCAACATTTCTGATTTTACAACCCTAAAAAGCGTATTCATAGCTGTTTTCACAATTTCGGGAATGCCTGTTTAAGTTCATTCAGTGAGACCATTAGATTGTGTTTTATTGATTGCAGGTTGCACCAAGTGTGAAAGTGAGGGAGAAACGAGAGGTTGGAGTTTTGAGTTAAAAATGAAGTGGCTCTAAATTGCGGCAGTGCCATCGAGCAAAGAGAGCTTTTATTGTCCTGCCAAGAAAAATAGGAAACATGCAGCAAGCGGCATTCATAGTTAAAGATAATTATACTGTATTCTGCACGGAGGTGTCATGTCGTAAACCGGCAGTCAATATCGGTTATGAAAGAAACACACATTTAATTTACTGAGAATTATCATTTTATTGATATTTGCTCTTGTGGTGCTTGCCCACATAAAACTGCAATACCTTATCTGTGGGGACTTGCATAATTAAAGGCAAGGACAGTACCACATCAAGGTAAAGCTCACTCATTGAAAAAATCTTTTTATTTGCAGTGTTGTTTATATGAATTTCCAAGGTCAATATTTTTATTATAGATCGGTAGCCATCTCTTACGTCATTTTCTTATTTCAGACTCAAAACAAAATAGTTTTTCTGTTTATTTCTTCATGAAATTGGACCAGGCGAACGATTTTTCAAGTAAATAATTTCAATGTAAAACAGTCTCATTGAGATCAAAGCCAGTAATAAACACACTATTATCAGCATACATGATGAGCTGAACACTGTTGTCAATATGAATTATGTCAGTTATGTACAAATTCAGCAAAAGCGTGCCTAATACTCTTCATTGAGGTACTAAACAAAATATATAAAGGATGATTTGTTTTTGTTACTGTTCATCTGATTCCTTGAATGGGACTTGATTCAATTATTTCCAATACCTTTGCGAGTGCTGGTAATTAAAAAAAAATATCTCTACGAACGTGTGCTCCATGCTCTAGTAGATTTCATAGAGTTCCCCGATAGAATATTGAGCTTTTATATTAGCATTGCATGACATGTTAATTGGATGTGAAGCATGTTTGATGTTCACAAATGCATGCCATTTCCATAATTTCGACTCCCTTAATTGTACGAAATGTTGGCACAGAGCTGAACTGTTGCCATTCAATTGGACTCCAAATTGTTGACTGGGGGCCAATATCCAAGTTGGAAATGGTCATTTCCGATTTTGATTTGGCCTCAACTGTTTTGTTAAACTTGGAACAAAGCCATGCTGCCGCGGTGCAATCCATCGCTACGTACGTGGTTCGGCTAGAGCAGCTCTTAGGCACAGTGACAGACACAGAGACCAATGACAATTTTTATTTAAGAAACAGCCAACAAAAGTGAACTGAAAACATGGCAACCGCTCACCCCATACATGGTTACTATACAAAGGCACACTGCACTTGAACCCTGTCTAGGACGCCTAGCGCGTAGGATGCTTTCGTAAAAAAAAAAAAAAAAAAAAAAACACACGGCGTTGTACTATCATGAGCAATATGAGCAAGAACACACGAGCGTGAGGCAGATAGCCTCGAAACCCACTTGGGGCGATACGGTGCGGCCGCTGTGGGGAACAAAAGGGAAAGGGCGCTGCGGTTCCGTTAACTGTTGTCACTCCCGCCTTACTAGCGAGATCCACGAACCGAATGCCGGAATCGCGCGCGTTGCCAGAGCGGGGTGCACCTAGCGATTCCCTAGAGCGTCTAGGGACGAAAAAAAAACAAGCAAACCCAGTTTTTGACTACGTCACGTCCGGTTAAGCATCGAGCCCGACGCAAAAAACGTCACGCCAGGCCGCGGCGTGTCCACTAATCAGCGTTTCCAGCCAAGCTACCCCTAAACGCTTCTGACGATTTCCCTCCGCTTTTCTTGGGAGTGGTCAGTGGCACCTGCTTCCAGTCTCGATCGTTGTCGCCGTTCTTAAACACGGCGGTCTCCGCAGCTCGTCCGATCACAATAGCTTGTCCGCCGCCAGGTAGAGTTCTCGAAAGGGGCTACACCTGATCGGTGTCCTCCGAAGAGGCCGCATCAGCTGGGCTGGTCTCCGGTTCCCTCTTTTATCCAGAAGCGATATGCCTGCAGGCCAATTGTCTCAAGTAGGGCATTAGTGATGATGTCTGCCCAATACCTCCACCCCGGCAAGGGGTGGGGGTACTGCCACCTCCTGAACTGTGCCAGGCAACCAAAGAACAAGCCTTAAACTATAGGCTGCATGAGTCCCCCCCCCCCCCCCCTTTTTTTTTCTGGTCACTCTACGGGCGTTCGGTGGAAAGAGCTGCAGACCAAACCTACTCGGGCGATTTATTCACACCACTCTGCAATAATTTTTGGTGACAAATAAAGACCGCAGCTGCCGTCGAGATCTCCGGACAACGGCTGAAAACATGAATATCGAGAGATAAACATACATCATAAAACAACATTAGGCATATACTAATCTCAAATGATCAAGTGCTGTTAAAGAGAAAAAAATTCTAAAAGTGATATGATCAAGAAGATTAGATTCCTTTGAGCATAAAAGGGTACACTCAGAGGAGCGCCTGGAAGCTATCACTTTACATAGCGGAAAAAGCCTCGGCTGAGGCCGTCAGCATTCCCACTTTCCTTTCCCTTATGGTAGCGCACTTCAAAATTATGCTCCTGCAGGGCGAAATCTCAATCACCACGTGCCCTCTCAAGAACTCCAGTGAAAGTGCTTGTACCCTAACCAGGAAACAAGAAATCCTACCTTTTCGGATGCATTCAGGGCTAGCTGGACGACCGCCTCCCTTTGTCGATACGGCTTCATGAGGTTGCAGTGGTAAATGTTTACCTCTTTCCGTCTACCGGGCATTTTTACCGCATAGTTAGTTTCTGAATTTTTATCCACTACCTCTGCTGGTCCCTCCCACTGCACATCAAGCTTGTTTGCTTTGAATGCGACTAGCAGCATTACCTTGTCTCCTGCCGAAAACGATTGCTGCCGCGCGCCTTGGTCGTGGTAGAGTTTAGCTTTATGCTGGACCAATCTCATGTTAGCTTCGACAAGCTATCTGCATGACTGAAGCCGTTCTAGCAGCTGAAGTACATATTCGAGACCGGTGGGGTCGTCGCCCTGGCCCTCCCAGGACTCGCGCAACATGCGAAGGAGTGACCTGAGCGATCGGTCGTATACCAGTTCAGCTGGACTAAACCCAGTGGCTTCATGCGGTACGGAGCGCAGCGCAAACATGGTAGCCGGCAAACACGATTCTAAGTCTCGGCGATGTTCATAGCACAATTCCCTGAGGACTCTTTTGAGCACCGAATACCACGCCTCTACGCTGTTACTCTGAGGATGTCTTACAAAGCTGTGCAGTATGCGAATCCCGCATTTCTCTAGAAAGATGCTAGTGAGCGCACTCGTGTAACACTGCCTTGGTCGCTTTGCAGCTCGGCGGGAAAACCCGCTCTAAAACATCTGCAATAGACCGTCTACAATTCTTACCGAGTTCAGCTCCTTCAGGGCAATCGCCTCAGTAAACTGTCCCTGGGCATAAGATCGTTAGGATGTAGCGATAGCTCGAAGCGGTCACAGGTAGTGGACCGACAACATCCACAACAAGGCGCCGGAACGGCTCGCTGATCAGTGGCACAAGTTTCAAAGGTGCCTTCTGTCTATCCTGTGATTTTCCCACCCTTTGAAAAGTATCACACGTTCTATACATACCTCTCAACATCCTTGAAACACCCTGGCCAATAAAATTTTCTCAACAGCAGAGCCTTTGTTTTCTTGATGCCGAGGTACCGGACCAGCCGTTTCCGTAACACAGCTTTACAATACTTGTCCGATATTTTTTTGGCAGCACTATCAGGTCGTAGTGCATGCCTTGGGAGTCTTTGCACTGCCTGTAGGGTATTCATGCGCGCTTCTTCAGAACAATGTTCCTTCTCGCTAATCCTTCACTGACCTGATACTTCAAATTTTCGAGAGTGTCATCGCTCGCCTGTTCAGCCGCTATGTCATCTCGGTGCACCCTCATAACTTGCTGAGGGAAGCCGTCCAATTGGGGAGGCAACAGAGAGGTTTAAAATTACTCACTGGACTCACTAAGCGGCGCAGAAGGCGTCACAGTCTCGAAAGGAACCGCCGCGGCATCTACGTCAGGACTTCCCTCGCAGATGCATGCTCTTCACCTTCACCCGAATTATCTAACTGGGCTGCGATTTCGCTGGCTTTAGAACGCGTAAGCGCGTGCACGGAACGATCCCCGTAGATCAAGCCCCTTTTCTTTAGTTGGTCCTCTGAGCGGTTAGAAAAGAGATAAGGGCACTGCTCTAGCAAGGCCACTGACACTGCAGTCTTTGTATGCAGTACTCCAAACAGGCCCTCAAATTTGACGCGTGCAACAGACAGGCAAACGCTGTCTTCCTGCGCCACCTGTCTGACCCACGCGCACTCACCGGTGAAATCCTGTGAGGAAACGTGAGCGGGGTGCACCACATCCATTGTGGAGGCGGAGTCGCGCAGAACATAACAATGTTTCCCATTGACGGTCATTTTAAGCATGTACGGCGCTATCAAGCGTATATTTTCCTCGTCTAGGGCGGTGAGCGAAAAAACTACCTCTTCCTTTCGACAGCCGCTCGCGATGTGCCCGGGCTCATTACAACGAAAGCACACTGCAGGTTTCTTGGCCTCAAAGATTTGAGCACGATTCTTTTCCCTCCTTTCTTTGTCAACATCGTTTCTCGAGGCTGCGCCGCTTTCGCGGTCTCCGTCTTTTGTCCCTTTCTCTCCTCGCGTAGGAGGTACTCGGCTCTCGTTCCGCGATGGACGCTTCATGAAATCTTTGTGAGGCTTTGCGACTGTCCGCACGCCCTCTCTCCCTGCGTCGCGCCTGACCAGAAATTCGTCTGCAAGTTCAGCGGCGCGTTCCAAGCTTTTCCTTTCGGGTCTATCTTGCACCCACAGCCGCGTCTCCTCATTCAGACAATTGTAAAACAATTTCATTGGCGACGTTTTCACGCTCATCCTAGACCTCGGCAGCCTTGAGCCATTCAATAAGATTTGCCTTGAGATTATAAGCAAAATCCGGAAAAGATTCAGAAGGCCGTTTCATTGCTGTTCTGAACCGCCGACGGAAGGCTTCGGCTGAGAGGCGATACTTCTTAAGCAAAGTTGCTTTTACTTTATCGTAATCGTCCGCCTCCTCTTTGGTAAGCCGAGCAAGCACGTCGGCCGCCTCGCACGGCAATACTGTCAAGAGGTGCTGGGGCCAGGTGGAACGAGTAATTTCGTTTTTCTTGCAAGTGCGCTCGGAGTTTACAAGGAAGAGCCTGATATCCTCACCCCTTGTGAAAGCTGACAAGTCTTTCATTTTATGCGGCTTGGATGTCTGATGGCTCCCAACAGCGACCCTGTCCGCTCTCGCCACTTCTGCCTGTGCTTCCGCTAGCCTCACCTCCAACCGCTTAGTCTCTTGATCCATTTCCTCTTCCTTTTTTTTTTCCTCCATTTCTTCCCTTCTTTTACGTTCCTCAATTTCCTCCTGCCTTTTGCGATTCATCTCCTCCCAGCATTCCGCAATATACTGGTCTTCAAAACCGCCGCTTTCGATCGCGCTGACAATCGGCTGTTTTTTTTCTCGATTTCCAACAATCAATCCCCAATTCTTCATGTATTAAAGACAGCTCCATTATCCGCAGCTTTCTCCAGTCCATTACTGCCCGTATTTGTGATCACAAGTCTTTCAGGAGTGTGTTGGTGCAAGCAAGGTTCAAATGCGAACAGGCTTCTGCAACCAACTTTCCTACCAGGAAGAACACCTTACGTTAAGCCTGGCAAAACTCAAGGAGAGAAGGCGATACACTCACCAAACCGAAGCAAGGACACCATGCAGAACATCCCACAGCTGCCATCCAGTTGTCGTGACTCAGGTTGCGTGTTGTAGGCCCGGTTGGTTATCGGATCAGGAAAAAGGACGAGGCGGCTGGAAACCGGACTTTGAAGTGAGGTGGGAAACTTTATATGCACTATATATATTTACATGGTAGCGTTTTTAGTGGGAGACTGACTAGATGAACAGTCTCCGTTTTACCACCTACGACACACAGTTGTCGTCCGTTTTTATAATGTTGAATCCCTATGTTCCCTAGATGAAAGGCAGGCCAGTTTATGAGGGAGTGTCTGTTACCTCACTCTCCCGCATTCTCACACACACACGCACCAACACTGTTCGCACTCGTTGACACGCCCCTCTGTCTGGGTCTGGATTGAGGGTGAGGAGGTGGTCGTCTAGACGGCGCTGATGGCGTCAGCCGTTGTCTCCGTGAGTGTTTGCACCTGAGCTGACTCATCAGTCCCGACGTCGCCGGGCTGCATTCAGCGAGGCCACTTAGCGGAAAGCTGTCACCATGGCCGCCCACGGGAAGGAAGGGAAGAATGAACGCCCGCTCTCCGTAGCAAGCCTAAGCACATGCCTAAGCGGTGAGGTGTTGAACATTTTCGGGTGACTCACGCCGGAAGACGCCTCCGATTACAAGAAGGTAAAGGCGGCGCTCTTGAAGCGTTTCAGATTTACGGTCGAGGGTTTCCGTGAGAAATTCCGGGGTGGCAAACCAGCCGATGGCGAGACAGCCGCACAATACGCAGCGCGTCTAAGCCATTACTTAGACCGCTGGGTGGAGCTGTCCGAAATCCCCCTAGAGTACAAGTCGCTTCCTGAGCTGTTCATTAAGGAGAAATTTCTGAGCAGTTGTCACGCCAGCGTGTCGGTGTATTTAAAGGAACGGAAGGCAGAAAAATGGCAAGACATGATAAACCTCACTGATCAATTTTTGGACGCGCAAGGTGGTGTCAACTTACCGAGGGGAAGGAAAGAAAGCCGGGAGGAAGCGAACAAAGCGGGAGGCGACGAAAGGAAGGCCGGTGAGAGGGGAGCGTTGAGATGTTATCTCTGCGGCCGGGCGGGGCACAATGCCGCGTACTGCCAGAGCAGCAACTCTGCCAACCATATCCCCCACTGCTTCAAATGTGGCCGAAGAGGGCACAAAGCGAATGTGTTTCGGCAAGGGGCGCCTGTCAAAACCCAGGCAGCCTGCGCGTATTCCCCTCCGAGGAAAACAGAAGAAAACATTTGCCACGACTAGGTTGAGTTGAAGAATGGTAGCCGTATTCAAGTTGTCAGCGCGGTGCGAACGGTGGGACAGAAGTCTTTGGTGGAAGGATTACCCGTAGTTGCCGGAAGTTTGGATGGGAAAACGATCACTGTTTTGCGTGACACTGGTTTCAATACCGTGATTATCCGGAGAGATTTGGTAGCTGATGACCAGCTAACGGGGACGAGTAATCCCGTATACCTGGTGGACGGCACAGTGAAGATGCTCCCAGAAGCGCAAGTCCAGATCCAGACCCTGTATTACAGCGGAAATCTCGTAGCAATGTGCATGAAGTATTCAATATACGACCTGATCCTGGGTAATAGAGAAGGTGCTAGGGCTGCTGATGATCCCGTTGTAATAGTCGAAAGGACCACTTTGGAAACGGATCTGGTCGCTGAACCCACTGCCACCGTAGTAACTCGCGCTCAGGCCGCAAAGGGGCCTCAGAAGTTCCAGAAACTTCGCACTCCGGACGCTGAAAGACAATTAGGGGATGGAGAAAGCTATGCGGCCGATCAGGAAAAGGATCCATCATCGCAATCGTGTTCCACCCAAATCGGAAAGAATTTAAAGTGCTTGGATGGTGAAAGCAGCATCTTGTTCAAGAAGGAAGGCGGTCTTTTGTACCGATGCTACATGCAGAAGGACGGAGGGCAGGTGCGACAGCTAGTCGCTCCCGAACGGCACCGAGCAACGGTGCTCAAGACGGCGCATGACGGCATAATGGCAGGACACCTGAGAGCAAAGAAAACAAAAGAGCGGATTTTAGAAGAGGTTTTCTGGCCTGGCATCACGGCGGATGTTAGGCGATTTGTTTCATCATGCGATATCTGTCAGCGTACCACGCCGAAAGTGGCTCGCTAAGGAGGTTGCCTACAGCACTATCGAACGAAAGTGCCTCGCTTTGGTCTGGGGAGTCCAAAAGTTCTCGACTTATCTGTATGGTGTCAGAACGTCGGGGCGGACTACCTTAGCCGACTGTAGGGTTCATATGATTTTGCATGCATTATGGATTAAGGGTTATGTTCCTCTATGTTATCTGAACTTCATTTTTGTTATGTGTTACTTATTGTATAGTGCATGTCCATGCGTTGTATCGGCGTGCGTGCCACGTTTTGTTTAGAATATTATTCCATAATATTCTGAAAGTGGGGGGCCGTGTCACAAAAGTGGCAGCATTTATATCTTCATAATATGACAATTAACCATATGTAGTGTTCTAGAAGAGTTTATTGAGATATATCAGTGTATTCTGTGTGCCTCTGCCTTGTCGGTAATGTCAAGAGCAAGCGTACGTGCGCGTTCTCGTCGCGGGGTAGTTTCCGTGCAGTTAGACGAACCCCCTCGCAGTGCGCGAGGGGGGGTGCCCTTCCTGCTTGTTTTGCAAAGTGACCCCTAGCCGGACAGAAGTTGTTGGCGTACGTGCATCCTCTTTTGGTTGGTTTGGCTGTGACTTACTTTTCTTCATCCGCAACATGGCGGCCATGCAGTGTGGAAGTTGCGGGGCCTACGTGCCCCTTCCTGTGTGTGCACTTGTGCGTGTTTGTTTCTACGGACCCTGGCTTGGGGAGGGAACTATTGCGTGGGCGTGTCTAGTGCATTGTCAACCGACGGCTAGAAAAGAAGCCGACTCGGACACAACGGCAGTGCCCCTCTCGCCTCCAAGCACTCCAGGCTCCCCGAACCGCCGCCGCATCGCACCACGAAGACTGCCCCAGGGCTCCGGAAGGACCATCGCCTTCGAGAGCTCCCCATCTGCGTCGTCTTTGTGAGTGGAGTGCCGCCGCGCTCGTCGGACAATATGCCCGTTTCCTAATTTCCTCTGAACTTTTTCTACACTCGTCTTATCTTGTTTTAAACGTCTGTGTTAAATTTGCATGTAGCTTGATAGTGAGAATTTTGAGTGATGTATTTGTAATTGCTAGTTTTCCATGTACGCTATCTTTACTGTTTTGTCTTAAATGCATGTAAATGCTCACGTCGTATAATCTTGTGTGTAATCCTGTGTATAATACTGAGAATATATTTGTTGTTTTTTCCATCATTGACTTCGTGGCTCTGTTCTCATTCACAACGCTGAACATAACTGGCTAACGCTGGGCGTTAAAGTTCCAACCCCTTTGCCTCGGTTTGAGAAGGTGTCTCGCACCCCTTCCGGAGCTGTGACACTAACACACAAGGCCACACCAACCCACCGATCGGAAATCTTCAAACAAAATCGCAGTCCAAGTCCAAGGAGGCCGCTCAATGCTCAAAATTTCTTCAATCGATACCATCCCACGGCAACGGCCACTTACTCCAGTGCGCGATGGCCGCGCGTGGGTAATCAGGTTCCAGTTTCACGCACTGCTCACACCACAGCGCGTAGAAGTTGGTGAGCGGGCCGCGCGCGTTTTTGACCACCTGGTCATAGTTAGACTGATTAAACTTGAAGATGTTCAGCTGAACGATGACACCCATGGCCTCAATGTCCACCCTTGTTAGCTTGGACGCCGTGTCCGGCTCGACCTTCGACTTCTTGGGCTTGTCCTCGCCCCCTCTTCACCCTCCTTGCTCGATGAGGAGTCCTCATCTTCGATCTCCACTTTCAGAGAGTGGTCTCCCTGGTAATCCTCACCACTGCTGCCCTCTACGGCCTTGGTATCGTCCTTTGTCTCTCCGTCGACGCCTTCAATTTTCGTGAGCTCCTGTATCTCAGGCGCCAGTTTGGACTTGCGTACGTTCAATGTTGGTCCTGGTCTATCTCGCCGCATGAAACCTGTAACCCTGTAACCACGAATGCGAAAACAAACTGTGAACCAAGCCTTCAACATGAGCATATCGATTCGTTCCAAGCTTCGCTCTCCAGGCACACATTTGTCTAGCCGAGTGTTGATCTCGGCGAGCTGCTGCAGGCACTGCACATCTGCAGTAGAAAAACAGTCCTCCTGTGCGAGGTGGTCGCCCGCACCATGCTGTAGCTGCTGCTTCTTGAGCCATTCCCGAAGTCATTTGATCCCTCTCAAAGCACACCAGCCACTCCGAGTAAGCCAGACCACCATCCACCTTGACTGCTGATAACCGCTCCAGCAGCCTCCGCTCCTTCTGCTTACACTCGGCAAACAACCTCTCTTCCAGGCTCTTGATTTCCTTTGCGTGCCTGGTCTTCAGCATCTCCAGTTCCATGCTCAACTCCTTGGCTTGGGCTTCGGCTTTCCGCTCGTGTGCCCGCATGGCCTCTACTACGTTCCTGTTCCTGGTGCTATACTGGTGCGGAGCTCGTCATTCTTGGCCCTTTGGTCGTAACTCCCGACGTAGCTACTCGACAGCGGCCTCTCGGGCCTGAGTAATCTACTGCTCGGCCTCCGCCTTCTTGAGTGAAAGCTCGCTGACCTCACGGCTGTGGGAGTCGACGACCTCGGATAGGCGGGCACGCAACTCCTCAGCAAGGTGGGCTTTCTCCTTGCAGCGCCGCTCTAGAGCGTTCAGGTGATGCCAATACTCCGCCCGCTCCACCTCCAGCTCCATATGGTGCATCTTGCTTACTTTTACTTTCTCCTCGAAGGCATTTCGGTGGGCAGCCAGCTTCTGGGCCTCCTGGTCGAGCTGCTGCCGCAGTTGCGCACACACAGCCTCCAGGGTTTTGGCCTGCCTCTGAGCCTGAGCCAGGTGAGCCTCCGCCTCCTGCCGTTCGCGCTCCAGTGCCTCCCGATAGAAGTGCTGCAGCTCCGCTAGCGAACGAACCCGTTCATACACCGCGCCTCATGCCCGCTGTAGCTCCACTTCCAGCTGGTGCACCCGGCCCTCGAGCTGTGCCGACCGCTCCTCACTAAGTCTCTGCTGGGTCCTGAAGCTTTCCTCCTGTTGCTACGCGCCTTGCTCACCTGCTCATTAAGCTCCTGCCTCAACTCCTTCACCTTGGTGGCGTACTCAAAGGTGCGCTGGCACTCAGACTCAAGGTCGCGCTGTCGCTCGCCCAGCTGTCTCCGTAAATGAGTCTTTTGATCAGGCCTCGCTTGCGCCACTTGCCGGTCGTCTCGATGGCGAGGCTCAAAGCGGCGCGGATTGAATCAGGGCGCCCGAGAACCTGGCGCCGGACCTCTGAATCCCCGATGGCGTCGAGAAAAGCCTCGGTGCCGATCAAGGCCGTGGCTTTCTGAGACGCCCCCGGCGGGGAATGCAACGCGAACAGCTCGACATCAGCGGCGAGGTCCTGCAGGCTTTCTCCGGGACCTTGCTGGCGCGCACACTGGAGCTGGTATTGTTGCCTGGATAGCGGAGATCTACCAACAGTCTCGTATGGCACTCGGCGCTGGGCGGGAGTGAGCGCCATCTCACCGCCGCCACCAAAATGTTACGGGGTAGAAGTACACTTTGGGCATATATGCATACAGGGAAGAATCACAGACGCTAGATAGATGCAGTCACCGGAAAAGACACAGTCGTTGTTGTTGTTCTCCTCTAATTTGATGGCACATACCCACACAGGGAATCGGCCAAGAATTGGGGTGCAGAGATATTAGATTTTGAGATGTATATCTACATTGGAAAAAAATAAATAGAAATCATTGCTAGGGAATAGAGAATGAAATGTAAATATGAAAAACCAAAATAAAAAAGGGTAATTACTAACGCACGCAGTAGGAGAATACTCAGATTTACATGTACAGAATAAAACTTCAAAGCATATTAGCAAGGAAAACGTTTTGTTTCTGAACACCGACTCCATTTCTTTCTCATTCATCTCCCATTCGCGCGCTTGCGCCGCACTTCCTCGTCTTCCGTACCCTAACAATATATACTTAGACGAAGGTTCATTCATTCATTCAATCATAAACCTTTATTCATGAGGATGACCTGAGGCCTAGAGTGGAAGGGGGTGGGTTAGGTGAGGTTGAGGGCACCAGACTCCGACATGAAGCCTAGCAGGGCACTAAGCTTGCGTTTGGCGTTGGTATTGGGGGCTGTCCCCGATATTACTCCTCCGATCCCTTCCGGCCTCTCTCGTCTTGCCCGAGTTCTAACTCACAAGGCGCGAGCCGGTGCAGCGTACACACCGGACATCCTGAGTCAATGGCGCCGAACCAAGATCCGCTGCCCCAACTGCCCTGCTGACTCCGTTGACCTGCAGCACTTCATCTGGACCTGTCCTGGCACGGCTGGCCTCCGCGCACGCTGCACATCTACTCACCACATTTAGACGAAGGTTTTGGCTTCTTACTCTTGATGCCAAGCAAGCTCGCTAGGGCGCCTCAATACCAGAGGCGAAGGCATCGAGGCACCCTAATCCTCGCTCTTCTCTACCGACATCTGCAGAACATCCGCTCCACGAACTGCAAAATTCAGAAGCGAGAGTGCTGCGAACGGAATAAAATCCAGGTCCATGCAGTAAATGCAAAGTAAATTTGTCTCAACGTTTCCCGTGTTTCCAAGAGTGGCATAAACACAGGGCGCAGAGCTGAGTGGTGAACAATCGCGCCAGAAAGCAAAAAATTAAAAATTATATAAGCTTGCAATTTTTTTTTGCCTCGAAGCCAGAACAGAAGCATTGCTGTGATTAGCAAGCATTTCCAACTTTGTTTTCAATAAACTTAATTAGATTTTTTTCTAGTTTATCTGTTAGAGTAGGTATTTTTTCCTTTTTTTTTTCTATAACAGCCCATCCCATACCAACATTCTAGTTTATGTTAAAACAAGATTTAAAGAAAGTTTTAACGAAATATATTTTAACGCCTTTCCAATAAGTGATCACTGGGCGCTGCCATATTGTTAGCTCTAGTCGAGAGGAGCGAACAATATGGCGATGCTCAGTGACCACCATAACTTATCTGTTTGCGATACAGCAAGTTTAATATAACCGAAACTTCACTAGTCTCCGTAACCAGGAGAAGCAATATCACATTTTATTTGCTCTGCAATTAATTTTCTGTGGTTTTTACTTCCACATTCGAGCATTTATATCTTTTTCGTGCATTGTTCTTTGTGAAACATTTAAGATTTGAGAATGTGAACATTTTTATGTATATTAAGGCATTTATAGCTTGTAAAACCCCCTTTGTTTAGCTGCATTTCAGTATATGGTAAGCCACAATAAATCGAACTGTTAAACCGTTAAAAAAATCAACATGTAACGCCTATTAAAACTTCCTGTTTTTTTCCACAGTCCTTAAAGGGTTATCTGGATGGATGGATTTCCTGAGTGGTTGACTGATTGAAATAACTTTATTTTCCAACAGAGTAGAATTGGGATACCTATCCGGGCAACGGCGGCTCGGAGCTCTTGGATCTGGGTGATTCTTATCACCGGTAAGACAGAAAAATGCGTCAAAAGCTGTGAAGCTTGTCTGGAACAACGTTCTAGTCCCAGAACGGCACCGCTGCACCCGTGGCCATGGACAATACTGCCTTTGGAGGAAACTTCACTCGGATTTCGCAGGGCCAATACGCAACAAAACGTTTTTGGCAGCAGTTGATGCTCATTGGCAGAGGCCAGAAGTCTTCGTAACAAACTAAACTACATCAGTGAAAACAATTCCGGGTTTGAGATAACTGTTTGCTCGTTTCGGTGCGCCTGAAACAGCTGTCACAGACAACGGCCCTCACTTTCTTCAGCAGCGCGACTTCCAAGCATACCTCAAGCATCTCGGAATAAGACACGTGACCTGCGCTCCGTAGCACGCCAGTTAAAATGGGCTAGCAGTACGCTTTGTTCAGTCATTGAAGTCACACCACAGCGAGCGCTTTGAGGCCACATTGCAAATCTTCCTGTTTCAGTATACCGAAATACTCGTAACGCACTGAACGAAGGAAACACCAGCAGCACTGCTTCTTGAAAGAAACCTCCGTACACGGTTAGGAGCGGTCAAGTCTTCGATGGAGGGAAGGGTTCGGCAAGAAAAGTTCAAATAGATGGCTCGTCGGCCGAGCCATGCTAACGCATTTGCGGTTGGTGACCTTGTTCTTGCTCGCAACTACCGAAGCTTAACGCGTTGTGTTCAATGTGCCATATAGTAAGAGCCGTACCTGTTTCATACAGCGTGAATGTCACTTCATCTCAAGGATCGTTCACCTGGCAAAGATACCTCACCCAACTACTCCCTTGTGAATCGATCGTCGGTTCCGAAGTTGTCAACCAGCCTGATGAATGAGCTTCTTCAGAGATGAGCATTCGGGATAAACCTAGTCAGCAGATTGTGACGCAAGAAAAAATGGAATCGTCACAAGCCTTTGGCACACTACCAGCAACCGAGCCAAGCACGTCCCCAGAACAGCGACGTTATCCGCAACGAATGCGTCTGCCTATGAAGATTTACCCTTTCGACTAAGTGCAGACTGTTTAGAAAGGAGGGAAAGGTATGTTCAGCTGCATCTAGCGTATTCCTATATAGCCGTCGGACAACTGTGATCGCCTACTGAGCAGTTTCCTAGTCTCACTATGGTCTGACTAACATATACCTTGCTCACTATCCCCTGGTAAAATGTGTGCGGCTTCACAAGCCCTTGCCTCCATTATAAAGACCGCGCGTAATTAACAAGCGTTATTACGCACGCTGTTAAGGAGGTTGGCGGAGGAGAGGGCACACTGGCCCAGTGTCACCTAGACTGCCTCTCCCCCCCCCCCGCCTCCCTGTCTTTCGCAGTGGCGCTGCCGCTGGTAGGTAGGTAGGTATCTTTGGGATATTCACGGGGGGGGGGGGGGGGGGGCGGACACGGGTTATGCCGGCCTAATGTCACTCTTGGTGTCCGGGGGTTGGGGAAGTGGGACGTGGGGAGGGGTGGGGGGGGGGGAGATCGTGTCGGCCCGCACCAAGCAAAAAGCCCGGTGAACGTCGGCAGATCGGTAGTCTGGTGTGCAGCCCCCGGTGCAGCAGCACTTATGGGTGTTCCAGGCGAAGCCTGGTACTGCGCCTCTACGAGGCACAGGAAGGACTGCTGATGACAGCAGGACGCCACGGCGATTGGGGCAACCGCCGCAACAGGAGGGGACCGCGATAGACTGCTGCCAAGGCAGCAGCGCGGCGGGTGGCGCTGAGGAGACCGTCCGTAGACAGCGCGCCGATGCCCGCGAGCAGGGAGCCCACGGGAAGCTGTGTCGCTGGAGAATCCGGGCGGCAGCTTGGAGGACCGCTGATATACCTCTGCCGTGGCAGAGGTGCGGCGGGTGACGCTGAAGAAGCCGCTGGCAAGGCGGCGTGTCGAGGTCCGTGAGCACAAGGCCCACGGGAATGCTGGCGAAGCAGCGGGGGGACCGCAGGAGCGGCAGGGGACGCGGGTGCGTCAGGGCTCGCGGACCGTGAAGTCCTTGGGAGACTGGCAGTGGCCAGCAGGGCTGCGCCCACGGAGGAGCTGCAGTGGGCCGCCGCAGTAGCCATGAGCCCGGTCCAACGCAGGGGCGCGCCGCAAACGTGGAGGCGACGAGGGGGGTGCCGCGGGGAAATCCAGGTCACCGGCACAGCACTGGGTCGACACCTCAAGGGCGGAAGGGGCGCACTGTGAGGGTCCGGTGATCCTGGAGTCGGTTGCAGCACTGGGTCGCGCCTCGCACGCAGCAGCTACGAGGTGCGCGAAGGAAGTCACGGGTCCAGGGCACCATGGCAGCAGGAAGGTTGGCAGAAGCCAGCGAGATGGGGACGATGGCCCAGGGGATATGCACCAGCAGGCTGAAGCAGGGAGGACTGAACCCCCGAAGGGGGCGAGCAGGACGCACGAATACGTGAGGGACGGTCAAGGCTGGTTGGTTGGATTGGTTGGGAACTTTGGGATATTCACGGGGGGTGGGGGGGAACCGGACACGGGTTATGCCGGCCTAATGTCGCGGCGGCACTCTTGGTGTCCGGGGGATGGGGAAGTGGGATGTGGGGAGGGGTGGGGGGGGGGGGAGATCGTCTTGCCGTCTTGGCCCGCACCAAGCAAACAGCCCGGTGAACGTCGGCAGGTCGGTGCGCAGCCCCCGATGCAGCAGCGCTTGCGGGTGTTCCAGGCGAAGCCTGGTACTACGCGGAAGGACTGCTGGAGACAGCAGGACGCCACGGCGATTGGGGCAACCGCCGCAGCAGGAGGGGACCGCGATAGACTGCTGCCAAGGCAGCAGCGCGGCGGGTGGCGCTGAGGAGACCGTCAGTAGACAGCGCGCCGAGGCCCGCGAGCAGGGAGCCCACGGGGAGCTGTCCCGGAGTATCCAGGTAGCAGCAGGAGGGGGTGCCAGGATTCACGAGAACACGTGGTCCATGGCGGCGAGGTGGAGTCGCCTCAGTGCACACAAGTGGTGCTGCGAGGACGGCGGGTGGCTTGCACGTGGCAAGCATGCTGGCTTGGCTGGAAGCGCGAGCGCAGCGAGGACTGCGGCATCACAAAGATGTCAGCAGGGAGTCACCGCGACGACGAAGTCGGGCGGCAACTGGGGAGGCCGCCGGGAACTGCTGCAGCAGCAGCAGCAGCAGCAGCAGCAGCAGCAGCAGCAGCAGCGCGGCGGGTAGGTCTCCAGGATCCACAGCAACACGTGGTCCGTGGCGATGGGGGAGACAGGGTTCTCGCGTCACGAGGGTGCAGCAAGAGTTAGCCAGGGTGCGTCCCAGATCCGAGGAGCTGCAGGAAGCCGCGGGCGGTTCTGCAGGCTGCTGTCCATGAAGTAGCGGGGGGGGGGGGGGGGGAGGGGGGGCGCCGCCGCCGCAGCAAACGACGGCGGCCCCGAGGAAATCCTTTTTCGAGGAGGAGTAGGGCGCCGCGGCCGCCGAGCTAGGCCTCTAGGGGAGGTAGCGGGTGGCCGCTGACGCGGCCGACTGCTGGGAAGACCTCCTAGTAGAAGGAACTCGCTGGCGCTGGGGAGCGCGCGACGAGCGAGGACGTACGCCTGCCGCTACGGACGGTAGCGGGCGCAGGCGAAGGTGCTCGGCGGCAGCGAAGCTGGCGCGACGGAGCGAGGCGCGACGATATCGCGGGAGGCGAGCAGGGACATATCCGCACACCTCGAAAGCCTGAACGAGAATGTCAAGGCTGACGAGAGCGCGGCGAGAGCGGGAACGCCACTGCCGCTGGCTTCCCTCTTTCCCCCCGGCGTAACCCGGAGACCTCCTCTCCCGTTCCGAGTCGAGGAACGCGTCTGTCGCTACTCGCTCGGGGCTCTTCGGTGGTTGAGCGCGCACGCGCGCGGTTCAGGATTTCCGCCGGGGAGACCACCGCCGTCACCGAGAATCACTGTCAACGTACACATCTACCGCAACGCGCTGTGAGCGCGAAGCCGCGCCAGGTGAGCAGACTCTTCCTCACCTCCTTGCGTGTGCTTCCCCATAAGGTGGTTTATTGTCTATTTGTTTATTATCCTGTACTCGAGCGCAATAAACTTTGTTTGAGTACGTAACTCGGTGTTTGTCCCCTCTGGCCCGAACCCACTGCAGTAGCTATTTCTCGCAGCGCGGGTTGGCGGTCTCAGCTGTCTGCTAGGGCTGGCACGTCGGAGCTAGCAGGCGACTGTAGCGTCTAACCCCCACGTGGCGAAGAGCCCGGCTGCCTCACTTCCTCGACTGCAAAGAATACGTACGAACACTAACGGCTAGAAATTCAGACATCGCACACGGAGGAGGCAGAGATCGCATTAGTCGCAACACACCGAATCCATACACATCGTTACAGACACCGAAATCACCTACAGGATCTACATGCAAAGGGCCTGCAAAATCTTAGCACAAGCCAGACACCAGGCCTCGCGAAACTAATACGGGTACCTGGTTACCAAGAGGTAGCGAGAAACGAGTGTACAAACGCCGCAGCCCGAGCATTCCTCTCCCGGGATCAATCCATTCACAAGATCATACTCCAGCACGTCCGCTTAGAGAGACAAAAATTCCCGGGACCCGCTAAAAAAAACAGGATAAATTTGAGGAATGTCCCCTCAAGTGCCTACAAGCAGTGTCTTACGTACAACAGCGCAGCTAGACTGCTCGCAATTAGCCCAGATTCTTTTTCAGCTGAATGCCCTTTTTGCGGCCAGAAAGCAGACTTTTACCATATGGTATGGGCGCCAAGAAAGCCAAACCATACCCCGCGAAGAAAACCCAACGTGGGCGGGTTGGGAGGCGGCCCCGTTAAACTTCGACCTCGTGGCACAAATGTCCTTGGTTGAGAGAGCTCGGGCAACGGCTTCAGCCAACGAAGTCCCGGACTGAGGACCCGACCAACCCTGCTCCTAAGCGATTTTACTTAATTGTAAATAAGATGACCTGGGGCCAGTGCTCCGGCATGAGACGCGAGCACCAGCTGTTCGAGTCAGCGCCTATCTTGCAAGCGCCCACCTGCAAGCCTCGACCTAGCCCTAGCAAACGAGCTCGCCTTACAAGTAAGTACGTTATAATCTTGGTGGAGTCTGCGAGGACTGATCCTGGAACTACGCAGTCTTACCCTTGCTACCGCGATGCCAGGTGACGCCATCCATCCAACCACTTCGCCACCCACAACCTGTCACAGTGCACTTCGCAACGGGATCCTGCCATTTTCAGTGGCACGGATGACCATGATGTGGAGGACTGGCTGTCCTACGACCGGGTGAGCGCTCACAACCGTTGGGACAATAGCATGAAGTTGACAAATGTCGTTTTCTACTTGACGGATGTGGCGAACCTTTGGTTCAAAAACCACGAGTCGGACTTTGCCACCTGGTCCGCTTTCAAGACATCCTTTATTAGCAACTTCGGGCGTCCGGCCATGCGCAAACTTCGCGCTGAGCAGTGTCTTTCCTCTCACACCTAACAGCTCGGTGAAAGCTTCACCGTTATATCGAAGATGTCCTCGATCTACGCAAGCGCGTCAGTGCATCAATGACAGAGACTGAGCGCATCAAGTATGTGCTTAAGGGCATTGAGCTAGACGCCTTTCACATGCTTGCAGCCAAAGGCCCCACCTCTCTCAGCGAGATCATCAATATCTGTCAGAGTTGTGACAAACTGAGCCGAGGGCGAGTCTTCAGTGAGCTGCCCTCAACACAGGCAGCGACTCTCAATAACCTCGACGTAACGAGAGAAGTCAACAGTTCTCTCCTACTCCAGATTCAACAGTTCGTCCGTGAGGAGGTCGCCCGGCAGCTGTCGCTGCTTCCCTCTGTTCCGAACCCGCCATCCAATCTGGCACCGACACTTCAACACCTTATCCAGGAGCAAATGTCCGAGGCCATGCCGTCAGTTTGTCATCCGCCTCCCGTTGCAGCGCCTACCTTGCAAGCGCCTCCCATTGCAGCGCCTCCTGCTGCTGCGCATCCTGTTACAGCGCCGCTATACTTACGCTGAAGTAGCCTGACAGCCGCAGCCAGTGTTTCCTCCTTTTCAATCTCCCCCTCAAGTCATTCCCGCTCCAGCTGTTCGGCCGCGCCCCCAACGTTTGCGACCATGGCGAACACCAGATAACTTGCCAATTTGTAACGCCTAAGGCATCGCTGGACACATGATGCGACATTGCCGCCGCCGCATCATGACCTCTTTTGACGAAGCCGACCACCGAGCCACGGCATTTTACCAGAACCCCTACTTCCGAGCCCATCGACTCCGAATACCATCCATCTGTTCGTCGCCACTCTCCATCTCCGCGCCGCCGCTCGGTGTCCTCCATGTACCATCGTTCAACCCCGCCGCAGGAAAACTAGTGATCGCAGTTCCGGAGGCAAGAACTGCGTTTTCGACCGAAGACCTAAGCCCTCGTTTTTCGCCACCGAATTCGATAAATGTTTCCGTGGCATCGATGTTCTTGCCTTTGTTGACGCCGGTACTGCTGTGTCCGTGCTAAGCGAAAAATTGTGCCGCCAGATGCGCAAAGTGACGACGCCGCTATATGATTTTTCGCTTCAAGCCGCTGATTCCTAGCTCATACACCCTGCGGCCGCCTGTACAGCGAGAATCCGTATTCAGGGCGCTCTCTACATCATTGAATTCATCGTCCTTTCATCGTGCTCTCACAACGCTATCTTGAGCTGGAACTTTCTATCCCAACATCAAGCCGTTATCGACTGCACTCGTGCTGAATTAGCGCTGTTTCCCCTCTGTGATGTTACGACGACCGACACCATTACTACCTGCGCCAAACCCACTGTGGCTAACGACGTTTCAATCCCGCCGTGTTCTGCCGTTCTTCTGTTTTATCCGACTCTCTTTCCGACGGATCTTTCATCTTCACGCCTTCCGACGGCTTCACGCGTAGCCACTGTCTATCCCTGCCGTTTGCCGTGCTTACGTTGAAGCTGGCTGTAGCGCCATGGCCGTCATCAATCCATTCAACTGCCCTTTCTCTTTTCTTCTAGTGAGTGCCCGGGACATGTCCAGCCTTTTGCCTCGATGCTGGAATGTGACAACTGCGATGATAACCCTTACCATATAACGGTTGCTGCGCTTACTACTACTTCTGCTGATTCATCTCCAGTAGACATCTTCGCCAGCTTTATTGACAATAAGCTTACGCCGACTCAACAGATCCAGCTTCTTGTCCTGCTTGACCAGTTCCGTGCCTCCTTTGATTTGTCACATCATAGTTTAGGCCGCACATCGGTTGTTAAACATCGGATCGACACCGGTACCCATTCGCCCCTGCGCCAACGACCCTACCGCGTCTCCGCGACCGAACGTCAAATCATCGACGACCAATTAGCCGACATGCTTAAGCGTGGCGTCATTCAACCTTGGCACAGTCTTTGGGCCTCTCCCGTTGTTCTTGTCACCAAAAAAGACGGCTCCATCCGCTTTTGCGTTGACCATCGATGCTTGAACAAAATCACCCATAAGGATGTCTATCCCTTCCCTCGCATTGACGACGCCCTTTACTATTTACAAGGCGCAGAAATTTTCTCATCTTTGGACCTTCGTTCTGGATACTGGCAAATCCCGCTGGCCGATGCAGACCATGCCAAGACAGCTTTCGTGAAGCCAGACGGACTGTACGAATTCAACGTCATGCCATTCGGGCTGTGTAATGCACCTGCCCCGTTCGAGAGCAGATGGACCGCATATTGCGCGGCCTCAAGTGGAAGACCTGCTTCCGCTATTTGGACGACGTTGTTTTCTCGCCGGATTTCCCGACGCATCTCGCTCGATTGAAACATGTTTTGGAATGCATTACTGCAGCAGGCCTCCAATTAAATTTAAAGAAATGTCATTTTGCCACACGCCAATTGACAATTTTGGGCCATGTTGTTTCCAAAGACGGTGTGCTCCCCGACCCAGCTAAACTTCGTGCTGTCACTGCGTTCCCAAAACCATCCACGATGAAGAAACTCCGAAGTTTCATAGACCTCTGCTCTTATTCCGACGCTTCATCCGCAATTTTGCTTCCATCATATCGCGCCATAGAAACCCTCCTTCGTGGAAGCAATGACCTCTCCGGCTAGTGTTCTGCCTGTGACGAGGCGCTTAGTACACTGCGCCATTAGCTTACCTCACCGCCCATATTGCGGCATTTTGATCCTGATGCTCCTACTGAGATCCACACTGATGCAAACGGCACAGGTATCGGTGCTATTCCAGCTCAACGCAAACATAATAAACGTTTTATACTAGTGCTGCTAGCAAGCCATCGTGTCAAAATTCTGCCAATTGTATGGTGTATTATCTAATGGTGAAACTGCTGCTCCATTTGCGCCAAACTGTGCCAAATGACGAATTGTGCTACATGCTGCTACAAAATCAAGTTGTTGCTCATTCGTGCGCCGCATCTGTGCCAGAGATAGTTGAAAAAGTGGCGAGGACAAAATCGAAAGAGGACAGCCCTTAAATCGTTGGCGACGCGCTCAAGACGACCGTGTCAGAGCTAGGAAGCATGGGTATGAAAAATATTCGTTTTTATTTTAATAGCTTGTGAATAGAATCTACGGTTCAATTGAGATGTGCAAAGCGTTTTCATTCCAGGTAACGAAAAAAACGTTTTTTTTTTTTTTAATTAGGGATGCATGCTCGATTGTCTCAGGAACTTAGCCAAAATTAAATGCGACATTATTAAACAACGCTCGTTCGCCACCTCGAGCTTGTCGCGTGAATTTAACCCGTTCTTTCTTCGTATGGCTGATCTGCAGCACGCAACAAGAGCGCGCGTGATAGTGGTAGCTTTGCAGGAAATACGTTGACGGCCACCCGAAATTCGCCGCGACTGCAAGGGTTCGTGGATCGGAAAATGAAAGTACAGCACTCCGGCCGAACGTTGGCCATTGGTCACCGTGGCTACGGCGCTGCGATCGACACGGCAAATTTAATCGCTCATACCCCATTGACAATTTTCGCGAAATTGACGCCTCGCTGTGGCGGCGCGCAAAAAGGATCAACAGCGCATCGTCCGCGCATTCAGACTTTATTGTCATAGCTTTCAGATGAAAATACTGCCGATTTCCATGTCATCGACGCACCCTGCGCGGCATACGGCTAGTGTACTGAACACTACACTATAATGAGTGCGTCCGCATGCTTGTCGGATATTTTACAGAGAGTGTGTATATGTGAGAAGGAGCTAGCGCCACACGGTGTCTGCAACTACCGGCACGAGGGAGAACCGAGCGTGCGGGGAAGTGACATGTAGACAGAGTTCGGCGGAGAAGCGTTGCTGGAGGACGGGTGGTCAAGGAGCTATGGCTGATCGCGTCCCGCCTGGCCTACGACCCGGGATACCAGACTTAGGAGTGGCCACGGAGGTCCTGCGGATCGCGTCCCACCTAGGGTGCCTCGATACTAGGGCCGCCGTACAGGGTGGTGACACCCTTTGGCATGCCCCGCGCCGCCGCATTCTCCGCGCTCGCCATCTTGGGGCAAGTCGCTTCGTGCAGTTGCTGCGGAGTGTCCGAAGCGGTTGTGCTGTGCGCTGGGCGATTGTACTGTGTTCAGTCACGGAAACTAGCATGCCAGGCTCTTGGGTTCCATTCTGTGCTGGCGCAGCAAAAATAAAGAAGCCAGATGATTTTGTTTTCCACGGGATAAGAGACGGAGAAATGTATGGCAGGCGACTGGACGGCGAATCGCAACGCGTAGATCTGCGAGGTAAGCCACAATACCTGTGCTGCTTTTAGGCATCCGTAAATAGGTGCGAATAGGTGCAATTCGATTGTGTAAAAAAAAGGTCTAGCGCAGACACAGACCACTAGAAAGATGACAAACACACACCTGCGCCTGCGTATGTGCGCGTGTCGTCTTTCTTGCGGTCTGCATCTGTTTATACGAAAGCGTTTTACAATATATTTTTGTACTTTTCTAATGCAGTTACCCACATCTGTTTGGAAGGACATTACCTCACGCCGCTTCACCCATTTGCTTGTAAGCACGAGCTTTGTGCGGGTTTTGGCTTCCCAATCTAGCGTTTTGCGCAACCGATTTTGGTCTGCCTTCAACTTTGAAGCATCGGGATAAGCGCGGTGTGTTTTTAAGTCTAAATTTTGAATTTTCAGCGTACGTGAGGGCTTATAAGCTAAATACATGGACAATTGCGTCTGCTATGTTGCAGTCACTCGGAAAAATTTAGTGTAACTTTCAGTGAGTGACACTCGACTTTAGTATCATTCGCGTAGTGTCACACAATAATATCTGTTGATGAGGATCTCCTCCCTTTCTGTGTTCATAGCCGCACCAAGAACATGCGGAGAAGGTCGAGCCTGGTATTTGGCAAAGGAATGCACCATTGCGCCCTTTCGATCGCTCCCCTTTACACTCGATCTTGAAAGCTAGTGTCAACCGCCGAGGCTTCAGATTCACACGGATTACATTCTCTCTCTCCTTCTCGGGAAATAATACAAGGGAGAGCGACGAATGGCGTGTCACCTCACGACAGATTAGGAAGTGGAACGCAGTTTGTAACAATTATTTTGGTCGAAAAAAAAAAAAAAAACTTCCGGTGAGTGGGCCCGCTGGAATTTAGCAAGTGTGCCCGGCATATCGCTAGTACAACATCTCGCGAAACAGAGATAACAGGTCCTCTGAAGCTGTTTCTTTTTTAATTATACACAGGAGCAGTTTTTCGCGAGGTTTCTGAGATTCGCAAAAATATAAAAAATTGGGTTCTCATGAAAATTTGGTCGTTTTAAGTATATGATTGGTAGCTCGACAAGTCACAAAGAAACTGATCCCGTGAGCTGGAAGGTGTAGCGGCATCATGTTGTGAAAGCGGTCGTGGGGAAGCAAGGTGCTTGCGCAGTACAAAAGTTCATCCCGAATGCAGCTTTTCCTTCCCTGTGTTATTAATTACGCATCGCAAGGCGATGTGCACACCCTGTTGTCTCCGCACTCGTCTGAGGTTAAGCCAATTTTAGGTGAAGCTATATTTGACCGCCTGTCACCCGAATTGGTGCTGTCGCTTGCTTGGCATCCATAGCAAAATTTTGCGATCGCACATGTAAATATCGCATTGGTTTCATAATGTTTTTAATATTTCATTCATTTGCATGCACACTACAAAAGACGCAAAATGACTGTTTCGTCGCCTATCTCATTTCAGCGCCAGTTCGAGGGCAAACACAGTGTATGGATGGTGGCTCCTCAAGTCAACGGTTGTCCCGACATCGTTTGATTGTGTGTAAAATTTTATCAGAATAAAATATCTGCCATTTGAAGAGTCTAGTAAACTCCGTTTAATGCCTTATCGAACAAACCGTTCCGATTCCAGTGGTTGATTGCGCGGAACACCCAAAGCTGATAAACAGACTGCTAGAACGGTTTGGGACGATGCGCTTGCACATTTACTTGAATTGGCTAAGTCAGCCAGAAAAATCGAATGATGGGTACGGCAGCAAAACTGTAGCTGGCGCCAACCTTGATTAAAAGATGTCTCCTAGGCGTGCATCCAAAATCAGCTTCGAAGTCTTGATGGGGATTGTTTTGGAATAAAATGCCGTGTGCATCAGCGTGCGACACGGGTCAAAGGTTGATTTAAGCATCGTTTTTTTGCTGTGTCTTTCTACGGTTTACGATGGGCCATTGCGATACAAATATTTTTCGGTATACGGCTGACTGAAACTTAGAGAGACAAAGAGAGAGAAGGCAGAGAGGTTAACCAGGAAAGCTTCCGAAACGTAGACATCGTTGTTGATCTATAGCAATAGACGCAACTGAATCTTATGCACCTCATAAACTCATTCATGTCCGGCAGAGCAAAGTGCATTGCTTTATAAAACAGCCAATCTTCAAAATAACCGCATTTGAGCATCCGAGATGGCGAACGAGTAAATGCTTACCATCTGCAATTTGATCATTTCCTCTTAGAACTACGCATGCTAGCAAGCAGTAGTTGCTTTCACATTTTTTTTTTTTTTCGAGCACGAAAGCGCTCAGGATTGCGAGTATGTGTGTAAAAACGTTAACCAGCTGAACCTGCTAGCGCAAGAGCGTGCTGAACAAGAAATCGGGCCGACGCTCCATAGCCCGCCGTGTCTACGCTTGCCCCAACATGGCGCCGTCGACGGCGGTGTCTCCACCCTGTACGGCGGCGCGCTACATCGAGGCACCCTAGTCCCACCCGTCCTATGAACCGGGTGACCAGACCTGGGAGTGGCCGACTTCTGTTGTGCTCCTAGAGCACGTAACCAGCACGCACGTTCGGCGCCGTGCTGGGTGCGCTGGATAGACGTACCTGGAAATCGGGAGTCTCTGCCGCGTGACGGCGACATGAGGCCTCGGCCGAGCGTCTCCCGCCGCCAAGCCACCTGCTGGCCTGACCCAAGCGCCTGTGGACACCGGGCGTTCATTGCCTCAGAGCCCACGCAACCGGGAGCATCCACATGGACTAGTAGCGTCCGGCGGCTGCTACTAGTTTGTATTCGTCTTTTCTGTTAAGCGCGTTATTTGTTTTTGTCTAGTCTAATGTGCTTGTACACAAAGATACGTTCCTAGTTTGACCGGTCTGGTCGTGTATTTGTTTGATCCCACTAAATCAGTCATTTGATTTAAAAAACCTCCTCACAGTGTGTGAGAGAGGGGTTGAAAGAAGAGATAAAAGAGGAAAGTACATGGGCCTGTGACTGACGTTTCTTTCGCATCACCACCACTGCCAGCATGTAGAACTGAGGAAAAGACAGAGGGGAGAAGAAAAAATGAGTATAAAAGAAAAAGCCATGTGGAGGTAGTCACCAAGAGAGAGCAGCCGCGGTAATGCAGTGGTTAAAGGGACAGAACACTGGCCAATATATGTCGAGGTTATGGTGATGAAGATCGAGCACTATATTATCAAAGAAAAGAGGCGTTGCTATTGGAATTTGCCATTGAAAATCGCATAAAAACTGAGGCGCTATCTAGCGTTGAAACTCTAGTACTTTCAATGTTGTACCCCACACGACTACATGTCAGCAAAGTATCGCTGATTTTCGTAACTGCACATTGTTCTTTCTTCTAGGAGTGCTCGTCAAAATTTATTATACTTTGCGCTCTCTCCAGTGCGTCCTTAAATAAAAACCACCCCTTTATTCGCACTGCGCATAGAGTTAATACAAAGACTCTAGAGAGAAAGCTGGGCAGGGAAACGAGCTTCTCACTGGTTCGCCGCCATCATCAAATTTATCATTGTGGCCAGCACAGTTTCTGCTCACTGCCATCACAGCGTTAAATATGAACAAAGGTATGAACAAAAGTTTTAAAAACCGCTGCCGATAACACAACTGTAGGAAATTTCTATACATTGTTTTCAAGTTTCAAGCATATTATATAATCTTTCAGGCACCTTCTTGGTCATAAAGGAATGATGCAGAACAATTGGAAACCATGTTTGCGAGCAGACGTAGCAGATCAACAGTAAACACACACGAGCACCCTTTGACATTTACTGTATGCAGCACTAGCCATACCGGATAGACCAAGGGCCGTTGCTGTAGAATTCGTCACTGTTTTTTTGTTTTTTTAATATACTGTGGTCGTCGTCTTGGGTCAAAGCAAATTTCTGACATATTTTCAGGTGATCAGGCACAGAGGAGATGCATGTGCGCTCGACGGACGAAATGCATGCGAAGCGCGAAACAATCGCAGGGATAGCCGGCCTTGCGATAACAACTCAGAAGAATCAGGACACCTATGTGATGTTGCAGTAGGTACGCGACGCAACATATCACAAGAAATGCTCCACACGCGACGATTCTGCCGTTGTTTACAGCACCTACTGAACAGTAGCCGCCCGCCGTCGGTTAGCTGCACGCCGCCATCTTCCCACGATCCAAGTTGCCAGCTTCAAACCATCTTCATGTGCCAGATTCAGCAAGTAAAATTCATCTGGCAACCAATGAACAGTGTGATAATGGCGGCAATCACGCGGTCACCCCTCGAATGAATTGGGTGAACGGGCAGCTTTCCCTCTGGAGTCTTTGTATTAACTCTATGCACTGCGAGAGGCATGCTTTCAGATTTTGCCACTAGATGGCACCAGTGTTCGCAATTGTAAAGCCCCTCGAAAAACTTTACGCAATTGGCTAGGGCACATTACTGCTAGGGCACATTACTGAACCCACCCGATACAAAGGGTACAGCCACAAATCATCATCTTCCGTGAATTAAGCGATGATAGTGCCTAAAAGACTTTCGTCGACAAGGCGTGCGTTATTGTGCCCTAACAGCATTGAGTGTAAAACTGAAAAGGACGTTACTCTACGCAAAAAAAAAAGTCCGATTACTGCCTGTCGAATGAAACATTTGTTTTCGGTACGTCTTTTTGGTCGACCACCAGTCATCGCGGTCGCTGCTCATGGTTTCCAGCGTCGGACTACATAAAAACGGGCGCATGCACTGATCGCAAAATTCCCGGTCAAAATTTTCTACAACGTTTCTACCAAACCATTATGGAATCAAACAGTTTAGACATCAGTATTTCCACTGCGCCGCAAAAAAAAATTGAGACCTAAATTCCAGAGTTCTGTCCCTTTAAGATGCCAGATATACTGTGCCCGAGTACCCGGGTTTGATCCCGACCGCTGGCGGCTGCGTTTCGTTTATGGTGAACTAGAATATTTTAGTCTCGATAGAGGCGAAACGTAGTGGCGTCCATGCGCTATGAGATGTTAATGCACGTTAAAGAACCCTGGGTGGTCGAAATTTCCGGAGTCCTCCACTACGGCATCTCTCATAGCCGGAGTCGTTTTGGGACATTTAAAGGTCAACTCCGGTGGTTTTTCCATCATTCTGCGTTTTTGGTTGAATTACATTCCTCGGCACGTCCTGACTCGAACACAAAAAACCGTTTTTCGAAATTCCAATTAGAAGTATTTTTAAAAAGAAAAAACAGCAAATCGAAGCCGAAACTGCTTTCACGGCCAGAAACGACGTCCCAGGTGACGAAATGGTGACGTCACACTCAGTATTAGAGAAACACTCGTACGTGCGTTGGATGGCGAAAATAAAGTATGGAAATCATGAAGCATTGCATAAAATGTCTGAGGTAGTTCAATATAAGCCTCACAATTTCATAATCATGCAGGAAGTGGACAGTAACGCCGGTATACTGTTTGTGACGTCAGAAGCTCAGTGTTGCCGGCAGAAATAGTCTCAACTTAAGCCATGAAAACAGCATATTTTAAAGTCGTGTTGCGCGCGAACGGATTATCGTACAGCGCCCAAATTTTGTAGAATGCGTCAGGACGGAGAGGAGAATCTACAGTCAAATTTTTATTAGAATATTCGAATGTCGAAAAACCCCCGGAGTTGCCCTTTAAGGGCCACTGTCCAAGGAAGGACCTTTCAAGTAAAGGAGCCCAGTGTTTCGATCAGGTACCGGAGATAGTCTGTGCAAAATACTGCAGTGACACGCGCGCCGCTAAGCAACGAAAATACAAATCAAAGCTCTCTCATGCTCTCCTTCGGGAAGCCAGCTTCCCCGTTCCCTGCGCTGGCCCGCCGAGCAGCAGCTATGACGTCTTAGTCAAAAACGACCTCCATTGGTCTGTCTCGCTGTCTGAGGGGGAGGGAGGATGGGTGTCTACCGCTCGCTGCGCGCTTTTCCCTCGCCACGGCCGGTCTGAATCCAGCGAAGCGAGCTCCCTCGCCGCTTTTTTTTTTTTTCGCGCAGGCTGAGTGCCACGCCCCACCTCCCACCAAACGCGGAGGATGAAGGGGAATTTGTCTTGCGGAGGCTAGACGACCGGGCAGGAGAGTGAAAAACCTTTGCGAGGGATAGGGAGGAGTGAAACACGACAGAATCGGGTGATTGCGGTGGCTGTAACTGCGTTATTAGTTACTGTTTTCAAAAACATTTTGTGGCCTTGCGTTCTGGGGGTGAAGTCTCACAGTCATCGGGAAAGAAAATATTTTCGACCGGAGGGTAGACAGTGGGCCTTTAAACCCTGCAAATAAAATCAAGAGAGACTAGGAAATGCTAGTTAGGGGGTAGTTCACTATAGTGGCAACGCTACTGGTGCAGTAGGCAACCACGGTTGCCCGACGGCTATATTAGGGTCCCTAGAAATATTGCTAGTCTGTCGTCCGCCGGCCGCGGCGGGGGCTGCCGCTGAATGATCGCCGCGGTGGCGCTGCGGTGAACCGGAGTGCGCCACTGCTGACGGAGCAGACGACGTGCGCGCCCGTGCGCTTCGAAATGCATTCGCTGCATGCTCATTGTCAGGCCTTGTACATGCGATGCCGCTCTTTAGTCTTTGATTTCAGTTTAGTCGTAATATTGAATTCGCAGCCGAGTTGTTGGCATAACCACGGATGCGACTTTTTTTTTTCGTGAGCGAAGTTTTGCGCGCATGCCCCTGAGCCGACGTAGAAACGAAGCTGCTTTTTATACCCTATTATCCTGCTGAAGCTACCGCCGTGCCGTATTGTAATGAAGACTTCTGAGGATTTTGTGCAAACAATTGCGCTTGCATGGAGAACTATACTAGACGCACATTCCAGGCTCCAAGGACCATGTGTGCGAGCAACAGAGCGTTGTCGCCGGCGTTTTCATTCACGCTATAGTTTCATCTTTCAACTTCTTCGGACGTTTAGCTAAGTTATAACACGTATGTAGAACTAGAAACTTTCGGATGCATGCACAATTAAAGCACGCAAGATGGGAACCCGAGCCCTTCAAATCGCACCGCGCTTCAGGCAAACTGCTGATAGGCATTCTTTGGTACTTAGGAAGCCTAGTAGCCACTCATCAGAATATGCCATCACTTTTGTTGACTTCCGTTTTGCAACCTCTAAAACATATTTTAGCAGCCAGCTGTTAGTTGAGAGGAAGGGCACTAACACTTCTTTCAAACTCTGTCCTTGAAAGGTGTTCATTTTCATTTTTCATTTCACCGAGAGCTTTTACCAGCTTTGCCACCTTATCCTTCGTACGACAAACTGCTTGAGACATAGAAGTCTGTTTCTTAATTTTTTCTTCTTCTTGACAGGGTGTTCTAAGTTAACTTTCGCAAGTATTTGCAGGCTATATGCATGTTGCATCAGAAATAATGGTACAGTTCGTCGCAAATTAAGCAACGCCCATTGTAGGTGGGAAAGGTCTTGGTAATAGGCTTCAATCCGCTGCCAGGACACACGCTGAGCTTCGCAATGTCCTGAATAAGATTAATTACCTCTTCTGTCGACTTTACAGCTCTGTTTCCTCGAATGCACACATCAGCATTCATGACAGCTTCACCACTGCGATGGAACAGAACTCGCCGATGGCAATTGCCTCCGGAGATTCGTCCTCGCTTGAGTAGCACTATGCGAATGTTCATTGTTCAACATCAGAAAGATCGACATTTGTCCCCAGTGGCGGTGGCATGCAGCTTTCTGCATTCCTGGAGCAGGCTCACGTCACACGATCCACCACCGCTGTATTCTTCAACTGGCTCCACTGGTGCTTCAGGATCAGTGCACTTGTTTTCTTTCTCTGCAGGTCTCCCTGCTGACTGTTTTTGCTCGTACAAGTTGCGCTCCTTTCTCTTGAGAGGCAGGAGTTTCAACAAGTATTTTGGAGTGTCAGGAAACAGCGTTGAGATGGCATCCTTCGTGAGTTGCGTAACATCCCGTGGAATCTCAATTACCTTTGCCTGTCTTAAAACTTCGCTCAATAAAGCAGGGCTTGAAGTGTCGCTCACAAACGTCGACTTAAGCGGGAAACGCATGTGAGCGAAAAAGTGAGCGAAGCGACAAGGCGGCGCGGCGAAAGCGATCATGGTTCGCTCCGTCGCCTACTGGGGAAGATGCATGCACGCGACAGCGCGAACCAAGCGAAGCTGCGACAACGCTCTGTGTAGGTTGTGTGGCTGGCATTTGGCTGGCATAGTGGCTTAGTACACCGCAAAACTATTGCCAAATCCAACAACAGTCATAGCGATTGCAAGAATTAACGTTATTTTGCGACAACATGGCGAAGTAAAATGCATTTACAGCAAACCGTATCGAAGGTGTGTGAACTTGCACTGTAAGCGGCACGAATAGTCACGTGACCCCTTGGTTCTATTGTTGTTTCGGTTGCGATTAGACGTTATTTGAATCCTTGGCTATTCAGCATTGTTCGTACAAAGCGAAATGTTTACGCGGTAATGCACAATCACAATGCAACTCAGCAAAATAAAGAAAGCATGCGAAATGAGCGGCAGTGACGTACGGTTACTTCCGGGCGAACGAGCGAAAATTTCTATTTCGGCAGATCCGAGCGACGAGCCAAGCGACACATGCATTTCTGTTCGCGCGAAGGCTTCGCGCGACGCGTGCCGCCGTCGCGCTCGCGTTCGCGTGAGTTTTCGCGTGCATGCGATTCAGCCTTTATTCGTGTTACAGTAATGTGAGGGCAACCCCATCCGGATCATCCGATATTTATATATACCGATATTTATATCAACGTCCAGGATTTCCTGTCTGCAACTCACAAAATAATGAGGAAGATATTCACCACTTAATTGTGGGTTTGCCCGCCACTGAAGCCGACAATATCGGCACCTGACGGCAGTGGGCCTTTCACCGAGCAACCCATCTTCGTAATTGCTTGCACGCAAGGGCCTTATCATCGTTCTCTCTTGAATTTTATTAGAACACAGCCATTCAATTTTCTTTCATTTATTACGCCTTTTAATTTTCGTTTTGCATATTCCTTTATGCCCTAAAAAATGTTATTGCCTTTGCAGCCGCGCTTGATGTTGCGCTCCCACTATTGCCTCTTCCCTGCGTCTTTCGGTGTCCTGAAGAGAGAACATTTCACCTTGCACGAGCGCTACCCGGTCTTGCACCCGGGCAAGAAACACGTGCTATCACGCTTACCCCGTTTTCTGGACGTGACGCGATCACATATCCATAAAAAAGGCACACTTGCACACATGCTAGCTAATTTGCGCGCATTCCGGCTCGCGAGCGAAAAAAAGTGCACGTGGTGCACGAGCCTTGTCACGGCACCAACGGATCAGCGCGGCGCAGATTCGCAGTACGGCACAACCGCCACAGCACCACGTACACAACGCGACCGCGCTCCGAATGCGTACAGCGCCCCCTGCGCTTTCATCCGGGAAGCGGCCAACCGGTTCCATAGGGAACCCCGCTCGGACGGCAGACTAGCAAATACTTCTAGGGACTCTAGCTATATAGGAATACGCTAGATATGCCTGTCAAAAGAGCCTCTCGCGCCAAATCACAAACCTTTCCTACCTTTCTTTCCCATGTACCAGCGCTTGCCGCTCGTGGCGCTGCCGGCTGACACTATCGTCCCATCCGGCCCGCGAGAGAGACGCTTTCGCGCAAGGGGTGAGAGGTAGTGAAGGGTGGCTGTTCCTGACCCTAAGGGCTGGGACTGGTGGATCAACGCCGCTTGCGGCGGGGGCTAGCCTGCCACCGAATGTTTATCTGTTGTAGGCCGTCATTGCACTCGCCACCGCTTAGGTGGTGGACGACGGCTGTTGCGGTGTGCGTCTCTCTCCCTCTTCTTTCTTTCTTCTCTACTTTCTACTGTCCGCACGAGGCAGCGGAGGTGGCTCAACTAGAGCCAGTAGCAGGCCCGTGCATTTTTTTTTTCCCTTCTTCCTACAGCCACAACAAAAACAATTAGAGGGTCTCTTAGATGTCTAAGAGCACAAGCTGTCGGACTAGTTGGTTTTCCACAGTTTTTGCAGCGCGTAGCCGGACAAGGACAAAAACGGAGGAACATGTAAGACGCATGTCCGTCTTTGTCCTTGTCCGGCTACGCGCTGCAAAAACTGTCTCTTTTAAGAGGAGAATGGCGAAAGCCTACCCTACTTATCCTATGATTTGCCTCCCATCGTTAGCTTCTTGTCGGTATTCGTTGCAGTGCTATATATAATTACAATTGGTTTACAGGAAAGGAAAGGCGCAGTATCTATCACTCTTTCTCCGGCAAGTGTGAGTTTGGACGGCACACCATCGCTCCTGTCGTGTGGCGTTCCTTGGCGCGCGTTCAAGTGTGGCATTGCAGATGGCAGGGACGCATCTCGCCTCGGCCAATCAGAACGCCGCAAAAGCGGGACACACTTTGTCCACGAAAGCATGAGCCATTAAAGGCTTTCGCCTTAACATTTGCGCGAGGTAAACAGATCATTTTTTTATTCGCGGGTGTCAACGTGCACAGGAAGATGCCGTGAAGTTTTATTTTCTTCTGTTTTGTGTACGGACAGTGTGCCTATGTGCACTGCAAGTAAGAAAGACGCCGGTGTATCTAAGCTGCTAAAATTGTAGCATATCATATGAATTGTTGCATTCTTGACATGTTGAGATGGCAATAAATGGCGATTGTTAACTGCCCCATGTGGTTTACTTGTCAGAAAATTTAGGCCCTGGGGGAGAAACTTTTTAGAGCAGTTGTGAAATATTCGCCTTAGGTGGACAGTCTGCTCAGCTTTTACGAAAGCGTGGCAAATCAGAAAATCGGAGCACCGTTTATGGCGATTAATGCGCGTTACAACAGAGGAGGCCATGACCTTACGTTTCGGTCCCGCCCAGTCGAGCAAACGAAACTGCTCGAAACCTGACCGAGCAAACGAAACTGCTCGCTACTGACACGGCGGCTATGGAACGCAATAATATTGCTATATCACTTGAATTTTACTCGATATGACCACTTTAGCAGTTCTTTGTTAGATTATTTGACAAACTATATAAAATGTTGCGCATTGTACTCAACTATCAACATAATTAAAGAGCGCTAATCGTACACAGCGCGTCTCTTCCAACAGCGTTGTGAGCGGCATCGTAGTGGCAACTGACAGCGCCGCGCAGCGAGCGGCGCGTGAACCGAGGCGTCCGCGGCGGTCCCATTGTGTCGCGCCGAAACTGACGAGCATAGTACAGCTGAACAGTAATGGCTAATGTCGTGATGTCCCCGCAGGAACCCGCAGCATTCACAAAGGCTTGTTTGTCCTTGGGTAGTTCTTGTCCATCATCCTGACTCGCGCCCGACGGTATTCAGCGGGCACGTTGCATGGCAGGAGCATGGTATGGAAATAAAAATTTCCCCTGTTCACGAGGTAGCTCTTGTACTTACTGTCTGGTGGCGGTACCAGAGGTGGAAAGTTTGCAACAGAAAGTGAGCCTCTTGTGTTCGTCAGCGGTGTATAGACTTATAGACACAAGGAGCCTGTGGGTCGACGCAGTGAGGGGTAGCCCTAACGCCTGCTTGTAGGCCATATGAAGTATGACATCGAGATGCGTCGAGGTATGGGTCAAGGTAAAAATTTCTGAACGGCAATCTGCTCGTTTAACAATTTCATCTGATCCCATGGGTAGAAGCTTTCTGGTTGCTGCTGGCTCAAATGGTCCCAATAGAGCAATAACTGGCTTTGTACTGGAGTCTACTGGTCCCAGAAGAAAGCATTCTCGTTTGCTGCTGGTTGAAATGGTTCGATTAGGGCGGAAACTGGCCTCATGCAAGGCTCTTCTGGTTTCAGCTAAGATTTTGTTGTTCAACCTTTTGTCACTTTTTTTTTTCACCTACGTTTTTTATTTATCCTGCTATAAGAAACAGAGCTAAAATTTAATGAAAGAACTTTGGTATGGAAATTTCAACACCTCTGAGACACCCATAATAGACAGTTTACAAATAGTTCCACTCTCCCCAACAGTTGGCGCCACTAGTACGGTTGTCGTTGCTGGCCTTCGGAACGCATCGGCGCGCACTGCGGACAGCTGCTGTGCATCTTGTGTAAGAATGCCGGCTGACTTTTAAACACAGCTGCTTGGATGCAGGTGTCATCTGTATTGTCGAAGTATTCTGCAAGGAAGTAGAGCTAATGAACCTGTTGTTTATTGGCGGAAGAACAGACGATGCTTTCTACATAAGGTGCACATCGTGGCCTAGCTAGGCCGCCGTTTTTCTCGGAGGTGTATCACGAGTTCATGTTCCGTTCTGGAAAAATAAAGCGCTTGTGCATTGTGAAGAAAGGCTATACCTCACGCACCAGCTCATTTTAGTACCGGCAGTAGCCATGGGAATGTGAGAACGACCCTGACGCTTTCTGAGGAGTTCTATATTACGCCATTGATGCCGCGTTATTTTCGCATGGCGTTAAGGAGTACCTTGACGTAGCTATTAATGTACATGCATTTATAATTGACTGTGCATAGAAGGAAAGTCAGTGTGGGTATGTCAGTGCATTTGCTTACTTTAATTAGGTACTGTTCCCAAGATATATGCGGTATCGAATCCCGGCCTCGGCGGCTGCTTTTCGACGGAACCGAAAACCGAGGCGCCCGTGTGCTGTGCGATATCAGTACAGGTTAAAGAACCTCAGAGGGTGGGAATTTCCGCATCCTCCACTCATCGCTTCAGTCGCTTTGGGATGTTAAACCCCACAAACGAAACCAAACTTTAATTGCTGCAATTGTAATAACTGCTGTTTTTATGAAACTAATGCACGGACCAATGATAAAATTTACCATGAGAGTTTTTATATCCCCACTTGCTTGGGCTGCCTATACAGTTGGTTCTGAATTCCGATGCAGTTTCCAGTCACTTTCGCCCGAGCGCAGGTGATTGCCGCTGAGCGCCTGATGCGGCCATCAAGCAGCGTCTTTTGAAGCCAGGACGTTTACAGTAGGTAAAATTATACCTTATCAATTGTCGGGGATTACACGCGCGTCCATATTGAGCAGTAAATATTGTGCATAGTGTTAAATTGTGAACATTAATAATGCGTCTCAGCCAGCACGGTCTGAACATGCGTTCGCCCTCTGCGCAAGAGGATAAGAAAAAAGTTTGAGGGGACAATCAGTTTGTAATCTATTCAGTTTTACAGAAAATGTTTTCCACTGAGAGCGCAAGAGAGGGAATTGGTAATTTTTTTTTCTTAAATGAGTCGACGACTGACGGTTTGTCGAAACGTTCTAGCCAATGCAGATAGTTAGGATGCAATAAATGAAATACGTGGTTAAATTAAACATTTTTTAGCACCTACACGCACACTGTGAGCGTTCACAGGAAGTTTTTCGGCTGTCTACAAGCTCGTTGTCCCCAGCGATAGCGGGTACGCCGCACCGTGCAGCCGAGTACTAGCGCGCCGAAAGCCGTCAAACCAGAAGGCCCGAAGGCCAGCGATGGCAGAACGGTCACATGATCAAATATGGCAGCGCCCATGCGCTCGCGCTGTAAAGGGTCTGTACAAGCATGAGCTCATGCACAGTTTGAAAGTGAGTGTAGGGTTCAATATAAGTTGGGTGTATTGCATTGGAAAATGCTGCTTTCTATAGAGATCCAAGTGGTCTGCAGCGGCACATTTTAGTGTAGGTCGCATGTGTATGTGTTTTCTGACTTTTTGAATGCACTTAACATTCTAAAGCTCTTACTTTTAACACACAATGTTTAGCCAAAGAAATCTTCATGCTCGAACCAGGGCAGCTCATTCCGAGCACCTACTGGAAAGAGAAGCTTCTGGGACCAGCATGCGGTTATGGCTTGTAGGTTATGGTAGGTCATGGTTTGTCAGCATACATACTTCAGGTCCCATTTCTGCTGTCTCTCTCCCCCCCCCCCCCCCCCCCAGGAGTCCAACTTGATTGAATGGATTTACTTGCATTTGGCTGGTGTATGGTTTATAGGGTTTTACATCCCAAAGTGACTCGGACTGCTAAGGACGCCAGAGTGGAGCAATCCACTGTTGGCGGCTGTCCTCAGCAAATTAAAATGGGTCATGGTACGTGCAGAGCAGATAGGGAATTATGCAGCAACACGTGACTTCGATGCCGGTGCAAACTGTGTCGAATACCAATATTGACGGATGGATGGATATTAAAAGTGCCCTCTTTGAAATTTCTCTAAATCGTTTTAATATTTAGAATTGCTGTTTTTCCTTACCAATAAATTCTATTGGCTTTTATATTATTTTTATCCCAAATTTGTGTCCTTATGTCACAGCCCTGCATTTGAGCCAGCAATCATCCAATCACAATATATGTCTAGCACAGATGTGTTCACAGTTCCCTTTACCCTCACCATCTATAAACCCTAAGGCCTCAGGTTGAATGATTGTGCCTGTAGCAGCATTTGGATGAATACTGCCACATTTTAAAGAAATGTTTTCCATTGCTACAAAGGATTTATCACACAGTGCACATGTCAGCTTCTTGGTTAAACCCCTTCCTGTAGCTTCACAATCTTGATCTCATTTCAAAAAATAGGCCACTGCCTCAAGTTATCATAAAGATTTGGCTTCATTTTTATTTTCCATTTTCTTACAGATTTAGCCTGCCTTTCTTTTTCCTTCATTGAATTATTCCAGTTCTTAACGCGTTGTCATTCACAGCTCTGATTTCTCTCCGGTTTCCCGCACAGCACTTCTTTGCATGCAACAGGAATACCAAGCTTCCAGTGCACCCTATGTGGAATCATACTGCTAGTGTGGGAGCGCCGGCACTGTGGACAGACAGTATGTATGGCAAATTCACGGCTCAGGGCGTAATCTCCAGTGATGAGTTCCTCACTTCTCCGCTGTTGCTTCTATGTGTAATGCAGCGTGCAGGTCACATTGGTTGAATATTTGTAGCTCGGAGTCTCCTTTGGTTGACCAATGTGGGATTCCAGAGTGAGCTCTATTAGCCAGCTTTTACCAATGTCGTCAGGTGGGGCAATTTGACCTTGAAGCCAGAACCTTGTTTAAAGTTAAGCTGTTAACATTGTGTTGACCAATTACCCCAGGGACCTTAACTTTTGACATGGAAGCTTAACAACAAGCATAAGGTATCTAGGTATAAAAGAGTCAAACGTCCACAACTGTTCTTCTTATGTTTCTCATAGTGAACCTGCATGATGTATGATGCGTGTGAGCAACTATAACATAGCATGCATTGGTCTACACATAAGGTTAATATAATGTTATAATCTGCTACAACGCAAGGGGCAATGTTTTCACTTCTGTTTTCAATTTAAATATGTGTATCCCATTTTATGTTCATTACGTTTCTACAGAAACTGAAGGTATACGGTACAAAATTCCCAAACCACTGTTATGCACTTTGCCTCTCTTTGTGCAAGCAAGGATATTTTGACAGACATGGAGTACGGTCCTCATCCTCAATCCGCCCACTAGTGCCAGCCTCCTCTTAGCCAGACTGCAAAGGCACGCCACAGCTTCGATGAATCTTGGCTACTGTGGCTGCATTTCAATGGTGACAAAATGCAAGAACACCCATGTGCTGTGCAATGAAGTGAACGTTGATAAAACCTGGCGGTCAAATCATAGCCCATACGCAAGTTAAATTCCATACCATACTTTTTTAGACAATGAGCATGTCAAAATAGCAAAAAATGAAAAAAAAAAAACTACATTTTGGTAAATAACATACTCATTGCCCAAAATTCTTTAGAGCTTAATTACCTACTCATTATTTCCTCTTTGCTGCTGTTTCACTAACAGCACTGTTACCACCTTCAACAGAGGAAGCATGGCCTCCAAAAAATTACTTCTGAATTACCTACAAAAGAAAGTACTGGTAGCAAAGTAAACACACAGCTTACAAAAAAAAGTGTTAGTACAACACTAGTGAAGATAAAGTGGTCTCAACAGTGACCCAGAATGTTCTAATGCACTAGGACAGATGCAAAAATAGAAAAAAAAAATTCCTTTACTTCACTAAAGCTGAATGCAGGAGCAGAATGCATGCTGCATTTTTTCATTTATTACAGCATACAATTCAAGATGTCACAATGCAATATATAAACTGATGTTCATATGTTTATAGTACATGATCAGTAGCTACTACGCTTTGAGAAGTGATAAAAACAAAAATAATGCTTGCAATCACCGTTATTCGCTTTGCATATAAAAGACGCACACAATACCAGAGACACAATGCCACAACACCACAGGGCTTGCTTTCAAGATGTCTACACCAATAATGTAACTTATACAATCACACTACTTCTTGCTCTTTTGGTTTGCCTCATGCTTTGCCAAACTATCAGGGACCACTCCCCATTTGTTCGTTGTACCGTATATCCAACTCGCCACTGAATACCAACCAGGTTTTGAAAACCATGAATGTTTCACTCGTGAACCCACAAAAACTCCAATCATGCAGCTTGGTCAGGCGCCTCTACAGGAAGACAAACAGCAAAACAGTGTGCTCAGCCTACATACAGAATGTGTAGATTTGAAGTCATCAGTATCATGGAAAATATGGAACTGTATGCATGGGCTATGTACAGTATGCAATGTGAAGATAACCGACAAAGAAGGTGTTGCATTATGTACGACCACAGTGTCAGTGTGCGTGATGAAAGTGACAAAAAGAAAAACAGCAGACAGTCATCATACACTGAAACTTCTTGAAAAAACTAACTTGACAGTTACAGCAATGGCAGTCTCACTGCAAACCATTACTGCTGTAAAAGACTATCACCAACCTCAAGCATCACTCACTTGCACACACACAAGCATTCAGACACTGAGTGCCTTTAAGCTCATAGGCCATATTACATTCACCAAATACACTTAAACCAGGACACAACCACGTATTCTCACAAATGGGAAGAAAAAAAGAGAATGTGGTGACAAACGCCACTGATATTATTAAAATGCTATCAACAATACGTTATGAAAACAGCAAACATGGCAAACCCACATATACAATATCTGTTACAACAAAAGATTTACACCATTGTGATGAATAGATGACATTTGTGAAAACAAGTACACACAAACACATGGCCGAACCTTCCATGTAATTTACAGCTATAACCAAGTGAAGCCTACAAACCTCAAATGAGTGAGCTCTAATATTTGTAAAGAGGTCTTCGACTAGAGGCTTGTTCACATAAAGGCCAATGCCCCAAAAGTTGCAATAAAGGCCAATGCCCAAAAAACTGAGAGAAACATTCAACCTCTCAGTAGGTCTAGGACTGAAACAAAGCAATGGGTACAAATCCCCTTTATCTCTACCCTAAATTACACCTATTGAAATGGCTTCCTGATACAATCTGTATAGATTTTTTGAAATTTTTTTAACAATACTACCTGATACAAAATACAAGACTCTCAAGTCTTTTTTCCGGTAAGCAGTTGCAAATTCTTGTATGCAATGTGTTACCTATACTCCATCCCATAATTAACTTGCAGTACTATGGAACGTAGAAGACCTCTCCAGCCTATCACATGAGGAAGTCGTGTTCATCCATGCCGCATCGTCAGCATGCCATGTAACGCAGGTGTACGTCAAGGCTCTATTTGAAATAGCATTTTGCAAACGTGCACTTTAATACATGTTACGCCACCTGCCTGAATGGCCATTTTATATTGGCACTACATTCCGCAGCGTCAGAATATCTCTTTACACTCATTGCAGCTTCAGTAGTACTGCAAGGAACTAGTGGGATGGGAGTGTACTTTATGCCAGTTGGATAGTTCACTAAGTACAAAGAATGCTGCTCCAAGCAAACTTGGTTGGTTGGTTTGCGGGGTTTAACGTCCCAAAGCGACTCGAACTGTGAGAGATGCCGTAGTGGAGGACTCCGGAAATTTCAACCACCTGGGGTTCTTTAATGTGCGCTAAAATCGCACAGCACATGGACGCCTCTTCGTTTCGTGTGCTGTGCGATGTCAGCGCACGTTAAAGATCCAACCAACCAACCAGGCAAACTTTCAAAAAAAGAGATATGAAAGGCACAAATAAAGGAATGTGCAGCCTCACAACCTTGTAGCAAAATCGTATAGGGCTGCAGAACGATACTATCCAGGCATTTCAATTGTATATTACGTGCTTGAAGCTGTGAGCTGCATCAAGCATTGGAAACTAACACCTTTACTCATGGCACATAGGTAAAAAGAATGTTTTTATAAAAAAATTACATCACACACACACTGGAATATGTTGGGCATAATTTGAAGCAAAATTTGAGAATGTGTGCACAGTGCAAATGGATAATTTGACACCTCTTATTCTTTTGCACTGTCAAAATTTTTTCATGGCCAACTGCTGTGCTGCAATCCAAGCTACCAAGAAATAGAATCGTATTACAAGGGCATGCACAGAAGCATGTGAACAATTCCCATTTAGTTCGCCATTTCAACTATCAACACATGCTTATTTGTTCAGAACTGTATATATGTTCAATAGTTTATTAAAAGAAACATACTTTCAATTTGACCTTAAGTAATTTTCAAATCATTTCACGAAAAATCTCCAAGCTGCACCCATAAATCACATTTGATCTCTTGCTGTGACTGACAACATATGTAAAAAGGTGTATATAATGGTGCTGAAGGCCTGTGGGTGTTGCAAGAAAAGGAGCCATAAAAATCAGAAAGGGAAGGAATGTGTATAACTGTTATGTATAAAAAAAAAAGGTGGACACAGCTATCTATATGCAACATCTCAAGTTTAATGAGCTTTCAAATCTAAAAAGATGAACCTGCTACAGTAAAACAAACTCGAGGCACAAAATGAAATGTTGCTATATTATTAAATGTTAAACTACAAGTGAAGAAACCCCCAAAACTAACCTTTAGTCGGCTAGATTGATCTGAAACTGAATGCAGGATTCAAAACACCATCAATGAGTGGCATGAATGTGAATCACTGATCTCGTCTGGCCTGCAAACCTTTGTCAGTTTTGTTTGTAGATGCCTTGCATTACTCTGAAGCCCATAAATAATCTTACAGCTTTCTGCACACTTTCAATTTGCCACCACCGACAGTGTCTAAAGCTCACACGTTTACATCTGCTATGAGTAGATTATGACTACGCTTCTTTTATTTTTGCCCTGTTCAGATTATGCCTCATTATGTACTGCAATGAAAAACTTGTGCAGGAAAGAAGAAATTGTTTCGGTTCAATCACATACTTGAAACGGGCAAAATGCATGAAGGAAGAGACACAAGAAAGACACAGTTGGGACGGGCGCAAGACCTGCGTGCTTTACTTCTGTGTCTCATCCTACGCGCAGTTTTTTTACGTTTCAAGAACATCGTACCAACTAGTCCCCCATCATACTCAACTGGATTTCAGTCACGTAAACTAGTCGCCTGAAGTGGGCGAATGTATAAGAGGACACACATGCATCATCTGCTGGCAACAACACAATGTGACGGGATCATGAGGCAAAGCTGCAGTAAACTTAAGAACACACATCCCATAAGCTTTTTCACCCTAGAACAGGAGTCATTGGCATTATTTCCAAAGCCTCCAGAGCAAGAACACTGATCAGAGCAAAAGAGCCACGGGTTTAATATTTGCATAAGAACTATTGTTTAGCTCGGAACCGAAGCCAGAAGACTACCCTGTTATCTAACCCTGCGAAGCTCTGCATTCGACAACCAACACATTACAGACATGTAGAAATGTGCAAACAAGAAGCAATTGCCGCCATCAACCCCAGAGTACTGGACGATACCAACACTGTTGTGGCAAGCAGTAGCACTGCCAATGCCACAAGCTTTTCATAATTATTTCCTTTTTTAGACCATACTGGCACTTTCTGTCATTGATAGCACAAAAAAAAAGCGATACTAGCACTTCCATTCACCATAATAAATTTTGCTGGACTGAGTTGCAAAATGGACAGTTAAGTAGTTGAGATTATTTTTTGCTGGACCGTGCAGACACCGTGTGAATATGAAAAGCGCTCAAGACATTCAGAATCCAGATGATTAGAAAAGCTGGGCTCTAGCAAATGGTGTTGCATTCTATTTCAGTACATCCTCGAAAAAGCGGTTTTTAAAACTGTGAAAGGAATTATTCTGCGTCTGCCTGCTAGCTGTCGCCTGTAAGGGCCAAACTGACATTGTCAAAATTAGAGAATGTGGGCTTTAGTGCTAGGGTACTGAAAATGTGACAGATATGTTGCTGCAGTCTATGCAGGTACACTATACAGCAAGGTGCAGCAAAAGTTTACGGGATGCGAGTGCACGGAAAACTTTTTATTTAGGTGCATTCACATAAGTAAGTCACCTAGGCTGTCTAAGGTAAAAAGGGTTTGTGTGCTGTATTTGCTGGCAACAATGACATACTGGATGGAGCGCAAGACACAACTAAAATAAATTTGTTCCAAGAAGGAACGTCCCACAAGCTTTTGCTGCCAATAGTACATTATAGAGCCCATTAATCAGTGTGGCTAACAAAAATTACCCAATCTATTTGGCTATTTTTGATCTTGATAACAGATAACAATGCACTGCAAAATAAAAGGTTATCAGCATCAAATGAGAGCGCAGTTTTTAATTTTTCGTTTTAATCAGCAATGTGGTTCAAAATGCTGGACATTGAAAACGTTGAGTTGGCTTTCATGCCTTATAGTCTAAAAAAGATAATTGCTGCACATGGTGCTATCATTGAAATCATGTTAGCATCTTCTACATTCTCATAAACACAAATGGCAGCTGTATTTATTGCATAAATAATTCAGACAATGCAATTTCATAAATATGGGACGTGAGAAGCCAACCCAACAAGGTTTCAAAGGTGTATTTTTGATGTTCAATATTTTGAACCACATTGCTGAATAAAAAACTTAAAAACCGGGTTCACCTTTAATGTTGGTGGCCACCATTTGCAAGGTAACCTTGCTCTCTAAAATAAAAAATAAAACTGATAAGTTCACTGCCTAATTTGTGAGTTCTATCAATCGTACATAATTTCTGCCTTGTGGTACAACCCATCTGCAGACAGCATATCAATATGTCTTACGGTTCATAAAATACAATCCTGTAAACTCTAAAATAAATCACCCTGTACAGTCACATTATGCAAGTAGCTTTAATTTCTTCTCTACACACAGGGACTTGCACATTTAACCTGACTACTTTTAAAACTCAACAGTTAAAAAAAATATATAGACCTTGCCTCAGCTACTTTCGAATCTTATACAAAAACTGACTGTAATGTACCGTAACAACCCGCATATAATACAAATACGAGGTGCAATTTCAGGATAGCAAAACCAGAGAAAAAAGTTAATCCACATATAATGCAAGTGAGGAAAGATCACTAAAGTATTCATTTGCACTAGATTTTGCAGTTGCGCACTTGCTCCCCTTCTTGCACTGACGCACTTGGTCGGAGAATTTCATGCAATGTGAGGAGATAAACAGCTCACATTCTCCCCGGCAATCGCAAAAGCCACATGGTCTTCAGGGATTGTTCTAAAATTAGTAGGCCGCTTCCAGCTCGGACGCGGGAGGGCAGTGAATGAGCTCCTGGCCATCATGCCCTACGCTAGCGCCTGTTCGCGTTAACACTGCAAGCAGGCACGCGGAGTATGAGCAGAGGAAGTGCTAGCTTCACTTCGTCTATCCCTCGGTTACGTCACATGGAGAAACCTACTACGAATGTGAAGGAGTGTGCATGCATGCATAAAAATCGCTAAGAAAATATATGCATGTAAGTGCCAAAAACTACAAGCCATTCATTGTCCCAAAGATCTCAAATCTAAGTGAAACAAGACAACGCCTCTTGCAAAATCCCTGCTTTAGAGTCTGTTTCCACAGATGATGAGACATGCCAAACTTGGCATTCACAAATGACATCCCAAAAAGAAAAATTAAAATAATAATAATAAAAAAAGTTCTGCAAGGATAAAATCAAAGTGCTCACTACCCTGACCTTCACGTTACCTTATTGATAAAAACTGCATCCTTCCACTATGGCTGCAACAGCAGAGAAACAGCTAGTGGTTCACAGCGACTCGCAGGTGCACAATTAAGACAAGGCCAGCACTAAGAAAGACAACACGGGGAGTATATCAGTTGTCTTTTTATGCTCACAACATGTGCAGAAAGAGCTCATCATAAAAAAATTGCCTATGACATAACATGGATAACTGTTCGTTATCTATTAGTCAAACTTATTGTAGCACCCAAAAGATTTTTTTTTTATATAGATATAGATGGTCTACAGCTCCTCAAATAAAAAAGCAGTGCTAATACTGTTGCCCGAGTGGCCCTTATTCTAGAAATTATACAGTAATCTCATTAATTCAGCCTCCACTAGTTCATAAATTTGGACAATTCAAACTAGGAGCGTGGTCCCGGCTGATGTCCATGTCAGTCTACGGCACCGAACACTCGTTAATTTGGACATGGGCAACTCTCACTACTGATTAATTTGGACAGCGGTTGCATCGCTGTACGATGCGTGCAGCCAACAATCACCGAACAGGGCCTTCCTTTCCGAACCTCAATCACACGGAACATTAGTGCCCAAAGAGCGCACTATGAAAAGAACAAAGTTCTGCACTTCCCCATTTCAGAAATACAACTCAGTTGCATAGTTTCGGTTTCGTTTTCCTTACCTTCCCGCCATCCCGTGACTGCGATCGAGCGCACGAATCGACCAGATTGATTAAACGGGGAAAAACTGCCATTTTCGCCTGCTTCATCTCAAATGCAGACAACCATCAATCATACAGGCGTTCATAGACAAAATTACTGCGATGCAAACAGTGTGCGGCAGTCTTCTCACACCGAATTAACAAGTTTACTGTACATGGGCATTTTAGGAGATTAGACAGTTGGCTTCTTTTACATAGTGTTTTCACATTGAGTAAATTTGTAAAATGCTTGTAAATTAAGTAAGATTGTAACATGCTTTTTTTTTAACGCAGCACGCAAATGTAACACACGGTTGTGCCTTGTTAATACTGGTGCTTGGTCTCCATCCGCGATAATAGCAAAATATATGCATATATATATATATATATACATATACACTCAGAATAAACACCCTGGCTTCTGAGCATGGTGGTGACCACCAAAATTGAAATTACACGCAATCCTGAGAAGGTTCAGTCCCATTATCCCGGGCAGAATTATGCTTGAAATAATGTGATTTATCTTTTCACGTCTAGTAGTTTACGGTACACTTGATGGTGTCTCATGGATAATGACAACTTCGATTACAACTGCTCACATCCCACTAACCACTGGTGCATAATAGCACTCAGTTGAATGAAAAGTGCTGACTATGGCTTTCTACATGCCCAAGCTGCTGGGAGTTTTCTTCACAACCATTCATGCAATGCAAAAAAAGAAAAAGAAAAGTGCATAGATTGGTCAATCTCACATTGTAAAGCATGAAACCACAAAAGAAACAGCCCAGTGCTCTGTCTTTTTCACTTATTGTGTTCGCCTAGTGCCCTGCACCAAAAATGCTATAAATGAAAACCCTTGTTGGGAAGCAGAGATATGGCTCTGATCACTGTCCATGACAGAAATGCATCTTGGATCTCAGGAGGCTATAGAAAAAGAATTTCTACTACTATCGTGAGATGCAATAAGCAAGTAATTACTCTGATATCCACCAAAGTGCAGTCATACAACTACAAAAGAAACCTATACAGCTTCCTCAGAAACTTTGTAGTCAACTCTTTCCTTGCCACGCCTATTCAAATCGATCCCTGGTGATCGACGCTTTAAATTGCCGATTTCGACATGTTGGAATGGTGCACCTAGCACATCATCATCAGCCTGACTATACCCACTGCAGGGCGAAGGCTTCTCCCATATTTCTCCAGTTAACCCGGTTCTGTGCTAGCTGCATCCACTTGACCCCTGCGAACTTCTTAACCTCATCCACCCACCTAACTTTCTGCCGCCCCCTGCTACGCTTTCCTTCCCTTGGATTCCAGTTTGTTACCCTAAGCGACCATCAGTTATCCTCTCTTCGCACTACATGTCCTGCCCATGCCCGTTTCTTCTTCTTAATTTCCACCAGAATGTCAGTAACTTGAGTTATTTCTCTGACCCACTCTGCACGCTTCCTATCTCTTAATGTTACCCCTACCATTTTTTGTTCCATAGCCCTCTGGGTTGTCCTCAACTTAAGTGGGACCCTCTTGGTTAGCCTCCACGTTTCAGCCTAATAGGTGAGTACAGGTAAGATGCAACTGTTGTATACTTTCCTCTTAGCGATACTGGTAAGCTGCTAGTCATAATCAGCGAGTGCTTGCCAAATGCGCTCCATCCCAATCATATTCTTTTTGTTATTTCCTTTTCATGGTCCAGATCTGCGGTTAATACCTGTCCTAAGTAGACATATTCGCCTACTACTTCTGGTGCTTCCCTACCTAACGTAAACTGCTGTTCCTTCCCGAGGCTGTTGAACATTACCTTAGTCTTCTGCATATTGATTTTTAAGCCTACCTTTCTACTTTTCCTGTCTAGGTCAGCAATCATTATTTGCAGTTCATCCCCAGAGTAACTTAGCAAGGCAATGTCATCAGCAAATCGCAGATTACTGAGGTATTCTCCATCTACCCTTATCCCTAACTGCTCCTATTCCAAGTCTGAATAATACTTCCTCTAAGCAAGCTGTGAATAGTACTGGGGAGATTGTGTCTCCTTGCCGAACACCTTTCTTTATGGGAATTTTGTTACTTTCTTTATGCAGAACTATGGTTGGTGTGCAGCCAGTATATATATCTTCCAGCACTTTCACGTACGGCTTGTCTACCCCCTGATTTCACACCTAGCACAACCCAGTGGTTAGTCTAGGCACTGCACTTGTAGAACCAACTTAAATAATCTCACTCTGGGGATGTTCCGATTTTTTACTGACCTTTTCGAGAACTACTGTGCATGTGTTGTTGCGAAAGCGGGCGTGGCGGCCGCGCTAGGAAAAAAAAAAAATACCTGCCACTCATGGTAATGCAGCATTAACATCAAATTTTTGTGATCAAAAGACTTGCAGCAAGTCAAATATCGAGTCACATTGGCGACTTTGTTATCTAACGATGCTGAGTGGTAGCAATTACCCGAAAATAGCGCCAGCTATTCAGTACTGAACTTTGACTCGGAGCCCAGGTGGTTTTATTCCATGAAAATGCATTCCTGAAGATCCGCCGCATGTCCAACACATATACTTGGCCTTTACAGCCAGTTTGCAGCAGTTCTGGTTTTGCTTCTCTTGTTAAATTCGCAAGAGAGCTGCATGGAGTGTTACTATATCGCTATAGCACCAGTCGCTCCGGTCACTGCCATGGTGTCATTGTCCCACGGAAAGCATTCTGCCTGAAAGTATTCTACACCCGCACTGAAGGCGACGAAGTTTCAAATCAGCCCGGGACATCCGCAGCTGTTCACCGGTGAGTTACCTTTACGGCCTTGAGCAGTTACCGATGCCGTGCGCACTTATCTGTCAACATTTATGCACAAGCTTAGAGCTATTCTTGTTATCTGCAGGGTCTGCACTTCACTAGGCCAGGATGTGCTGCCACCAGCTGCGAAGAAACTTCAGTTCCCGCCAACAACGCTGCCCGGAGCATATCTCGGCCCAGCACTATGGAGCAGCGCAAGATGTTTTACAACTGCGCGTAATTTTTTTCTGCTATTCTTCACCGTAAAAGTGATTAATACTCAAACAAATATGCTTGGATGCATATTTTGGCGCTTCCAAGCTATGCCGAAAGAGATGGGTCACGGAAAGAAGTAACTCCTGACGAAGTACTGAAGTTCATTGGACTGCTAATTTACACGGGCATTCTGAACTTGCCACACATGCACCTTTACTGGAATACCAGTGGGCTTTTTTCAGAGCTTCTTCCGCACATTATGCCAAGGAGATGGTTTTCTGCACTTCTGCGCTTCCTAAGTGTCACTGATTCGGAGGCGACTACTGTAGCTTCAGATCGCAAGCTGCACCACATACTGCGGGTTCTGCAACACGTGAATACCACTTTGGGAAAGCTTTTTCAACCTGCCTGGAACCTCTTCATGAACGAAAGAATGGCGGGTATTGGCAATATATGCGAGACGAAATTGTAAAGTGGAGATAAAAATTGGAGGTGTTTACTGATTCACTGACTGGCTATTCCGTTTCAATTTTATGTGTACGCAGGCAAATGAGAAACAGCTAATACAAGTGGACTAGCATTTGATGTGGTGATGTAACTGTGCAATAAGTACCTCAATCAAGGATATGTTATCTACATGGACAACTTTTACACTTCTGCGTCTCTCTTTGTTCACCTGCTGGATCACAAAATCCTCGCTTGTGGCACGACACGTAAAGATCGTCGGAGCTTCCCATCTGAACTTAGGGACATGCCGTGGGAGAAGAAGGCAAAGAGGTGATGTTCGGTGGCAGAACAACATCCTCTATTTGCAATGGAAGGTGGTCCATATGATGTCTACAGCGCACACTGCCAACAGGCATGTTACAGCCACAAGAAAAGAAAGAAGACGGGGCGAGTGGACTATCATTCCTATCGAGATGCCGCTACTGATTGACGAATACAATTCTGGGATGCTTGGTGTTGACAAGTTGAATCAGCTGATTGTGTCTAATAATGTTTTGATGAAGTGCGTGAGACGGTGAAAGACACCCTTCTTTCATTGTACTGATATTGCTGTTGTGAACAGCTTCCTTCTTTTTCAAGAGCACTGCCGGCAACACCTCTCGACACCAGAGTTTCAATGGAGCACCCATTTTGACCAACTTTCTCTTCGGATGGAGTTTACCCAACAGCTGCTCGACAACGATGAAGAGGTTGCCCAAGTATATCCTTTATCAAAAGAAGAACCACACCATCCGCAAAAGATGCTGAAAAGGCGAAACTGCAGGATATGCTATCAGGAGCAAAAATTCGAACAAAAGACGAACATTTTCGGCGAACAGTGCGAAGCGCACCTATGCATTACAAAAATCAGGAACTGCTTCACAGCATGGTAAGAGATATGAGGTTGTTTCCACCTGTAGGTTTTTTTTATGTGGCTGAAGAACGGCGCTGTACAGATAGTTTATATTTTTATATAGTGTTTCCGAGTCATTGGTCTTGAAAATGGATATTTTAAATTTTCTTTGTTAATAATGCTTCTGTAGATATCGTGCCTTTTCTTTATTTTTATCAACTCATCTCAAAAATGGCAATTTCCCAATTTCTTGTGAGTTCCCTAATACATTTTTTTACTTTGTAATTATGTTTTTGGAAAGAGCCTTCCATTATATGCAATTTTGTATGCTGCAATATTATTTATACTGGAAAAAAATGTATATATATATCTTCAGAGACATGAAAAATGGCCATTTTCTCCATAGAATTAAAAGAAAAATTGGTCCTGGTTGGTCCGGGGGTCAAACCCGGGACCACCACATTTCCGGGGCAGTCACTCCACCAACACAGCTAACCAGGATGGCCAGCAGATCAGCTGGTAGGGCAAAGAGTGAATTGATCCATAACTTGAGGTGGGAACGGTGCTGGTCGATTATTTAGGGGACTCCCCCAAGGTGGCTGCCTTGAAAAGACGGTGGTCCTGGGTTTGATCCCTGGACCAGGGCGAATTTTTTTTTAAGTACGATGTTTCTGTGTAGCTTATAGACTTCCTCTGCAGCCGTATGGCTGCGCTTGGGTGGACGTCAATGGGTAATTACTTCCTTATTACAAATCTACTCCACCTTGGGAGATTCCCCTAAATATTCAGCTAAATTGAGGTGCTTCTGAGAGTGGAAGTGGCAAACTACAGGCTGGATGGAGCTGCATAAAGCCAAAAGAGCTTGCCATCAAAAAATAGCCCATGACAACATATGAGTAATTGTTCGTTGCCTATTAATAACTTCATTAAGGCAAAAATTATGGGGCAGTGTTCATTTCAACCACCATTTCTATCCATAAAGATGACCTTGATTATGACATATAGATTCACCGTGTGGTATGCAGTCAAAACACAGATGCTAGAAGTTTTTTTCTACAGTGTGGAATGCTCACAGCACAGGCTCCCACTGACTTGCCACAACTTGACCTCGAAGAACCCCGTACGATAGGACCCCTTTATAGTAAAGTCACTGGAACTGGCAAAAATATTTACTATAGCAGGGCCTTTACTATATCAGTTGTTGGTGATGACATGGTCCTGAAGGTGCTATAAAATGGCATATTCCAGTCTAGTTGATGTGATTCCTTTCGTGGGTGCCAGCCTGAACTTTGAGACAAGGGAGACACAAGAAACACAGCGGTAGCGATGTGTTCTGTGTCTCCCTCGTCTCAAAGTTCGAGCTAGCACCCACAAGAGCTGAAGATGCTGTCTGGTAATTAAATGACAACTTACTAAACATGTCTTGTAGCTTAATGAAAATGTCACTCCAAAATACCTTCCATCTCTCTCTTATCGTCTGTTCGTGCCATTTTTACAGTTATAAAATTTTTTCCTTTACATTCTGTGGAAATGCCTCTCAACCATGAGGGCGCCATGGCTCTGAATAGAACAGAGTTTGATTTCATGTGAAAACCAAAGTCTTGCATGAACGCAGCGTCATTTTCCGCTGTTTCTCTCTTTTAAAAGGCAGTAGATGAGAAATGCGTGTGAAAGCACTGCAAAACCGCACACGCTGCGCCTTCAGATCTTGCTTCCGCTGCCTTGTGCTTCATGCTGCACACTGCTGTAGATGTTCGGCCATTTCTCTACTTTCCTATTTCTCGTTGCACTTTTACTCACCCTCACTCTATGAATAGACCACGGCGCTTTCTTTCCACATTTGTAGACAGCTCTACTCCATTTTTTTTTTTCTCCTATGCACTGCATGCTTTCAGTCATGGCACCAAGCCCTACGTAAAGTTGGCTTCTCCTAGTGCTGCTAAGCCTGGTGGTAAAGCCACTGAAAACACTCAGTATTAATTTAAAAAAAAAGAAAAACAAACCTAGGCAGCGTGCGTGCGGCGATTTCATTTCGTGGGGAAGTTGTCATCGCGACCTGGTGCACTTTACTACAACCGATTTTTACCAAAAATGTCTTTACTATAGAAGGGGGAAAATGTAGTCGTCTATGGAAGATGAACTGGGACTTCAGTTTCATTTTATTATATGTTACGTTTTCACTATATCAGAGTTTCCTATAGCAGGGTTCTACTGTATTATGATGAAGGCTCACAGTATGTCAGGAATCCCTAAAAATCTCCATAATGCCTCTACCAGACCGACTCAATACCAAAGAAGGCATATGCTATGTCCTGTATGCAGATGGCATCACCATTTGGGCAACAAGAGGCAACGCAGGACAGATCGAGGATGCTTTCCAGGAAGCCATTAACACTGTGCAGGACTGTATCACCGATTGTGGCCTCACCTGTTCTCCTAACGAGTCAGAACTCCCAGTCATGCGCCCCGTGACAGCAACAAACCAATCCAAATCCAAATTAAGAACCACGATACACCCATTCCCAAAGCAGACATCATTTCCGTCCTCGGCCTGCATATTAGCATTAAAGGTGTCAACACAACAGCCATAGCTAAGCTCTGGACGACCTGTGAAAAAGTCAGCAGAATGACGTATTATGGCCAAGAAGAATGGTATTAGAGAGAATGACACGCTCCGACTAATTCCGGCCTTTATCGACCAACTCCTTGAGCTAGGCGTCCAGAACACCACCACCGACGAACTCACTTTTTGCCTCTCCGGTACCACAATCAGACGGCAAGTACTCGAAGAGCTTGCAATTAGCCTTTCCAGCACCACGCAACAGAGACTGGACATATCACATGAATAAAGGGACAAATTCCACACCATGCCCTGACTATGCAATATGCACCCGGATACCATGAGGCACAACGTAAGGCACGAGCCAGGACGATGGACAAGAACTACTCTAAGGACAAAAGAACCTTCTTTGTGGATGCTGCAAGTCCCTGCAAAGGCATCACAACAGTAGCCGTCACTCATCTTGGCCATACGGAAGTGGGGCTGACGGCTAGAAATTCAGACATCGCACAAATAGAGGAGGCAGCGATCGCATTAGCCGCAACACATACAGATTCCATATACATTGTCACCGACTCCCAAACTGCCCACAGAAACTACATGTGAGGCCAGGTTTCTCACTTGGCCTGTAAAATCTTATCCCAAGTCAGACACCAGACTTTAGACAAAGAAGTAATATGGGTACCTGGTCATCAAGGAGTAGAGGGAAACGAGTGTGCATGCACCGCAGTCCGAGCATTCCTCACCACTCCCCTCAAATGACCACCCTGAGCCCCTCACAACATACCAGGAGATACTGCAACACGTCCATTTAGCAAGACAAACATTACTGGCACCCACTAAAGGACTTGATAAGTCAGAGGAGTGTCACCTCATGCAGTTACAAACAATGTCCTATAACAGCCCAGCTAGACTGCATGCAGTTAGCCTGGGTACTTTTTCAACTGAATGCACATTTTGTGGCCAGAAAGCAGACCTTAACCATACGGTATGGACTTGCTAAGAAAATAAAGCCATACCTCGTAAAGAAAACCAAACATGGGTAGACTGGGGGTAGCCTTGTCCAGCTCCGACCTCACAGCACAAAGGACCTCGGTTGCAAGAGCTCGGGCAGCGGCTTCAGCCGACGCAGTCCCGGACTGAGGACCCGACCAACCATGCCCTTAGCCCATAAACCATTTTCCCAAATAAATGTTTTATAAATAAATGTTACTACTAATGACAAACATGTCTGGCTATTCTAAATCATAAGAAAGTTCTTTCTCAGTCCCAAATACAATACAAAAGCTCGGCTCATGCACACTATTGTATCCACAACTGGCCAATACGATTTAGCTACAGCAATGCTGCAAGTAACTTGGATCCAAAAGTATGACTTTTAGTCATCTTTGACACTCTATTTTAAACACCTGAGTCATAATGAGTAAATTCATTGCAGTTGCTTCTCCACTGTCATGGGTTTACTATGCTCACTCAATTGATTTGAACAAGACCATTACAATAGAGGTTAAACGAGCTAAATTTAACTTTCCCCCCTAAGCGGCTTGCAGGACACCGCAGAGGATTTTCTCATCAGCGTGCCGTGCGCACAGCATCCTCGGTGAGGCTTAATGTGTTACATAACCCGGCACCATGCAGTGTAAGATTTTTTTTTTTACTGAGTAAAATGCAATGCTTTTGAATGACTGCACTTAATGAGCGCTTAATGTGCTGCTGCACTGCATAGAAAATAAAAAGCAAAACAAAACATTGAAGCTGGACAGCACTGGCAGTGTGTTCGATGCGAGTGGACGCAACCACATATATTAAACACTGAAAGCTATTATAACCAAACTGGCATTAAAAATATCACACTCAACTACGAGCCGTGCAAGGAGATAACATCTGTGCATGTCATGTCATCTGTGTCTCAATGTGCTGAACTTGCTTTTGAACACTCCAGACATCACTGTGTATAATGTGGATCCCGGGGTATGAGTATGTCGCAAAAAGAATTCACATGTATAAAAATACACAGATGAACTTCAAACACAGGTTTGGCAAATGCGCAAGTCCATATGCCACATAATTAGCACTCCTAACACAATGGCAGATCATAACTTGGTACCCATGTTTTAACAAGGAACCCTGCATAGTTGAGACTGAAGGCCTAACGCCTCAGGAGTGAAGGAACAAGACTGCTGTTGATTGGCACCAGAATAAGATAGTTTCGTTATATGCAAAATGCTGCTCTCAATGCTGCTCTGTAAGAAGCCAGGACCTCTCAAGCTGTCTATACAGCTTTTTCCCTGGCTGTCCTCGCAACACCAGTTGCGGAAATAAACCTTCAAACCTTCAAAACAAATTCACTGAACTGCATGCAATTTACCTTCAGTGCTCCAAATAAAAATGTAATTTCACCTAGGGATGACAGCAATGGTAGCCTTACAATCGTAAAACTGAAGTTAAAGTAAAACAGAATTAAGTGAGAATTTTGACGCTGTGACGAAGTGTATGTTCAGAATATTTCACCGCCGTTTTTACTTTGATCTGAGAGTAACAATTACATTTCACGGCATTACTCCAATGGTATCCATCCATCATAACCCAGGATAAAATGTGCGAGTCAAGCAAATTCTGATAAATGCAAACAACTAAACAAACACAATGCTAGTGCAAAGCTTTAAGACGGGCATTTATGAGTTGAAAGGCTCTGCTGACAGGCAGAAGCACTGCAATGCGACAGCAGTGTCCAAGCAGTTGGTATAAAAGAACACAATGCAGGCACCTCGCGTAGCTAGGCCTATGTGCTACCTTGATCAAGCTCTCTCCGACAGCTGAAGCAAGCTTGACACTGAAATGCTAAAAGTGTAGGTCAGCATTGCAAAACACAAATACAATGCAACAATCCAATTGGTGCCATCCGACTTAATACCAGGTACTTCAGCGAACACAAAAGGATTCCTAAAAATAAGGAGTTCAAAACAGAAAATTCATAACTGCAAGAACAAACTTTCAGCCTTAATGGACAAAATTTGTTGCAAAGCTTTTAAAATTACACACCAAATTAATTAAAAATCTCTAATGCAACTTCCGAATTAAACCACTCTGGTAGCCAGTGCCAAAGGCGAATTCGAACTCATGAACAAGAGGATGCCGCATCAGTTTTTTAAATGAAGGAAAAAAAAAATGGAGCTGGGCACGCTAGACATGCAGGCAGCAGAAACTTGGTGCAGGCAGGATGTCCGCTGCTGACAAGCTGCAGTGATTATGGAGCCAAATTCCAACTGTGCTCCACTGTGCATGTCATGATGCACTTTTGTTCCACTGCTCTGAAAAATAGTGACTCCTCAATTGGTAATGACTGTGCCTTTGTTCGAACAAGCTGTTAAGAAAAAAAAATTAGGAGGACACTTAAGCTTCGCATTAATGCACACAACAGCGCCCTCTACACCGCCTTTTCATTCCGTGAATTTTTTTACATCGAGAGACTGGCACAGAGTTTGACAAAGTGGTAAACGTAGTTGATTTGGTTTATGAGGAATGGAAAGCATGTTATTTGTTTCATTACCTGGTGGACACCTACACTTACAACGAACGGCATACAATTAGAGGTACATATGCTGTCAGTTCAAGTAGTTATCGCTAACTAGCCTCCAACTTGGCTAGCAGATGGAAGGGATGAAAATGTTATGACATACCCCAAATGCTGCACAAAGAGCAGGCGCATCATAATTTCGATCCGAAATGACGTGCATGCTCTTTACGATGCATTTTTCTCAACTGTGGGTTGCAACGACGCATTTTCAACCGAACGAGCTGTACATGCTATCGCATAATAGTGTGTGAAGTGGCACAATGGCATTTGTACGAATTGGGCACCGCAGCCCTTGCAACACGTCATCAGTGGACTTCATGTCTGCACCAAGCTCTAAGTGCATCAATGCGCTCATTTCAGTTTCGCGAGGACAACAACGCCAGATTTCCTCGCATTGTAGAGCTCTGGAAAATTAGTTTTTCTTCATTTCAAAAACTGATGTGGCATCACCTTTCCACTGTTTAAACTCCCCATTGGCGCCAATAACCAGACTGCATAAAAAAGCTAGTTTTTATTAATTGGCTGTATACTTGAAAAGTTTTGCAGTAAATTGCGCCTGCTGAGGCTAACAGTTTGTTCCTGCATTTTAAAATTTTATTTTGAATTCCTTATTTTTAGAAACTTTTGTAAGCGTTCACTGAAACACCCTACATGTTTTTTGGCACTTATTTTTTTCATTCCCAGCAAACACCCTATAAATGTAATGCAATTTTCACACAGCTAATGCAATCATATATCCATGTGGATCTGGATAATACAACCGCAAAAATCTATGGAGCTCACATGGTTTCGAACCTCATTTCAATGGGTAGAGAATAAATTCTAGAGGTAAGTGATAGTAGCCGTAGTAACGCTTGTGGACGGTTATCTTCATTTGATATTTTCCTTGACAGATACTGTACTTACTGCGTAGTGATGCTCCCCCCCCCCCCCCCCCCCTTTTCTTCTTTCTTTGCTTTCTTGCACTTGTAACACTGTCGACGTTTTTCGATAGACGCACTTTGATATACGCACGCAAAAGAAAAAGCCGGCGCCCACTGTCCTCTGCCGACATTTCTGAAGCCACTAAAAACAGCAAAAAGAAAAAAAAAATCCTGCAACCTCCGGAAGTGACGACATCGCGGACCAGAACTTCCAGTAACATCTGACTCTGGTCAGCAGACCAAGCTAGCACGTTCCAAGTTGCTCCAAATGACCAGCAGAATATGCTCAACCTACCCACCTTGGCCAACCAGTGGAATTCGAACTCATCATCCTGAAGCAAGAAAACATGTTCCAGCGTGACCAGTGAAAATCACCATTGGACTTTTTTGCAGCTTTGTCACGGGTGCCAAGCTTGGCAATGAAACTGCGAATAGTTCACGCGCATTGTAGAAAAGAGCTGAAGCTGGCGTCTGGACATCAAGAAACAGACTACCACATGACAGATTATTTCAAAGTGTTGTAATAAAAGTAAGTTCCAGACACGTATGTTCCGGTCAGAACCTTTCGGAACCCATTGCGGAAAATATGATTTTCAGATAAAATATCTTAATTTTCAACGCCCGCGAGAATCATATCAACGAGACTCCATTACACAGGTTTTAGATGCCATATAAACTATCACTCAGTGGCACTTGTTTTTGCAGGTGACCCAAGGCCGTAAGGACAGCATTCCATTTGAAGCTAAATGCAATGATTCTGACAAGCTCACTTAACCATAAATGCTATCTGAGCCATATAGAGTTATCCTGTATAGCAGTTCATTATTGACATCACCGGCAAATGTCATTCATTTCAAATGAAATTAGAGCTTGCTGTGTGACAGTGTATTACAATCAAACAGCCGATGAAAGCACAAGTAAAAATATGACTGACTGGCATGAAACCAACAGGGAATGCCTCAATGAAAGTTAACTACAGGTAAGCATGCTGTACAGCCAGTACAAATGCATGGTGTAGACGCCCCTTAATTTACAGCAGGTGATGCACATTGTCTATTTCCATTCACTACTCTATATTTAAAAAAAAAAAAAAAAAAAAGTCTTTTATACACAGCATGAAAAATGTTCTCCCCTATATATTATGCATAGGACAAATCGCAAGGTAATGCTCTTTCCGAAGCTGTCACATTCCTTCCAACTTTAACTTAGCTTTATAATTATTTCATTGGGCAAATAAAACGAAAGAGAGAAAAAATAGTGCCTAAAATGGTACCTCTACAGCATGCGGAGCACCAACTAATGCTACCCTAACTAAACTAAATCAACTAAATTAATCTGTGACCTTCAAAACATGCGAGCCCTTGAATTGCCAGCTTTCTTTCAGTGCACTCATCTTTACCGGCAGTCTCTGCCTAAGATATTAATCAGCACAGTTTGCAATAGTTACTGATGGCGTATATATTATGGAGGGAGTAACAAAGGCATTCGGAGGAAAAATAATGAAAACCGGCTATACCTTCATAAATAGTGGACCCTCATCTAGCACAATGTACTGGAACCATACTTGCAGTTTGCAGCAGAACAGTGTGGCCATCACATGAACATGCCCAAATTTTCCAGGTATGCTAATTGTGTCACAGGTGAACATAAAATGCATCAGAACAAAGCTTTTGCCTAAATGTGCAAATGATGTGCTGTACTGATGGTTCAAATTCTAACCAACAGGCAAATGTTCGAAAGCATGGTGGGTTCATGCACTTGCTTTGATCGCAGCTGAACACGAGCCCATCGTGTCTCCCAATTTTCGCTACACAAAGCATTGGGCAAAAGAGGCTGCTTACTATTAACAGTCGACCTTCTTTTAACTACAATGGATGTAGTCAAGTGCTGCTTAACGAAATGTTAAAAAAGAAAACACACAGACATACACACAATGCACCCTGCTCAAATGCAAACACAAAAGTGCTTACAATATACAAAAATTAACTAAAACATTCACTAAGTGGTTTCTAGTGCAGCAAACAATAATTCAACATTTCATTTCCATCTGTGGTCAAGGATAACAGATTTCGACCTAAACAGCTCTCACATTCAGCAAAAAAAAACTAACTTCTGTTCCTACTACACCACACATGCAGTCATGATGAATCAATAAATAAACGTCAGCACACAACATCACTGTACTGATGAACTTGAGTGCAGCCAAGCCAACATATAAAAAATATCCTGTATGTCAAACCACAGGAAGCATTTCATGAAAAGAAAAAAAAAAGTTCACATACAGTGACTATGTTTTTCGTTAAGGACCTTCGCAATTACTCCTTTTACGCTTTGGGCCCCAGGCAATCAGCATTTCTCCCTCATCTTGTTCTATGAATGCCTCATATCATTGCAAGTGAACAGCTTGTAGATGAAGAAAAACGACAGTAGAAACCAAACTGCACCACACTAAACAGACTAAAAAACCAATCAACATACAGCCTCTGCTCTGTGTGAGTAGTGGATGCCAAGTAGTTTCAGAAGTGTAAATTTTTACACTGAAGGAATTAAAAACTTGAAAAAAAAAAAAAAAAAAAAAGCTTCGAAGCCACAACTTTGTACAAACCACCGCAACCTCTTAATTTCTGCTCATTAATATGAAACTTGCACCTTTCGTTATGGGTTCCAAAGAATTCAGAAATTGTCTGAAGCAATTTCTCCATGGGATGCAGTGCGGTAAGACTCACACAGCTATACAATTTGCATCGAAGGGTTCAATTAACCCTTTAACCACCAATTTATTTTCCGAAAAACGTACCAAAATCACCAATTTTTTTTAAGTGACCATAATTTTCTCCATGTTATTATGGTTCTGAAAATATATTACTTCGATGGTTCGTGGTCAAAAATTAACACTAAAAGTTAAAAAAAAAACTGTTCACGAAGGTGGCTTTCCCAGAGTGCATGCCATAGTAATGGGTAGAACGCACGGCGTATTTATTTCACATTCGTCAATTTTTTTTAAGTGACCATGATTTTCTTCATGTAATTATGGTTCTGAAAATATATTACTTCCATGGTTTGTGGCTAAAATTAACACTAAAAGCTAAAAACAAAAATCTGTTCATGAGGGTGTCTTTCCCACAGTGCATGCACATTGTGAAATGAGTCTTTTGATTTTGAGCCTTCAAGTTAGGCGCCAAAGGCGCAAAATGCGTTTTTTATGGTCGACTAACTCCCTCTAGAGTTCAAAATCACAACCAATGCAACTGACGACCGTAACTCGTCTTTCGAGAAGGCAGCACCGCAATCTCGGGCCGGATGAGTGTAACTCGTCATTGGCGATTTTGGTATGATCTGCCATGACGAGTACAGCTCGGGGTTGGCGGTTAAAGGGTTAAATGCACACCGTTTTCCATTTCCTGTCGTGCTACAAGAATGGTAAACAGCCCCAATTGTGCTCAATAATGCAGTAGCAGTTACATTTCTTAATATGAAGTAAAATTGTCAAAACAAAAAAAAAAAGACGTGAAAGAGCCAGTTGACTAAATGAATTTCTATTTTTCATGCTTTATCCGATCCGCTTGACTTCTTTTCCCTTCCTGATAATGCTGGTGCATGCTGTCAGCGTTGCTATCAACCCAAGCACTGCTGCAACCATGGACAAGATAAAAAATTAGACAAAAGCCATATACAGCAGAACCCCACTGTTATGTTCTTACACAAGTCCACAATGTCTCCAATGTAGCTTGTGAATTTCTTGCCTTTGGGCTGTACCTGAGTATGCAGCCATTGTAGAGCGCAAAGCTTCCGGACAACAGGGTGATCAATACCTCAGCGAGACTAGTTTTGAAAGCCAACCAGATAGAAAAATTGGTTTTGTGTACTCTAGAACCACAAGTTGGCGACGTCAGTTAAATAAAAGATGATGCTCGTGGGCTTAACGCGATCATCCTATCTGTTGTAGCCACTCACGCATCCGTAGGATGCCAACTATTCCCCCACTGTGTGCCGTCCGCGCCGCTGAAGGATATGTATTTGTATATATATAGTATATGCATGTGAAACGGTGCCCGTGGCTGCAAAGTAATATGCAAAGAGGACCACAGGTTTCTGAAGGGATCCATTAATGCTCTCACACTCCCTTAATTTTTTCCCCCCTTTTTTTTTGGTCTCGTGAAAAGAAAAATGTAACAGTGAGGTTCTACTGCAGCAGATTTCAATTATTGCGATACAGAACCAAAGGCTACTTTTGAAGCACCAGCATTTCCTCTTCAATAGTATATTCAGAATTTCAAGCTACAGTTGTACAGAAGAAGTTACGCAGTAAAGACGCTATGCGGAGATGTGGCTGAGAGAGAAAAAGACGAAGCACTTTTGCAGACCAGCAGTCTACAAACTAACCCACCTCCGCTCCGGTCCTGACCGCTACCAGTGGCTGAACACCCACCTACCAGCCAGCGCAGCCAGGTCAAAATGGCACGATATAAAGGGATGAGGTAAATACTGTGTACAATTTTGTAAAGGCATCAAAATGGCACAATACGAGGGATGAGGTAAGTATTGTGCACAATTTTGTAAAGGTTGTATCGCAAGCCGGTGACCAGGCAGAAAATCGTTCTGACTGCCGAGAAGTCGCGTCAGAGGGGCAATGATCGTCGCAAAATTTCGAACTAAACACTTAAAACACGAACACAAGCCTATAAAGCTCCGCAGTTGCTTGACAGAAGTTGGCTTTGGGAATGCAGCGACAGCTCGGAGTTTAGATGGATCAGGCAGGATGCTATCCTCCAACGCCCTAAAATGGTGAGTTGGCAAGCGGTGAAATAGCACTTTTTCAGGTTGAGCTGCAGACCGGCGTCACTAGGACATTTCATGAAAGTCTCAAGGCGAGTCAGGTGGGTAGCTAAGTCGGACAAAAACACGATATCATCCAAGTAGCAAAGACATGCGTGCACCTTCAAACAGCGGAGAACGATGTCCATCAATCGTTCAAAGGTGACGGGTGTGTTACACAGGCAAAACGGCATGACACTGAGCTCACAGAGCCCATCAGGAGTGACAAAAGCTGTCTTGGGCTGATTTGTCCTCAGCCATTGGAACTTGCCTGTAGCCAGACCGTAAATTGATTGAGGAAAAAAATTCCGCTCCACGAAGAGAGTCCAGCACATCGTCTATGCCTGGTAGAGGATAGACGTCCTTTCGTGTGATCGCATTTAGGCGGCGGTAGTCCACACAGAATCGAATAGACTCGTCTTTCTTCTCGCGTAAAATGGGCAGGGATGCCCAGGGGCTACTAGAAGGCTGAGTGACACTTCTACTGAGCATCTCGCAGACTTGCTAATCAATAATGCGACGCTCCGAGGCTGAGACACGATAAGGCCGTTGGCGTAATAGGGCATGCGTACCAGTGTAGATGTGATGGGCCACAGTTGATGCCTGATCCAAAGGTGGTTGCCAGATGTCAAAAAAAGCACGGAATCGGTTCAGTAAGTCGAGGAGCTTGGTGCGTTGATCAGGAGAGACAGCACTGTCGACGGCTTTTTCAAAGGCAGCCGGAATCGATTATGGGGACGAGGAGTGAGGTAGGCTGAGGGTACCAACGCTGTTGGAGATTGTGTCGGCACAGGCAGACAGAGGCGGCGGGATGGAAACAAAGTATTCGGAACGAAGAGTTTCGGCATGCACAAAAGGGGAGATGGGGTGAAGAGCACTGTATAGTCTTGAAAAGAGCCGCAGTTTATGGGCACAATCGCAGCAGATGAAGGTGGGGTATCGGTAGCATCCGCAACGTGACATATGGCTTCCTCAAAAACGTTAGCGGCGGTCAGTGCGCTGCACAGCGGAGAAAGCTCGACTCCGGCATGAGCGCAATTAATTATGGAGCGATGGCGACACAAGAAGTCCCACCCTAAAATAATGTCGTGAGAGCAGTCATGCAGAACAATAAAACTAATCGCGAAGAGAAAGTTCTGAACTGTGACTCGGGCTGTGCAGGTACGAGCGGCTCAATGTGCTGTGCAGTGGTGGTGCGCAGTGAAACCCCAGAAAGTGGCAACCTTTCATAGCAAGCGGCACAGTCTAGTATCAATAACGGACACAGTGGCACCAGTATCTACAAGCGCAAGGGTAGAAACATTTTCAACACTAAGTTCGATTAAATTGTTCAGTGACAAAGCAGGACTTTCAGTGGTTGACGAAAGCACTGTTTTGCCTGCACAACTGAGTCTAGTGGTTTTCCGGCAATGGTGAGGTAGGACGGACACATATCGGCGACGCGGTGAGGTTGGGCCGTGCACAAGCATGAACTGGTAGTCAAAGTGGGACGAGGGCTGAGGCGACATACAAGGAGGGTTACAACATCAGCAACGGTTCAGGGATCTTTGGCCAGAAGCATTTGGAATGCGCCTTCGCAGATGCCCTTCAAGATGTGGCGAACCTTGTTGCTTCAGCCATAGAGGTGTTGACAACATGACGGTACAAATTCAAAACTTCTTTGATGTAGCTGGTGAACGTTTGTCCTGTCTGCTGTGCCCTCTCGCGCAAACGGTGCTCAGCGCAAAGCTTCCGGACCACAGGGGGCATGAAGCGGGCTTTGAAAGAGGCCCAAGTTAGGATGTCACCCTCGTGATTAGTATACCATAACTTGGCTATTTGTGTAAGATAGAAGATTACATCGTTAAGTTTCAAGATGTCATCTCACTTATTGTGGGTGCTTACGCGTTCGTAGACAAAAGCCAGTCGTCCACGTCCTGATCGTCAGTACCGCTGAAGACCGGCAGATCCCGCTGGCGAAGCACCCAGGAGCATGGAACAGAAGGGGCCGAAGACGCGGGGCCAAAGGTGCTGGTGCTGGAGTCAGTCATCGAGGTCAAAAATCCGGCAGCTGCGGAGCTCCACAGTAAGAAAATGGAATATAAAACCCGTGACCTCCACCAAGTGTTAGGCAGCAGTTCGGCCACTGGTAGCAGTCGGGACCAGAGTGGTGGTGGGTTAACTCGTAGACTGTTGGTCCGCAAAAGCCACTTCGTCTTTTTCTCTCTCAGCCGCCTCTCTGCATAACGTCTTCATTTCACTCTGTAACTTCTTTACACAGTTTTAGCGGAGACATCCTGGCATTCAACAGCTCTCACTAAAGCGAAATAACATTTGTAACCCAGCAGCAATGGAAATGGAAGTAATTCTGTTTCCCTTAAGCTTTGTTGTAATAAGGCTTTCTTGCAGGGTTGCACATAATATATAAACAAAATTCCAAAGGAACACTGACATATCTGACTGAAGCCTGCAGTGATGCAAATGAAAATGGTTAGAATATTGACATTTCTTATGACTGCATCCTTGAGGAATTGTTTCGAAGACAATTACCCGACCTTACTATTGCTTAACGCAACTTGAGTCCCTACCAACGCAAGTGGTATGTCCAGTATATATGCACTGGGTGTTTAGTCTATAATGCAGATACCGCATACGTAAGCTGCAAATCTGTCCACGCTGTTTTCACATCACAATTGTATAAAAATTGTTGTCACTCACTCTCCTTACACTTTACTTCTTAACCTTTGGCAGCTCCGATATATTATGGACATCAGCACACACTTTCTTTCCCACAAGTATTTAAAAAAAAAAAAGCAGAAGAAAGCACCTATGGTTTTGACCACACGCTTTCTAGGCCTGTAATAGAAGAGACATCTGGGCAAGATTGGTATGATGACATGATGAATAATCAGTGCTAAAGACTAGGACGAAGAGCAAGAAGCAAACAGGACGAGCACTGACACTCGCAACTGAAGTTTATTGAAAAAACACACAATATAAAACCAAGCCAAGCCCCACTAAACACACATTAAACAAAAAACCAAGTCATGATGACCCAGCACATCTACCACGTTCAAGAAACCCAACCTCATTACCTATTAAAGTGATTGACGGTTCACTAACACATTTTTCACCTAATCTCATGATATGCCAAGCCTCAATGATTTCTCGGTGAACCTGTGCCAGATGGGCATCCAAAATATCTGTCTGTGTTAGAGAAGGATGGCAGCCATCACACCCCTTAAACACGTGTTGGGTGAAGCATGAGTTTTCCTATGTCCCACATAAAGTAGGAGTGATATACACAATAAACTACAGTTAAGAGTGTAAGCACCCGTCCTGTTTGCTTCTTGCTCTCCGTCCTAGTCTTTCGCGCTAGTTATTGATCATGTTAAAGGCCTGTTTGGTTAGGAGCAGCCCCGGAACATTCGACAGCCAAGCTCCCAATTTTTAAATAACAATTTGGTCACAGCTGCAGTGCTAAGCAGCTCACAACAAATACAGCTCAATGCTGCTGCTGCTGCTGCTGCTGCTGCTGCTGCTGCTTTTTTTTGTTGGCCATTCTTTGTAGCCAGAAATCCTCCATCTCCCGGCTAGATCGGTACCACTCATCCCGTCCTTCCCGCATGGCCATTGTACGCAAGAAGTCGATCGCCTTCAGTGCTTCTTCATCCGTCACCTCATACTCATCTTCATGGGTCTCCGTTACCCGATCGACCACACCTTCCAAAAAGTCATCCAGGTTGACAAAGCGGCAAAACTCGTCATACGTCAGCCCCGGTGGCACTGAGACATCCTGCATGCCTGTTACACCAGCACCCCCTCGCGGAAGCGGTGTTCCACACAAAGGAAGCCCCACCTGAGCAAAGACTCCGGACACAGTGTCCCCTTTGACAGAGTCCCAAGACTCGCGCACCAAATACAGAGCATCAAGCACTGTAGTCTTCCGAATTAAATCGGCAGCACGCGTGTTTCGCTGGACACTTAGGGATGCCGAGACACGGCCATACAGCCGAGAACGATAGTGGGCTTTAAGGTTGCGTGCGACCCCCTTGAGGATTGGCTGTGGATGGAAGTAGAGTCTCACATTCTCCAGGTGGGCGCTTGATGTGTGAGCAGGTGTATTTTCAACAAGCAGCAGCACACTGCGCTGGTGCAGTCCTAACTGCCAATCCCAAAACGAAAGCCACTCAGTAAAAATGGCAGCATTCATGCGTGCCTTCTGTGCAAACTTGCAAATCAGGGGCAGCCGCGAGGGGTCATCTGGAAAGGACCGAGAGGCTCCACTGTCCCCAACCAAGAGCAGTGGCCTTTTCTCTGTTCCAGTCAAATTGGCACATATAAGAAGAGTGATGCGCTCAGTTGCCTTTTTGTCTTTAACCAGCTCCTGCTGGCAGCGATCGGCCGGGTATGCTGAGTAATAGAGTGCCGTTTCAGCAGCCGCAAAGACGTTGTCGGCCGAGTACTGTTTAAGAAGCGCCACAAGTTCTGCGCTGGAGACCCAATGAGGAGGGGTGGAAGCACTTACTCCGCTCAACTGGGACGAGTGGTGCTGGGAGGCGGAGGATTCCTTGCGCGGTGTTGACAGTCCGTGCCGCTGTTTCCAGCGGCTAAGCCAACCGTCGGAGGGCTCAAAATGATGACCCTTCTGCGCAGCCAGAAGGCGTGCTTTCTCTTTAATATCATTGCCCGACAGGCGAGATCCCTGAGCAACCTGATTCTGGAACCATGTGTACAGCTCTTCGCCTACCTGGCGCTCTTTGCCTTCCCGCCGCCGCTTGCGATCGTGGTTGCTGTCCGTTTCAAACTGAAGAAGGATTTCTTCGGATTTCTGTTTTTTCCATTGTCATGAAGGGAAACGAGAAAAGAAAAGCAAAGAACAGCATAAGGCATCACAAAAATGTTAAAACAACACCTAACTAAAGTAAAATGCAGATATGTATACTGCATTAAAACGTTATTGTTTCAGAATATGTGGCATGCCCCTAGCCTCTAATATCCCCAAAGTAAATCGAAACCAATCAGTAGACTCATTTATTACCGCTGTCACACGGGCATTTCGAAGGCCCTCGAATCGATTGTCAATCGACTCGAAGGCCTTCGAACGCTGCCACACGGGTGTTCTCAATGGCCATTGAGTTGATAGTCTATCGAGTCAGAGGAACAGCTCAGAACTCTATCGAGATCTCGAGGGCCTTCAATGTCGTGCAAGGTTGCTAGTGTTGGCCCGAGGAGCGCCACGTGCACTCTTGTGCACAGCGTTTTTACGATACGAAAGCATGAACAAGCGTTATTTAATGTCTAATTTACACGATAAACGTTAGTGTGCGTAATAATTTTAAAATAGCGTCGCTTTTTTGATTTAAGGTGCACTATTTTTGTACTCTCTACCACTAACCTGCGCCGCCGAGAAAAGCAAACCCAATGAAAAGCACAGCCGTATGAACATCCATGCGTTTGAAAAAAAACGAAGTTGTCCTTTAATAACAACCCCTTCATGGATCACTGCCTTGTCGTGGCGGAGGGGCTTGCGAAACTCGATGAAGTCGTGAGCTCTGCTGTGTAGGGCCACCCAAGATAGACAGGTCATGGCAGAAAGTTCTGACAAAATGTGATTCACTAGAGAAGGTAATGGCAACCCACTCCAGTATTTCCTGCCAAGAAAACCCTATGGCCAGTCACAATACCATTAATGATATGGAGCCGGAAGATGAGCCCCCCAGGTTGGAAGGCGTCCCACATGTTACTGGGGGTGAACAAAGGGCGATTCCTAGTAGCTCCAGGACGAATGAAGCGGCTGGGCTAAAGCCAAAAGGACGCTCAGTTGTGGATGTGTCTGGAAGCGACCGGAAAGTCCGATGTTGCAAGGAGATATATCACATAGCAACATGGAATGTAAGATCTATGACGCAAGGTAAACTGGATGTCGTCAAGTGAGAAATGGACAGATTGAACATTGATATCTTTGGTATCAGCGAGCTCAAGTGGACCGGAATGGGAGAATTTAACTCTGGCGACCATTATGTCGTTTATTGTGGGCACGAATCCAAGAGAAGGAATGGGGTCGCTCTCATAGTAAACAGAAGAATGGGCAAAGCAGTGCTAGGGTACAACCCCAAAAACGACCGAATGATTTCACTTCGGATCCAAGGTCACCCTTTCAACATAACAGTTATCCAAGTCTATGCACCGACCACTACTGCTGAAGAAGCTGACGTTGAGAGATTTTATGCGGACCTACAATGCTTTTTAGACCACACCCCATCATCAGACGTCGTTTTACTCATAGGAGACTGGAATGCTAAGGTCGGGAGTGAAGAAATATCTGGAATTATAGGCAAGTTCGGTCTTGGTGAGCCAAATGAAGCTGCGCAGAGGCTAATAGAGTTTTGTCAAGAAAACAACCTGACCATAGCGAATACTCATTTTCAACAGCACAAAAGCCGCCTGTACACATGGACTTCACCGGACGGTCTGTACAGGAATCAGATCGGTTATATTCTTTGCTGGCAGAGATGGAGAAGCGCTATACAAGCAGTAAAAACAAGGCCTGGGGCTGATTGTGGCACCGATCATCAGCTTCTTGTTGCCAAAATTAAGCTTCGATTGAGGAAAACGCAGAAAACTAGAAGGCCTTTCAGGTATGATCTGGATCAAATTCCATTAGAATATGCTGTGGAAGCGAGGAATCGATTTCAAGAATTAGATCTAGAAGACAGAGAGACTGAAGAGATATGGACTGATGTTCGTGATATAACACAAGAAGTTGCTACTAAGGTAGTTCCAAAGCAAAAGAAATGCAAGAAAGCAAACTGGTTATCTGAAGAGGCTTTGCAAATAGCTGAGGAAAGGAGGATGGCAAAAGTTATGGGGGAAAGAGAAAGATAACAAGGTTCTCAATGCGGATTTTCAGAAAATAGCAAGGAGAGATAAGAATGCCTTTCTGAACATACAGTGCCAAGCAGTTGAGGAAACAGCCAATTAAGGAACAAAAGAGCTCTGTATAAGACAATCAAAGATATCAAAGGAAGCTTCTGTGCTAAGCTGGGCGTGATAAAGGACAAACGAGGCAAGGACCTCACTGAAGCCTCAGAGATAAAGAGGGGATGGCAGGAATACATAGAAGAACTGTACGAGAAGGACCCGAATGTGCAAACCCAACATAAGATGGTTGTGATTACTGATCTCGAGCCGGGCATCCTGAAGAGTGAAGTTGAATGGGCCTTAGCCAGCCTTGCTAAGAACAAAGCTAGCGGAATTGATGGCATTCCAGCTGAGTTGCTTCAAAACCTCAACCATGACGCTGTTAACATTCTGCATACATTATGTCAGAAGATTTGGACAACCCTGCAGTGGCCAAAGGATTGGAGGAGGTCAGTTTACATCCCCATTCCAAAGAAAGGCAGTGCCAAAGATTGTTCCAACTACCGCACGATCGCGCTTATTTCGCATGCTAGCAAGGTGATGTTGAAAATCCTCCAAGGTAGGCTGCAGCAATATGTGGATCAGGAGCTTCCGGACGTGCAAGCTGGGTTTCGCAGGAGCAGAGGATCTAGAGACCAAATTACCAACCTTCGCTGGATCATGGAAAAAGCAAGAGAGTTCCAGAAACCCATCTACTTCTGCTTTATTGATTATGCAAAAGCGTTTGACTGCGTAGATCACAGCAGATTGTGGCAAGCTCTCCAAGAGATGGGAGTTCCAATCCACCTCATCTGTCTCCTCAGGAACCTGTATGAAGGGCAAGAGGCCACAGTCAGAACTGGGCATGGTCTTACTGATTGGTTTCCGATTGAGAAAGGAGTGAGGCAAGGCTGCATACTGTCGCCCTGCCTATTTAACCTATATGCAGAGTGTATCATGAGGAAAGCCGATCTGGACGAGTCTTCAGCTGGAGTGAAGATTGCTGGAAAATGTATCAACAACCTTAGATATGCGGATGATACCACTTTAATGGCAGAAAGTGAAGTGGAACTCAAGAGACTTCTGATGCGCGTACAAGAAGAGAGTGAGAAGTTTGGGCTTAAACTGAACATTAAAAAGGCAAAAGAAAAAATGGCGTCTAGCCCTATCAAGTCCTGGAGCATCAAGGGACAAGAAGTGGAAGCTGTGACAGATTTTCTCTTCTTGGGCTCCAAGATTACCCCGGAAGGAGACTGCAGCCATGAAATTAGGAGACGCCTGCTTCTGGGCAAGAGAGCAATGGTTAGCCTTGACCGCCTAGTAAAGAGCAGACACATTAGTCTGCCAACCAAGATCCGTATAACTCGTGCTATGGTCTTTCCAGTTGTGATGTATGGATGCGAGAGTTGGACTGTGAAAAAGGCTGACCGCCGAAGAATTGACGCGTTTGAATTGTGGTGCTGGCGAAGACTCTTGAGAGTTCCTTGGACTGCCCGAAGATCAAATCAGTCGATATTGTCGACCTTAAACCCTGACTGCTCATTGGAGGGTCAAATTCTAAAGTTAAAGCTCTGCTACTTTGGTCATCTGATGAGAAGAAAGGAGTCGCTGGAGAAAGATTTGATGTTGGGAAAGGTTGAGGGTCGCCGGAGAAGGGGTAGGCAGCGTACGCAATGGTTAGATGGCATCCTCGAGGCACTGCAGAGGAATTTATGTGATGTTAGGAAGATAGTGAGAGACCAGAAAGCGTGGCGTGACATGGTCCATAGGGTCACGAAGAGTCAGACACGACTGAACGACTGAACTGAAAAACCTGCAGTTGCTAAAAATGGTAACAGTTATATTTTGCATTTATAAAAAGATTTTGTAAAACAACGATGATGGCACCACAAGTTTGGCGCCAAGCACCAGAACTATTTCAACGGCCTTCGAGTTTTGCCGTGCAGCAGCGGCACAACTCCTTCGAGTTCGATCGCGATTGAAAATCTTGAAGGCTATCGACTCAATCGCCTTTGAAAATGACCGTGTGACAGGGGTATGAGACAAACTCAGTTAAGATGAACGAGTACCATTTGGTTGGTTTGTCCATAAAACAAAATATGCTCAAGACATACTGCTATGTGTGTGCTTCGGTTAAGACGACCTTTTGCAGCAATCACAAACAACAGCAACCCTGCTCAACGCCATTCATGCAGCGTTCACATGGCCCAAAGGAAGAAAAAACAAATGTACATAATAGACCCCTTGCATAAATCAGGGGTGCAACAGCTGAAATAGGATTTGTACCAAATTTTGGAGCAGCAAAATCTTAGTTTTGGAGCAGTGAAATCCATATTTAGAGCAGCTCAGAGGAAGAAAAAAAACAAAACTGCACTTTGCATCCTGAATTCAAATTTCGGAACCGTTAAACAGGGAAGAAACCGTACTTTTGGTACAAGAAAATGAAGAGATGTGAATATCGGACTGTATGAATGTGATCCAAAGGAAACCTAGCAAGGGCCACTTATCATAAGCGCTTGACGTTTTTTCTTTTTTTAAAGTCCGGCGTGTACCTATTTTTGTAAATAAGCATTTTGTATCATAAGGCATGGTATTACACTGAAGAAAAAAGAATGTGAGCCATAAAACTGAGGTCAATTTTTCAAACATTGGGGACCAAAACAAAAAAAATAAATAGAAAAAGCTATAAAATATGCCTTTTGTTTGTGTGTGCGCGCGTCTAGCGCGATTTGACAATCATCACAGGATCTTATCTTGATCACAAGATGCAGAAAAACACTGTTTTGTTGTCTGCGAAATCCATAGCTTGTGTCCTCCAGAAGAGCCCAATTCGAAGCCGTGACTGCGAACAGCCTGTGCCCAAAAGCGAGTGCAGTACAAAAAAAAAAAAAAAGTTTATTCAAAAGTGAACACGAAAAAAAAAAAAATACAGTGACCAAAAGGCGAAAGGCCAAATGTCTAAAGCAGATAAGAAAACAAGTCGTAAGCAAAGAAAACTGACCAGCGAGCCAGCCTTCAGCCCGTGATTAATGCTTTCTAGGGGCTGGCGATGACTCAGTGGTTTTGACCGGATATTTTGATTAAGCGGAGGTGGGCGATGACTCAGGATACTAGGTTATATATTTCGTTCACGGAGCAGACTTTATAGTATATTTCAATGTTCCAGCATCTCTAAACATTAATTTTGGAAGCCTTGGGTTCCAGTGCGGCATTATGGAATTGAAAATCTTTTCAAGTCGATTCGATGCATCACCTGTTCTCTGGAGGCGCTGCCCTTCAACGCTTTAACCTTTTCGCTGTCATGAACGTACCGGTACAATTTCGCGCTTCTCCCCTACATATATTATGTTGAGGCATGCAAAAGGAAAGAAAAATAAAGAGCCTCTGCCCGTGCCACAAAGTATAAGTGTCACCGACGTAACGGTACGTTCTCTATCTTGCGTTCAAACCTTCGCACCTGAACACGAAGCTGGCGCACTCGAACAGGCTGCGCCATCTGTAATATCTTCCTACAAGTTCGTATTTTCGCCCCGCGTTGTGTTGGTACGTATATATTGAAGAGTATGGAACGACCGTGCCCACCCACGCCACCTTCTTTGCTGGGAGGGGGCGCGGTTCTGCCATCTGCCACAGGTTTGCAGGTTTTTATTTTTGTTCTGTTGGCGTGTCTGCTACGGCGCGTCACGTTCAGGGGCTCACGCCGTTGCCTCCCCAATTGGTCGACACATGACTCGATCGCTGCTTTTGCTCTCTTGTCGCGCCCTTGCTTCTGGCTAGCAGCAGCAAAGGAGGTTGTTTTAGCCTCTTTCCCCCTCCATTTGTCATCTTGATTTCACAACATGTCATTTCTCTCCGTTGTATGGGCCATCGAAAATGCGCCCTCCGTGCGCACGGCTACTTTCGGATGGCTGTCCGCGCGAGACCGTCGACTGCGGACTGGAGCGATGGCTCTTTTCATTATAAAAACGAGCCGAGCTCGGAATCGGACTCTCAAGAAGTATCGAGCAGTTTTTCTTATATTCTCTTCATTATCTATTTTATAATCAGGATGATGATGATGATGATGTTAATTAACAATACCTGCAGAACACCGAAATATGCATATTCCGATGACTATGTTATTTGTATAGCAAACATAATCAAAAATAAATCACTATGCTCATTCCCCGATATGCTCGTTCCCTGAAACCAAGCCGACACTGAGGTTGAGTCACGGCCAGAAACACCCGACAGCGAAAGGGTTCAGGATCTTCATTTTAGAGAGCTAGATCTTTAGCCGAGTACTTTGCACGTTTCGCCAGCACCGCCATCACAACAAATGCAGTAGCACTGGTAGCGCTACCAGAGTTCCCGGGCACTACACATTTCACACACGGACCCTACACAAAGCACTTCGCTCTGACCGCGCTATCCAACCTTCCAAGCTCTCGCCACCCGAGAAAATAGAGAAACTGCAGTAGCGAGCGTCACCTTTTGCACGTTAGCAGAATGCAGTTACGGATGGAAAGATGATGGCTGTTGTGATGCACGCTCCTGAAACCCATGTTTTCCTTTTTTTTTTTTTTTTCAGTGTAGAGCAGCGCCACCTTCCATACATTTTTATTGCAATAGAAATACTGCGCCAGGTTTCGAGCAGTCGCGTATCCCCGACAGACACCCCGCTTGACCTTGAACAGCCGAGGAGGAGGCTGGTAGCTTACGCTCTCGTGTCATACTCTTAAAGGTCCTCTGAAAGGGGTCACCAAGTAGGGTAAACAACGCCATAACACTGATATTTATTGAACCACCCATCATTCTCCCGCAAAAATTTTTGATCTAGCTTCTGCAACACCAGAGATATCGGCGATTAAAAATGGCCCTTCCAATTTTCCCTCTCAACTCGTACGCCGAAGGGAGCCATAAAAAAATAAAAAATACATGCAAGTTCAAAGCTTCGTCCAGAAATACGTCACTTCGACGAACTTCCGGTTGCCGCGCGTCAACCCGTCCTCGCTCGCACACGCCTGAGGAGTTCGCCAGTTCGCGCAGCGACGGTTAGTGTAACCAGTGTAACCGCGAACCCGGGTTAGCCTATGTTACACGGCGGACACCACTAACCGCGGTTATCGTAAACCGAGCTTGGCGACCTCGGTTTGCGTCGCTAACCGAGGTTATGACGGCGTCTGTTGACGGAAGCTACTCGTCGGCGCCCGAGTGCGCGAAACGTACAAGCGGGTCTGCTTCACAAAGTTATTCATTTGCCTACTGTATCACGTTTAAAGATCGATGTATAGAATATGGTGCCGCCCGACGTCTTCGATTACGGCCGACAGCGCAGCGACTGCGTACTGAAGCCTTGTCTTGCCTGCAGTAACGTTTGAACGGCTTGTTACTGAGCAGAACGTCAAAAAATGCGCAGCCTTAGCTATGAAAGTACACGAGTTTGCAACGCTTGCAGCACGGGATGCCGCGAGCAGGCAGAGGTACGTTACACAATTACCGCGAGGGTGGGGCGCGCGAGCGCGGCGAACGACGGCGCCGTGCGTGACCGTCCCTAGTCGTCGCTAGGCCTAAATTGTTTCGCTTCGAAGCCGCGGCAGTCGACGCTTTGGAACATAATCAACGCTGTTGTAAATTGTCTACTTATGAAACTGCCTCATAGTGAATCTTATCCTGCCACAGTACAATAATTATAGGATTAACTCTGCCAACGCATTAATCGCAGAGCTAGTACGAGCAGATCGGATCAGGTGAAACGCACCAGCGGCTGCTGGCTTGAGCAGAAACTTGCTTTTATCACGGCTATCGCTCTTACCAGCAATTTGCTGTGGTCAGCGATCCTCACGAGGGCTTCATACTTGATATTCGGCTCAGTATTCCAGACGCCACCAAAGTTTAGCATGCTTTATTTCGGACATCGGTGCTAACGATCCGTGTCGTTCGCGAACGGTATGCGGGAGGAGGGGCCACAGCGGTGGTGTTTACGGCGGTCGAGGAGGTGCTGCCATCGTGCGGTGCTTGACCGTGCTGTTGACGCCTCGTCGACACTCCGGTACTCCTGAAAGCACGTTATATAAATAAGATATTTGTAAATGCAGCTTCGTTCTGCCGATCCCTGCGTCGCTTCGGTTGTTGTACTTAATGGGCAATGGCCACCAAACCGATAAGGGCGGCGAGCTGTGTAACAGCCCGCACAGAGTTTGAGCAGCGCACGAGCAGACGACTTTCGCAGCTACCGGAAGTGTGTCCGTGACGTCATGGCTGCAGTGGCCGCAGCGAATGGCAGCTTCTAGCAAGCCTTGCCAGTCAACTCACCCGTGACGTCACGGGTTAAGGAAATAGTTCCATGCGACACCGCCAAGCGACATTCTCTCTGCCCGCGAATTTCAAAAAACGCTGTTTTTAAAAATTAATAGTAAATCACTGGCTTTGTTCCAAGGGGTTATACTTTGCGTTAATGCTCAAAAGGATGTGTTCTACACACTGAACACGTTTATCAGTGGCTTCTTGGGGGCTGTTTCCGTGGACCTTTAAAGGATGAGCTTAAGTGTCCCCAATAATGTAGCACCTTACATTGATAGGGCGTGATAGGGGAATAAAGTAGCAGGCAAAAGAAGCTTCCGCCGTTGCTATCGCAATTCAACTAGGGTTAACCAGAAAACCACAACTAATTTTTTGAAATAGCAATTTCCGGCGTTTCCGGTTCTGGAGAATGATGGTGGTAGCGATGCGTGCTCCGAAAACTATTGTAATTATGTGATTGTAAGTCGACTCGAATGTAAGTCGACCCCCCCAAATCACATGTCCCGGAAAAAAGAAGAATACTGCCGTGGATGCTCTCGACAAAGAAAATTTATTGCCTGGCTGCACAACTAGTCTCCACTTCAAATCATGTTTTTTTACGATATACGCAGCAAGCTTAACTGACCTCCAGCTCTGGATAGCATACCAGCTTCGCTTAGCATCACAGTTGAAAATTTTGTCTCGCTGCTCCTGCCACTCCCACATAACCCATTTAGAAGCTTCGAACTTGCGGTCCACAGCGCAGTTGTTTCTTCGGCATAAATGATAGCCGCCTCCTTGAACACTGCACGGACAAGCTCCGAATGCTTTTTGGACTAAAGAGCTCGTGAAGAAGCATGTAGCCGGTCTTAAAGTAAAAAATGCGAACGCGCAATGAGCGCGAACTCAATGAATTATCGGTGTCGGCTCTTCCATCAACCACTGACACTTCCTGGAAGTGCCGCCGTGTCATGTGACCCAACGCGACTGGCGTGCAAAAAGGGAGCGTCACCACGATTCAAACAGCGGCTCTTCCGTAAACTATTGACAACCCCGCAGCTGCAGTTTGTGTTGCACAGTAAAAGTTAAAAAAGAAACATTTTTCCCGAGAAGCATGCACAGTAACCGAATGTTGCCCTTAAAGCCGTAGAGCTAACAAATTCGCCGTAACCTCCCTGATATGCTTTTTGTCTTGCTCTTGTTAACAGTGCCATGCTGTGGTTTCGATTGTAAGTCGACCCCCCAACTTCGGATTTTTGCATTTTAAAAAAAGAGGTGGATTTACTATCGTGTGGATACGGTAATTTCCGCGGCAGCGTCAGCCCGTCTCCAGTCCGAATTAACCGGTGCACACGCAATTCAGCGCAGAATTAACGAGTTTGCTGCCATATACCTATGTATACATTTTTGAAGGAAGGGAGTGAGCAGGCCAAATTATTCAAATTAACGGGGGCCGAATTAACAATGTTTTACTGTAATCCTGATTGGGCCACGTCACCCCTGCCTTTCGTGGTGCTGTAAACAGCTTCTAAGATGGAGTATAGAAGACCTTTCCATGCATGCTGCCCGCGGATGGATTAACGCTGATTTCATGCCAGTGAGTAGAATGCAATGGTGAAACAATGGCAGCTCGAAAGTGATGGTGCACGTCTATCGTTTTTGTCAATAAAGTTCATATAGAAGTGTTTCCAACTAACCAGTAATGAGTCACACCAAAAGAAGCCGTCACACTGGCACTGAACTTATTGCACAAGTCTGCTACACCCTAAGGACATCTGCTAGAATGCTGCTGCAGCCACAACGTAAATATATATATATATATATATATATATATATACGAACTTGCTACTACTGGGAAGAAGGTCGTTTTCAGTTTCTCATTTCCTGGCACACTATCCCTACACAGATGACTAAATTCTATTTTCTGAATATCACACTTCTAACATATTTACTGTGGAATTGGGCATTTTGGGTACCTAGCTTTCATGCTATAAGAAACAAAGGCCTCATGCGCACTAACCACTTCTGAGTTTTTTTTAACATCTACTAAGTCAACCATAATTAAACTTGCTGATGCGTAATTGCTGCACTGCCATTCTGAAATAACTAGGCACTCACTATGACTTGCTTAATAAGGGCTCACGAGACAGGCTGAAATTTTAAAGTGCCTGTGCAACTGTGAGTGTCGTCAAGTTCATAGGCAACCAAAAGTTGAAGTAATCAAACAACAAAAAAATATGCTGTACATGTCACCTTTGTGTAAAGCACTCAAATGGCGCACTTTCCCAGATAAAAATCATCTGTTGCACCTTCCAGTTGTAGAGCCCCAAAGGCCTGCAAAGCAAGGTTAGCCCAATTGCTTTGCCTAAAGACCACGGGCTATTTTCTAATTTTAGTTTTCAATGCACGTAGCATACTGCTCGGACACTCTACCCAAGGGTGACATAGACTGTGCTGTCATAGAACTGTCGTAGATCGCTCTTCTTACACTATGCATCGCTTTGAGCAGTTGCCACGTTGCAATCAGACTAACAGAATTGCCAAGAATGCAAAGTCAAGTTCTTCAGAAGCCATTAACTTTGAAGGCTAGCTGCATGTTCTCTCCAATATCAGACTTAAAGGGACACAACACTGGAATTTAGGTCTCGAATTTTTTTCGGCGCAGTGGAAAGATTGATGTCTAAAATGTTCGATTTAATAACGGGTAGAAACATTGTAGAAAATTTTACCGAGAATTTTTCTATCAGTACATGCACCCGTTTTTATGTAGTCCGACGCTGGAAACCATGAGCAGCGACCGCGATGACGACTGGTGGTCGACAAAAAAGACGTACCGAAAACAAATATAAATTTCACTCTCCAGACAGTAAACAGACATTTTTTGTGTGGAGTAATGTCCTTTTCAGTTCCATACTCAATGCTGTTAAGGCACAATAATGCACGCCTCGTCGATGGGAGTTTTAGTGGGCACTATCATCGCTTCAATCACGGAATTCCAAACAATGTGGTGTCATCTAGTGGCAAAACCAGAAAGCATGCCTCTTTGGGTGCGAAAGGAAGGGTGGTTTTTATTTAAGGATGCACTGGAGAGAGTGCAAAATATAACAAATTATGACAAGCACTCCTAGAAGAAAAAAGGACAGTAAGCAGTTGCAAAAATCAGCGACATGTAATAATGTGGGATACTACAGTGAAAGTAATAGGCTTTCTCAGCTAGATAGCACCTGTCATTTTTATGCGATTTTTCAATGCCAAATTAAAATTGTAAAGCCTCTTTTCCTTGATGTTGTCGTGCTCAATCTGTACTATATGAGACATGATCTTTTCATTTCCACTATAATTTCAAGACATATTTTGGCCAGTGTTTTGTTCCTTTAAATCTTTCCAGATACCCCCTTGTAACAACACCTTTGGCTAATATGAATTGGAAGTTTGCAAACCGAAGCCAAGCTACTTTTTCATACATTCAGCATGAACTCAAAATCAGCATTCAACCAGACCACGTTAGCAATAATTACAAGACAAGGCCTTAATCAAAACTGAAAGTGCATGCGTGACAAGCCCACTAGAGTGTGCTCTTAAAATATGTTACAGAGTGCAAGCTGCGCACTACACTTGTGCAAAGTATGCTACAGTGTTCCTTCACATTGGCATCTCTCTCCTGGTCCTATAACTTTGCACAGATAATCCAGTCAATAGAAGTGCATGTCATACCTGGCTTATCTTGCAGACAGTAGACCGTGCAACACCGTACAGCTTCGCTACTGCTCCGTGCTTTGCTCCGGGCTCCTTGAGAGAGTAGACTATTTTCACCTTGTCTGCCAGGGACAGGTCCATGCGTTTCTTCATGTTAGGCCGTTTGCTCTCACGAGGAGGCGCCAAGACAAGCTCTTTGCCAGTCTTGTTGGCTGGAAGCTGCGAAGGCCCACTGTGTTCTTCTTCATCCTTTGACGCACCGCCGGCTGACGTCTCGGGAGAGTTGCTGTTTGTTCCGCCAGCCCCACCAGAGCTGCCCATGTTCTCCCCGGAAGGAGACGGGTTGCCAAGGTTGCTGCTGCTGCCTCCCCCACTGGTGCTGCCACTGTGGACTGCAGCTACACATACCGTGGTGCCTATCAGTGCTCTAAAGAGACTAAAAAAACTGGCCACAAGGACAAATCAAAAGCTCAAGTAAATAATGCCCAACAATCATACACAACACAGCTGTACACTACTCTCCATTTCCAAACTCACTTTGAAACAAACAAACAAAAAAGCAAGGCAAGACAAATTTCTCCTAGAACACGAAAAAAGTAAAGCGCGCGATTCTCACAACAGAAAAGATAACCAAGGTCTAGACATCACCTATAGGCATTCTGATGCGATCAGTATTTCCAGCTGGATCTAGTACACTGCGGGACAAACGCCTCCCTCAATGGTTGCCAATTAACCTTGCACTACACTAGATGCGAGCACACTTTCATTAATTCGAAGGCCCACGATGCCATGCATGCCCGATCCAAATTTCGGCACAAACCCAGTGAAGTAGTGGTCCTTTAAAGCCATGAATTGGTGCAAGTGGTGCTACTCTTCACGTGCGAAGCACCCAAACCTCAAACTGGGTTTAATAAATAAAATTTGGTCAATGGTCTTCGTGTGGTGTGTCGTTGTTAGCAGGTTAGGTTACCAGCATCTTTCATTAAGTTCTTGCAAACCTTGCCGATAAAAGTAGCATGTTCCCACAAAAATGTTTTGCTTGGTTTCTTTCTTTTTTTTGCTGCAATTGAAGGCTTACTTGATCTGAATTTTTTGCAATCCCACTGACTTCCAATTAACAAAGTTTTTACTGTTTACAGCAATGTCCTTTTTTTTTTATTATTTCTAGGTGTCTGGCAGCCAAAATACGCTTCAGAGCAGCCCTTGGCGCAGAAAATCATGTACTCTGGAGCAGCTACAGAGTAGAAAAATCTGTTTTGAAGCAGCTATAGAGGAGAAATAGAATCAGAATTAGCATTTTGGAGCAATTCAAGAGCACACACACACTAAACCTTATATTAAGCAAACTCACATGTAAGAAGGGGTGTGACCAAAAGTTTTTGTGCTACTCAATAAACTATCAAGCACTGCATTTATCACCGCAAGTTCTGACACAAGACCATAATATATGAAACTCCGGCACGTGAAAATCCTAAATAAGTGCTGCTAGCCAGCAGATAGCATGGATCCATCCGGAGGACATACTGTATGCTATGCCACAAGCCAATATCTGGCCACTCCAATGCATGCCTCTCATCGCCACTCTGTATAGTAAATATGCAACAAGACACCTTTGGGTTGCAGTTATTGGATGGGAAAGATACTTGGCCTTCAAAAGCACCATGCTTCAGAGTCATACAGCTCACTGACCCATCATCATTCAAACAACACCCCAGCAACCTGCCCTCCACCCCTCCTATGGTCAAGAAGCACAGAAACCCCGGCGAAAACATCGCCTTCTAATGCTAAAACATTAGGAATGGGAAATTGCAGCAGTGTTAAATGACACACTGCTTGGCTGCATGCAGTGCTCCTCAGAGTACTTTTACATATATCCAGCTCAATGTGCTAATTAAGTAAGGTCAATTATAAAAATATTTTATATTCACTTTTGTAGCAATGTTTTTTCCCAGCATTTAAAGAAAGCCTGTAAGACACGAAAAAGTAAAAACATAACTACACTTATGCATTACAATATTAAAGCACTCTGAACTGTGTTTTGAATGAGCATAACATTCACACTGACCATACTGTCCAGTGAGCAGCTGAAGGTTACTTAAACGGACTGCCCAATGGCAAAACAATGAAAACAGAGGTTACCTTGAACTATGCGACTTCCCTGCTTTTCCTTGCATTTTCATTTCCTCTAGGAGATGACTCACTAAAAGCTCCACCAGAAACTTGCTGGTAGCCTGCCTGTCACTTATTACAGATCACGCCGAGCTATCCATGTTCAGGAAGGGTGCGACTGATGCTCTTCCAAGACCGCCAACAGCAGCCTCATAACCACTCTTTAAATAGACAGTGAGAGCAAACACTTTGTACCTATCAAATTCGCAATGCCACAGACTGCAGCACAGCAGTGGAATCACGCTTCTTTTTTTTGTCGAATCTTGTGAGGTTTCATTAAATGCTAAAAGAAAAAGTAGGAGATATGTTGCTTAAAATACCTGGGATAGTTGATGTGAACGCCCTTTACAACTCAACGAAATACACTTGAGCTTGAAGCAAATATTAAAAATTTTGCACAACAGACTTATTCTAATTACCCATTGCGCATCCTTTAAGGTTTGCAAACTCTTTCCTTAGTGCACTTACTAGGCTCGTTAGGCTGCTAACAATGACTTTGCCTGGTAAATTTAAAACCTTATACACTGCTTACAAGCCCACTGCACCATCTGACATGTAGTCGGGCAGCTGAAGGTTTGCTTTTGTAGTAGTTATCTTGTTCCTCTTTTTTGAACATGCTCCTCAAAGTCGAAAGATAGAATGACCTGCTCCAAAAAGACAGAAACTTATGTTAAGCCAAGATGCTTTACACATTATAGGAAAAAGTTAAGAAGATATTACGTGCCACAAATGTTGAATGAACTTCGCAAAGATTTTTGCAGTTTCAAAACTAAACATAAAATGACTAAAACGGTAATAAAATGGTGCTCATCCTTGCTGATAAATCACTGATGACCTCTTGCATGTTGCATTCTACCTTCCCTATTTTTGGTTCCGATTTTAGAGTTGTTTAGATATGGCTCATTTTAAGCTGTTATGATGACCATTGTTCATTTTTTTTTTCTTTTCTAGAGTTTCATTGCTATTTGCTGAATATGTATGCACAATTTTTGCATAGTATTGTGAAGAACATGTGAGAATTGATCAAAGACGAAGAAAGAAACGAAGAAAGGAGAAAGAAGAAGAGAAAAACGTGGAGGTTGGCTCGAGGAGCGCGAGGCACGAGCAGCGGAGCCGATCGGCTGTCCAAGGAGCTCGGAGCGGTGCGTCTTCTGCCAGGCCTGACCCGGGGATCCAGACCTGGGGCCTGCCGGCCGTATCCTGTCCTGTTCTCCGGTCGTCCACGAAACTCGGAACGGTGGTCGGGTCCGGGAGTGCCGCAGCGCCAGCTCTTCACTGGCACGAGCGTTCGGCGCCGTGCTGAGCCCAGGCACGTCGGGGAGGCCTAACGCTTCGGCCGTGGAAAGGCAACTCGAGGCCTCTTGCCTCTACTGGGCCCCGTCCGGTGGCCTAGCCTTCCGCTGGGCTTACCGAGGCCCTACTGCACTGACCCTGCAGAACTCTGACTACCCGGAGCGTCTGCACCGGCTTCTCCACCCAACAAACTAACTGGTGACTGCAGATAACTTAGTGTTAAGTCTTTGACCCACTTGATCGTTCTACTCTCGTCCCGTCCATGTGTACATAAAAGTATTCGTTGTTAGCTTGGTCAGTCTGGTCGTCTATTTAGATTACTGTCTCGGAATAAGCCACAGAATAAGATGGCCAGAAGATCTAAAGAAAAGAACCTCACAATTTTGGCGTCCACGGCAGGACCAGGCCGGCCAAGCAACAATTTCCCGCGGCTAGAGATTTGAGAAAAATGAGTGCACCAGAGTTGCTCGCGGTAGGGGGACGTATAGGTTTGCAGGGAATCGAGTTGCGCGAGTGGGTAGAGAAAGAACTGCAGAAGGCAAGGGAAGACAAAGCTGCAGAACGCGAAGAGAGAGCTGCAGAACGTGAAGCGAAAGCTGCAGAACATGAAAGAGCGAAGCAGCGCTTGGAGCAAGAAAACCAGAATTTGCAGCTACGAATACGACTTGCGGAATTGGGAGAAAACGCCCCTAGTGCTGGAAGCGCTGAGCACGGTACCGTACCAGCTCCGTCTTTCCCCATTAGTCCTCATGGATCGATTCCACTGTTTAATGAGGAAAGGGACGATTTGGACGCGTATTTGAAGCGTTTTGAACATGTCGCCATTGGCCAAGGCTGGCCGAAAGAGAAGTGGGCCACGGCTTTGAGTCTGTGCCTCGGCGGAGAAGCTCTCAGAGTCTTTGGACGACTCTCTCCTGAGGACTCAGTCAATTACGATGTAGCGAAACTTGCCTTACTTCGGAGGATTCGGTTCACGGCTGAGGGCTACAGAGAGAAGTTTCATGGAAGCAAGCCGCAAGATGGTGAGACAGCTTCCCAGTACACCACAAGGCTGTTAAGTTTTTTTGACCGCTGGGTTGAGATGCGAGGACAAGGTCGCACGTTTGAAGTGGTTCGGGACATGATAGTGGCTGAGCAGTTTTTAAACAGCTGTCATGATCGTTTAGTTCTCTTCTTGCGAGAACGTGATTGTAAAACGGTGGACGAGATTGCTGAGGCCGCCGATCACTTTCTTGAGGCTCAGCGACAGAATAACCTCGGGGTTTTTAAAGACAGAGCTGAGCAGAATTCTGCAAAACCGCAGGACGCAGCCCCATATTGCACATTATGTCGCAAATCTGGGCATAAAACCCAGTGGTGTCGTTACGGAAAGTCAAATGACCGGGAGACGTCTGCTTGCTGCACGTCCCCTCGAGATTCCCGTCCTGGTCGTCAGCTGGGAAGAACATGCCTAGATGTTCGAAGGGACGGTTCGGCTCTTAGTCCATCTCAGATTATTAACAAAATGCCAGTGGAGCATGGAGAAGTGTTCGGACAAGCAGTGTCGGTGCTGCGCGACACCGGTTCTAATAGCATCGTGGTGCGTCAGGCTTTGGTGCCCGAGGCTGCATATACCGGGGAACGAGCATCTGTACGTTTAGCGGATGGTTCTTACATCGAAGCGCCTGAGGCGGAGGTTATTATCAAGTCGCCATACTTCACAGGCAAAGCTATTGCTAGGTGCCTGCCGACGCCATTATATGACGTAATTATCGACAACGTTCCGGGTGCAAGCGCCCCATTCGCCAACGCTCCAGCAGTCCTGACGGGCCAGAGAAGCATACCTGCCAGTGATGAGATGGGTCCAGTGCTTCTTTCCAGGTTCTGGCGGCGAAAGTTTCAGGGACTGGTTTGGATGCCACTCAAACCGTGCTCCACTTATCCCGGTCTGTTTTTCGCAAGAAGCAAGAAGAGGACGCCAGCTTAGACGTGTGTCGTCGCAAGCTTAAGAAAACCTACCACGGAAAAGGGCAGACGGCCTACACCTTCCATCTAAGTGACGGCATTTTGTACCGGACCTATCAACTTTATCCAGGAAAAACGATTGAACAAGCGGTCGTTCCAAAGGTTTTGCGCCGTCAGGTCCTCGTGCAGGCACATGGGAGTGCACTTGTCGGCCACCAGGGTGTCAGAAAAACTACCGCAAGAGTGCTTGATAACTTTTACTGGCCACGGGTGCAAGCTGACACTAAGCGGTTTGTGAGGTCGTGCGATGCATGTCAGAGGACTGTCCCGAAAGGAAACCTGAGGAACGCTTCATTAGGACGCAGGTCCATTAACACGAAAAGCTACGAAGAGCGCCAGCCAGTGAATGCCCTACAAACTTCATCCTTCGTAGTTCTTGATAACGTCGAGTCGAAAACTCCGTTGTCAACGTTCACTGAAGAACCTTGGTCCCAGAGTGGACTGGGGAACCGAGACTCGATACATGTAGTCAACTGTTGAATCGAGAATGATACGGGAGACAATGTTAATCTCTGTGCTGTCTTCTGGAGGTGTCGTCGTGCTGTTCATAGTATGTTTCTAAGAGTTTATTTCTTCTGACAAGTGTTGAGTGTTAACGTTACTTGTATTAGTACGATTTTTTTATATATTTTTTTTTTGTGTGTGTGCGCGAGTGACTCAGACTCTCAGCAGACAATAGCAATGGTGTGGCCACTCTGTGGGGTGTGCAGTGATGGGTGCAGCAGTGTTGTGGTGTGCCGTCGTCCTCCGAAAGAGTGCATCAGTGTCATGGCCCCAAGTTTTTTCTTTCCAGAAAAAAAAAAAAACTACTCAAAAGGGGGGCATATTTGTGAAGAACATGTGAGAATTGATCAAAGACGAAGAAAGAAACGAAGAAAGGAGAAAGAAGAAGAGAAAAACGTGGAGGTTGGCTCGAGGAGCGCGAGGCACGAGCAGGGAGAACAGGCGAGCAGCGGAGCCGATCGGCTGTCCAAGGAGCTCGGAGCGGTGCGTCTTCTGCCAGGCCTGACCCGGGGATCCAGACCTGGGGCCTGCCGGCCGTATCCTGTCCTGTTCTCCGGTCGTCCACGAAACTCGGAACGGTGGTCGGGTCCGGGAGTGCCGCAGCGCCAGCTCTTCACTGGCACGAGCGTTCGGCGCCGTGCTGAGCCCAGGCACGTCGGGGAGGCCTAACGCTTCGGCCGTGGAAAGGCAACTCGAGGCCTCTTGCCTCTACTGGGCCCCGTCCGGTGGCCTAGCCTTCCGCTGGGCTTACCGAGGCCCTACTGCACCGACCCTGCAGAACTCTGACTACCCGGAGCGTCTGCACCGGCTTCTCCACCCAACGAACTAACTGGTGACTGCAGATAACTTAGTGTTAAGTCTTTGACCCACTTGATCGTTCTACTCCCATCCCGTCCATGTGTACATAAAAGTATTCGTTGTTAGCTTGGTCAGTCTGGTCGTCTATTTAGATTACTGTCTCGGAATAAGCCACAGAATAAGGTGGCCAGAAGATCTAAAGAAAAGAACCTCACAAGTATGCATGTACTAGTGTCACTGTTTTGGGGATAATTTTTTGTACACATTCGGTGTTTCACCGTACTGCCTGAACAACCAACAAAAATACTGGGCTTGGACAGGAAAGCCAATGTACTAAACGGAGATGAATAAATTTTGATTTGATTTTTTATTGGAAAGCTGATGACTTCGCTTTGTTGGCAATAGACTTTGTTGATGCCTCGAGCAGCAAGTCTGATGATGGTGCTTTACAATTTCGTCTAGTGTGTCTGGTTATCATTTACGCAGCAGTGTTAAAGAATACTGCGTCAGCTTTGTTCACGTTGTGGGCAAAAACATCACGAGCGCGCCTCTGGCAGGTGGTAGTTGGCAGATGACATGGCCTGGCACTGAATGGTCAGTGTATTGTGTGACATCACAAGCCAACGTGACAAGCCAGCCGAGTCTGTCAACTCTGGCAGCTCCTTTCGAGATGGCCATCAAACCCACACCCATTGGATCCCTAGCACGGTTTTAGATGTAGTTTAGGTGATACGATGACGCCTCTGGAGGATAGACACATTTGTCCCTACTTCCCTCGTCCGCCTCGGTATGGCGCTAGCGGGAGTTAGGCCGACCATGCCCACTGCTGGGCTTGTTCCACGCTGTGTCCAATATGTGTTGCGTGAACTGTGTGCACGTGTGCACGCAGCGTGAGAATGCGAGCAGTGTGTGAGGTGATACGTGAGAAGTATCTGCCGCTTAAGCCGTGCTCAAACTATGTGCGCTACGTATGGATCGCTCGTAAGGATCATAAGCGTAAGCGCAAAAAACGCAATGTATCTGGTCAGACTGTCGTCGCAGTGAGCGTAAGATGTGCAACATCTGCAGCCAGCGTGGGCGTAAATGTCAGTGGACTCGCGACTTTTACGACTAGCCCAGATACGGCTGTTAGTGCGTAACTAATGCACACAGCCGCTTCAGTTTTTCCCTTTCCGGTCACGGGGCTTCCGGTCCTCCCTAATTTCACGCACAAACCAGCTAGCAGGCAACATCATCCAACGCTCATCAGACATTTGCCAAGAGAGTACTGGGGAAGCGCAAGGACGGAAGCAGGCATCGAGACCACTGTTGGACCAGGCATGCGCTATCAAAGAAGATTTGTAAAAGCCCTAGGTCTTCTATTACGCGTCCATCTGCGTAGGTTGAGCGCACCAACGATGATAGGCTCATTTTAAGCTTGAAGAGCCTCGACCTCGGCTAGCAGCTGTTTAGTAACCGGTGCCTTGTTGGGAAATGTGAGACCCAGTTGGCCCAGAGTGGCGATTGGCTGGTCGTAAAGAATGTATCTTATCAAACGGCCCAGTGTGCACACACGCGGTTGCAAGCTACGTAAATGGGAGTTCCAGCAACTATGCGCACTGCGACAAAATAAGGCATTTACGATGGGTACGAATGTAGTCTGAACGTGGCTTTACTATTTTGCGGTTGTGTATCTTCCTGAAGAAAATATATGGTACTGACTGGAAGCAGGCGCGCCGTGGCGCCTCTTTTGAGTGTTATGCATCCGCATGTCTGTCGTTCTCGTTCACTGGCCAGCCTGCAATAAAAATCCGCCTAATACACCCAGTGTGCTCAACACTTTGCTCGGCCCGATTTTTACATTTTAACGACATATGTTGAAACCCTGTGCGTGACCCTGTGAACTCTGACACTGTGGCGCTGATTTACTCTGATTTGCTTACCTTAAGCAGATACCATCAACGTTACATGGCATTGTTATCATTGTTGACACCTTGGTTTGCATGCCAAAGAATATAAATGGTTTTAAACACGAAATCGCAGTTTATCACGATGTACCGATCTACGGTCGCAACTATCATGTGCTGTTGGGATGGCGCATTGTGTTTTAATATAAAGTTTTCAACATTATAATTTTTATTTTTCCAATGCCCGATGCCTCCCACTTGATTTCATGAGGCTGCATAATATGTACCAATATTTTTAAGAATTTAAGCTGGTACTTGTGTGAAGGCAAAGTAACTGCACAAGCTGCGCTGCAGAATGCTGTAACGCAGAGGAAATTAGGCAAGTGGCATTGTCTGGCATCCACATGATTTATTCTGATGGATGCCAATAAAGCGGAGCAACCATCAGTAATGCTAGCACATCGTAAGTGATACAGACGGTAGTGGCACGCTGTAGTGAAAGAAATTTTTAACAAAATATTTACAGCAGTGGCAGAAAGAAGATACAACACACGTAGGGCAATAATACACTGTAGAAGTACTTCTGTACATCCCTCAGTTCACCAAAAATGTGGTTCGTTGGCATGTAGGGCGGCCATAACATATAGATGAACAAGTAAGTAAAACGCTATGTAACACAAGGCAGAAGTCAACATTTTATGCAGGGAGCACGTAGCTTGTATGGGAGGTGCAAATAATCATGCCTTTCTTTTAAGCTCCAGTTATCAAATATTTTTAAGCCTAGTGAGGGTGCCAGGAGTTTGCACTGGCGGTGGAGAAGTCTGATAGCCCAACTTAAATGTTTACTTCTGTCACAGTGCCTGAAGAATAGATAGTATCAAAGTTAGAACATCTCGTGACCTTCGCTTGCGTGTTTCCTAGTAATATAACTGTGTTCTAACATGATCTGGTACCTTGAGCACTACTCTGATCAACTTTGACGTGCACAGGTTTCAGTCCTATACCCTCATTATCGTCTCTTGGCCACACATTATTTTTAAATAAAAAGGCAGACGTCACTGCAAATAGGTTTGCGGGTAGTCCTCTGCAGTACGCTGATGTTTGGGAGCGGAGCGGCTTTGGTCCGCGATTTTTCGTTACATCCAGGTTTTCGTTACATGCAGTTTACATGTAAAGACCCAAAAGGACAACGTAGAACGAAAACCAAATTAAGAACTAGGTGTAAGGGAAACCACCTTGAAGGTGTTTACAATAAATCAAAATTATTTGAAGTCATAGAAGAGGACGTTTCGCGATTGTGCTGATAGCGCGGCACAACTACGGTGGCAGCCTCCACCTCCTCAGCGGCTCGCGCGAGGTGTGTTCAAGGGAGCACGGAAAGGGGGTGGAGGAAGAATCAATCTGGGGAAGAGCGCGCGCCATGCCGCATGCGCTCGCCCACCACCGTTGCCCAAGAAAACACTCTGCCTCGCGTCACCAGCACGCTCTGCTATTCCCGCTACCGATGTGTGGGAGCCCACGAGTAACCGCGTGGCAGCGATGGACGCACGCTGCTTGCCTCGTTTTTTTTTTTTTTTCTATTTTTGTGCCATGTTCAGACAGCGAAAGCAGCGGTGACTGCTGCGTCTGTCACAGAGATGCGGCATCGGCACTGAAACACGGCACGTTGTATCAACTGTAGTCACTCATTTCTATAATGGGCATTCCTCTCACTTCAGTTTGTGTTTCATCGTCTTCAAACTTGCGGGGTTCTGCCAAATTTCCACAAACTCGACACTAGCTAAGAGACAGTCGGTGCCGTGAGTTCGTTATATCAAGGTAAACCGCAGCAACATGTTCGTTACATGGAGTTTTCATATACATTCACTTCAGTGGGAGTTTTCAAATACAGTAAAACCTCGTTAATTCGAACTCGGCTCATTCGAAATCCGGCGTAATTCGAAGGTTTTCAGCAGTCCTAACATTTTCTATGACAATTTTGCTGGATAAATTGAACAACAGTCAGCGCGCCTCAACTCATTTAATTCGTCGGTTCTGACTATGGCCTCAGTGATCTGTGCTATGTGGCGCGCGTCTCGGAGGCTAGAATCAGTTTCCAGAGATGCCACTAGGTGCCACTAGCACCACTAGGTCTTTCCGCGTTTCCAATTGTACCTTTGTCTACCCTTTGCGTTGCGGTCATCGCACGGTCCGGTCTCGTCGTCTTCGCCGCATTTCAACCTGTTCTGTGCCCTGAGTGGGCGTGCATGTGCTGTGCTCTTCGTTTCCGACCACGTGCGCAGAGTTTCTGAGAGGAAAATTGTCCTTGCCGTATTTCAACCTGTTCTGTGCCCTGAGTGGATGCGTATGTGCTGTGCTCTTTGTTTCCGACCACGTGCGCGGAGTTTTGAAAAGAAAATCGCCTTCGCCGCATGTATGTGCTGTGCTCTTTGTTTCCGACCACGTGCCCGAAGTTTCTGATAAGAAAATGCCCAAGTATAAAGCCTTGACTCTATGCCAAAAGGTGTGCCTGAATGAAGAGGCAGAAAAATGGACGAGGTCCAAAACGCAGCTGGCAGAGAAACACAATGTGCCTCTATCAACTCTTTCGACTATCTTGAAAAACAAAGCGAAGGTTCTCTAAACTTACAGAAAGACCCATTCGGTGAAGCGGACAAGAATTAGTTTTCCAACCTATCCAGACGTTGAAGGCGCTCTACTGAAATGGCTACAGCACGCAAATGTAGCGCACCTACCTGTTAATGGCACGCTGCTACGCGAAAAGGCCAATGAGCTTGCCCTGCGGCTGGGCCATGAATTTAAGTGCAGCAACGGCTGGTTGTGCCGATTTAAAGACCGTAACAACCTCACATTCGTGACAGTGTGCGGCGGAAGTGGGAGCGTTGAAACAAACGTTGTCAAGCAGTGGAAGGCACATACACTGGCTCCACTGCTTCAAGAGTGTGCAGAGGATGATGTCTACAATTTAGACGAAGCTGTATTGTTCTACAAAATGCTCCCAACAAAGATGTTTGCACCAAAAGATGCGGTTGTCAGTGGAAAAAAACCGAAGGACAGGATAACCATACTGTTCAGAGCAAATATGTCCAGCAATCATAAGCTCCCACTGCTAATCATTGGGAAAGCAGCAAAGCCTCGATGCTTCAAAAATGCCCGACTCCCTTCCAAGGACGATGAGCTCTATAAAAGCAACAGAAAGGCCTGGATGACAGCAGCGCTTTTCGAGGAGTATGTGCGTCCCCTCGACCGCAAGTTTGCTGCATCGAGGCGGAAAGTTGTTTTCATTGTGGACAACTGCCCAGCCCACAGTGATATCCTGAATTTGGAGATGTTTAGGCTTATCTTTCTGCCACCGAATGTGACCGCAACATCTCAGCCTATGGACCAAGGAATCATACTGCATGCAAGGAAGATTTATCGCTACCATCTGTTGAAAAGGATCCTCCCCTGCTATGACAACGGCAAAGAGTATTCTGTGGATCTTTTAGGTACCATTTGTTTACACCTGGAAGCAAGTGAAGGGCGATTTGATTCAGCGTTGTTTCAAGCACGCTGGGTTTTGTAAGCAGGATGATGCCAGTTTGCCCAATAAAGAGAGTGACAGTTGCAATGACTTGTCTAATACCGATAGTGTGTTAGACAATGAAGGGGAGGCACTCTGTGTGCGCATGAACGACATCGCTGAAGACGACGGCGGCTGCAATTTCATGGACTACATGAATGCAGAATGAGATGTGCAAACGTTGTATGCAGACTTCGAAAGTGAGATCACTGACAGAGGACATTCCGACGACGATGATCCTGATGCTGAACCAGCCCGTACACCGGCTTTAGCTGCGGTCATAGAGTCATTAAATGTTGTGCGCAGTTTTGTGGAGTGTAGCGGTGGTAACAGTGATATGCTGTGCATTGTTAGTTAACTGAAGGACATGACTTACGGTGCCGCGAACTACCGCGCCAAGCAGTCGCGCATCGATGACTACTTCAAGTGAACATCAAAATAAAGGGGCTGTATTGATGCACCAAGGTATCGTGCAATTATTTTCCATTTTTCATCCATTTTTGATAATTCGAAACCCCGGGTAATTCGAAGGTTTTTCGCGGTCTCAAGGACTTCGAATAACGAGGTTTTACTGTACATTCACTTCAACCGGGGTGGCGTTAGGGGAATGGAAAAACTTTGTAATATTGAAGAATTCGCTACATGGAGGTTCGTTACATAGAGGTTTAACTGTAGTCGGAACAGCAATTCGTGGCCCACTTGCAAGCACCTTCCCAATAGAATGAGCTTCCCATGTACTGGTAACAAAATTCGGTTCAACTTCTCGCAGACATCACCTGCAGTAAGCGGTCCTTGCGCAGTATGGCGTGCTTGACAAGCTTTTAGGCGGCCCTCATCTATTGGTTAGGTTTATAGGGTTTATTGTCCCAAAGGGACTCAGGCTATTAGAGACGCCCTAGTGCAGAACTCGGGAAATTTCTACCAACTGAGGTTCTTTAAAATGCACTGACATCGCACAGCACATGAGAATCCTGCTTTTCACCTCCATCGAAGAGTGGCCGCTGCAACCAGGATTCAATCCTGCATTCTTGGGCCCAGTAGTCAAGTGCTGTAACCACTGCGCCACCACGGCGGAATCTTTTGGTGCACCAAACATAGACATTTTCTCAGAGTATATTTGAAGAAAATAGCGCCATTTTCTTCAAATATGCTCAGTCACTAACTCGCCCAGCAGCACACTTTGATGCATTTTCTCAGAGCACGTCCTGTAATCGGAGTTACATCGAGGGGCGAAGCACTTTCTTCCCATGCCGTCGTTTTCCATCGCGCAACGAACGGCAACAAAATTGCTTCTTCATGCGATGATTCCCTTGAAGAGGGGACGGCGAAGCCAAGTGTCAACCACAGCAAAATGTCAAGTTCTGAGCATGGTGCTAAAAGGACTGCGGTTCCGATATGTTGGTAGCATATGTGCCCGCTAATCCACGGATTGTTTGTGCTGCGAGCGCACCAGCAGACTCTCCGCGTCTTGGGGTGGCATCCTCGTCGAGGGCGCGGTGCTCTCTGTAGCAAAAAAACGCGCCTTGCTCGGACACTTTGACGTGTTTATGAGGGTCACCTTCCCCTTTCCCTACACTGCTACTCGGAGGTGGCCCTGGCTCAGACACCCAGGGACTCGTCCTGTAACTCGTGGCTGGGTCAAGTGACCGAAGTGTTCGAAACGCGGACAGCAATGGTGAACAGGAGTCTTCCTCCGGCAGCAGAAGAAAACAGCTGCTTGAGAAGCCTCTTAATGGCTTGAAGCCCTCTTCAGCTTTTTTATTTTTTTCTGGCCCATAGAGCCGATATAGAGACCCATTCTAAACAGCCTTCACTGAGCCCGCCCCTCAAACAACGAGCACTGGCTAGCAACTGACGTGAGCATTGCGCACAAAGATGTAGTGCGGCGGCTGAACGTTGCAGGCCCGATTCAAGGCAGCGCCCTCTCTAAGCTTGCTGGCAAGTTCGTCCCAATGTTCTCTACGGTGGCTGCATGGCGGAGGCGTGCCGTTGTATCACCTCAACTACTAAAGTAAAACCTCGTTAATTCGTATCTCACGGGAGTGAAAAAAATGTCCTAATTATTCGAATGTCGAATTATCAAATGAGCAACCAAAATCGCAGGTCTTTTTTTTTTTTTCTTTAATGCATACCTCTACTTTGTGAAGAAGTCAGAAATGCACGTTTGCTTTTTCGCGGAAAGCTGGGCAGTGAGGACCAGTTTGTGAACATGGGGCAATCCTTTTAGGGCGACTGTATTGCCAGGAGCATCATAACAGACGTCCTCTAAAACTGTGAGAGTATCCACGACTTCTGTAACGGCGCGACGCACCGGGGCCTCATCATTATCGAGCGAGCCCTCTTCGCCGGACGCCTCATCTGCCACATTGAGGGCATCGTTCATTATCTCATCATTGCTTACGTATTCACAAGTCAACCCCTTTTTTAAAATTCGAAAATCCGAAGTTGGGGGGTCCATTTACAATTGAAACCAAAGCATGGCACTGATAACAAGAGCAAAACAATAACCATATCAAGGAGGCTACGGCGAATTTGTTTGCTCTGCGGCTTTAAAGGGACACACCGGCCAAAATATGCCATGAGATTATGGTGGAGATGAAAAGACCTTGCTTATATAGCACAGATAGAGACTACAATATCAAAGAAAAGAGGCTTTAAGATTTTAATTTGCCATTGAAAATCACATGGAAACAACTGAGGCGCTATCTAGCGGAGAAGCCCTATTACTTTCGCTGCAGTACCCCACGTGACTACATCTCACGTAAAATATCGCTGATATTCGCGAGTGCATCTTGTTCTTTTTTCTTCTAGGAGTGCTTGTCATAATTCATTATATTTTGCGCTCTCCACAGCGTCCTTAAATTTCACGCTGCAAGAGGCATGCTTTCAGGTTTTGCCACTAGATGGCGCCACAATGTTTGGAATTGCGTGAATGAAGCGATAATAGTACCCAGTAAAACTTTCATCGACGAGGCGTACGTTATTGTGCCGTAGCAGCCTTGAGTGTGAAACTGAAAAGGACGTTACTCTAAGCAAAAAATGTCGAATTACTGCCTGGCGAGCAAAATTTACATTTGTTTTCGGTATGTCTTTTTTGTCCACCTCCAGTCGTCATCGCGGTCCCTGCTCATGGTTTCCAGCATTGGACTACATAAAAACGGGCGCATGCTCTGATCAAAAAATTCTCGGTAAAAATTTTCTGCAGCGTTTCTACCAAAACCGTTATGGGATTGAACATGTTAGACATCAATCTTCCCATTGCGCCGCAAAAAAAATTGAGACTTAAATTCCAGTGTTCCGTCCCTTTAAGTGCAACATTCAGTTACTGTGCGTGCTTCTCGGGAGGAGTTTTTTAACTTTTACTGTGCAGCACAAACTGCAGCAGCGGGAGTGTCGATGGTTTATGGAAGAGCCGCTGTTCGAATCGCGGCGACGCTCCCTTTTCGCACGTCAGTCTCGTCCGTCTTGTCGGTAGGGTGTCGTCGGGTCACATGACACAGCGGCGCTTCCAGGAAGTGTCAGTGGTTGACGGAAGAGCCGACACCGATCATTCGTTGAGTTCACGATCATTGCGCATTTGCATTTTTTACTTTAAGACCGGCTACATGCTTCGTCACGACCTCTCCAGTCCAAAAAGCACTCGGCGCTTGTTCCGTGCAGCGTTCAAGAAGGCGGCTATCATTTATGCCGAAGAAACAACTGCACTCTGGGCTGCAAGTTTGGAGCTTCTAAACGGGTTATGCAGGAGTGGCGGTGGTAGCAGCGGCAGCGAGACAAAATTTTGAACTTTGATGCAAAGCGAAGAGGCTTGCTTCCAAGAGATACAGATGGTAAGCTATCCAGAGCTTGGAGGCCAAGCTTGCCGCGTATATGGCCGAAATACGTGATTTGAAGTGGAGACGAGTTGTACAGTAAGGCAATAATTTTTCGTTGTCGAGAGCACCCACCGCGGTATGTGCTTTTTCTTCTTTTTTCCGAGACATGCGATTTGGGGGGGGGGGGGAGTCGACTTACAATCGTGTATATACGGTAACTGGCCACTGACAAGAACACAGTCACCAATGGAAGTGTAGCCGGCTAGATTCACGTTGGTGGGGAGCAGCTGCTGGCACTGCAGGCTCCTAGCTTGTGGCAGACTGCACAAATCCAAAGTGCCTGGCGACGTGTGTGCCCACATGTGAGCCAGAATATGACACTCAGAAGCGTGATGACGCACGCTTGCTTCCTATCCATGCAAAGAAGCATATGCTCCAGCACTTGCCTACGATACCTTTTTTTTGCATATTGAATGACACTTTGATCCATAAGGTGAAGCGCGGCGGTAGTGTTAGGAGGCAGAAGCACGGCGGATCGTCAGCACAGCAGCGGAGTTGCGGATGGATAGATGATGGCTGTAGCAATGCGCACCATGCGCGCTCCTAGAGTGGGCGCGCGCGCGTGCGTGCGTGCGTGTGTGTGTGTGGAGCAGCACCGCCTTCCATACGTTTTTGAAATAGTGGTTCCCGGCGTTTCCAATCCTTACATGGTACTTAGCGCCCTTAGGGAATGATGGCCAGCGATGCGTGCTCCAAAAACTAATTTCCGCGGCAGCCTCAACCCGTCTCCAGTCCAAATTACCCGATGCGGACATAATTTAGCACCGAATTAACCAGAGTTTGCTGCCATAGACCTATGTACATTCTTCAAGGGAGGGAGTGAGCAGGCCGAATTATCCAACCTCCAAATTAACAATGTTTTATTGTACCAACACCATGATCCCAAGTAAGACACATTAACCCTAGGTCACACAGGCACTTTCGTAGGGCATGGTTTAAAGTGGGGCTCCGTATCTAAGTCGGGTGGTCTTTTGCATAATGTGGTAGCTTACAAGTGATGCTAATGAGTATGTGCGAGATAATAGAGGCAGAAATTAAGGAATTTAGAATATTAAGTGAGTAGCAAAGCACACATATATGAACAAGGTTCCACACGGAAAGCCACAGACGGGAGCAATTAACATTGTCGCGTAATGCGTAACAGGCATTTTTATTTAATGAATTTTCAATCGATACGGTACCCCCCCACCATCACCTGTTGCCTAAACTAAAATTTGTACTGGGAGGGCTCCACTTTCTGCAAACCGGACACAAGAGCACCACAAAATACAGGACGAGCTGGGCTCGTCAGGAGTCAGAAATAACAGCCGGGTTGTGACGAGCCTGGCTCGTTGAAGTCTAAGAGGTTAAATGCAAAGCTTAATGTCCACCTTCTTTTTTTTTGTAAGAATACTAACTACTCAAGCTTTTGTTATGTTTTCTTGTTTACTTTTTTCCCAGCAGACAGTGGCTGAATAAAGGGTGAACATTCTGTATACGTAAAAAATCCTATTAGTCACAAACTTTCACAAGTTTTGTTTAATTAATTTCTTCCTAAAATATTGTTTCTGGCAATTAAAATTTTGTGTTGCAATGCACAATTAGTGTTCAATTCCCATTCATTTCAGTTTATTTGCCACAGTACTGGACAGCCTCCAGTGCTAAAAGTTGGAGCCAGCAACTTGACGGGCCATGGAGTCACTTACAAGGCAGCTACGAACGTTCCTTTCTTGTATTCAAACTTGTATTTAAAATTAATTTAATTTTAAGGTAAGGGTCAATGACTCCAACCAAGTTCTTTAACAGAAAAACATGACGTTTCGGAGCTGACTCGGCTCCTTCATCATGGTCCGACTCCGAGCGAGGCACAGCTTGTCTTTTTAATTGAGGGTAAACAGCGCAAAAAAGACGAGGACATAAGAAGTGCACAAACGAGCGCCGACTTTCAACTAAGCTTTATTGCTTATCCCGCAAAACATATATACTGGGAACAATCAACAAAAAAAAACATGACACTGATAAACATAGATAGATGATATCTCCAGCTGCGGATGACAACAGCGGCATCATTGCCTTGCATTCAGAAACCTCAATTCCTTCGCTGTTAGAGCCACCGAAGCACTACTAACACAATCACCATCTACCTTCACGATTTCAACGGCTTCCAGAATTTCACAGGTTAGCTGATTGCGGTGTTTCTTTATCACCCTCGTTTGTTCAAATTGAGGCGTGCAATTAACACAATCCCTGCAGTGAATGCCGAGGTGCCCTTCCACTGCTTCGTGCACATTGTAATAGTGCTCTTTGAGGCGCTCATTGAGGCAACGTCCTGTCTGCCCGGTATATTGTTTACTGCAAGAAAGCGGAATGAAATAAACAACACCTTCCTGACAGGACACAAATTGATTTTTGTGTCTAACCGAGCAATGTTGCGCTACGAACGCAGCGTTTTCACCTTCTTGCAAATCATCCCCAACTTGTTGGGTGCCGAAAGGGCGACTCTGATATTAAATCGGCTTCCTATTTTCTTCAACTTGTGTGAAAGCCCTTGAATATATGGAACTACTGTTACTTTTTCTTTTTTCTTAATGGTTGCAGGCGGAGCCTCGTCCTCGTTCTTTTTCTTCGACCTTAAACCTGAAAGAATTGATTCTGCTGTTGTGACAAGCAGCTGCTTGGGATACCCGGCATTCACTAGTCGTTGGGTTTGATAATCGAAGCTGTCCTAAAGATAACGTTCCTAAAGATAACGCGATCAGATTTCTTGATCTCAAGCTATCCTTTTCACTTAGTCATACATGCTGGATGTATGAACCACGTAACAGTAAACCATTACTTTCATTTGCTTCATCTCCTTCAAAACTAGTGAACAGAGCCGCTGTCAAGTCCTGTTATAGTAATGCACTTAAAAAGTGATGCTTCCACTCCACGAAAGACAGCTTCGATTATCAAACCCAACGACTAGTGAATGCCGGGTATTCCAAGCAGCTGCTTGTCACAACAGCAGAATCAACTCTTTCAGGTTTAAGGCCGAATAAAAAGAACGAGGACGAGGCTCTGCCTGCAACCGTTCAGAAGAAAGAAAATGTAACAGTAGTTCCATATATTCACGGCCTTTCACGCAAGTTGAAGAAAATAGGAAGCCGATTTAATATCAGAGTCGCCCTTTCGGCACCCAACAAGCTGGGGATGATTTACAAGTAGGTTAACACTACTGCGTTCGTTCCGCAACATTGCTCGGTTAGACACAAAAAGCAATTTGTGCCCTGTCAGGAAGGTGTTTATTCCATTCCACTTTCTTGCGGTAAACAATATATCGGGCAGACGGGACGTTGCCTCAATGAGCACCTCAAAGAGCACCATTACAATGTGCACGAAGCAGGGCACCTCAGCATTCACAGCAGGGATTGTGTTAATTGCACGCCTCAATTTGAACAAACGAGAGTGATAAAGAAACACCGCAATCAGCTAGCCCATGAGGTTCTGGAAGCCGTTGAAATCGCAAAGGTAGATGATGATTGTGTTAGTAGTGCTTCGGTGGCTTTAACAGCGATGGAATTGAGGTTTCTGAATGCAAGGCAATGACGCCGCTGTTGTCATCCACAGCTGGAGATATCATCTATCTATGTTTACCAGTGTCATTATGTTGTCTTTTGTTGATTGTTCCCAGTATATATGTTTGTGGGACAAGCAATAAAGCTTAGTTGAAAGTCAGTGCTCGTTTGTGCACTTCTTATGTCCTCGTCTTTTTTTGCTCTGTTTACCCTCAATGGATCACCAACTTGCCCAAGCGTCTGTTTTAGCCAGTCTTTTTAAGGCCTTGTGTTGACGACCTCCGGATCAATGGCCGCAATCCATGAATGTATGAAGAGGGGAGGGTGCCCAAAGAGCAATTAACATTCCCCAGTGTTTACTGAATATGCCACAACTCGAGTAAAAGCCTCCTGCACGAATTAGCTTCGATATCCAGTACAATCATTCTGTCAAAGTCAATTTTATGGTCGCATGTCTCGCAGTGTTCGGCCACCGCGCTGCGCTGACTGTGCATTTGTTGGACGTCCGCTCTATGCTGTTTAATTCTTTCTGTGAGGTTTTCGTTTCGTGTACATATGAGGCTGGGCAGACAGAGCAGGGTGTTCTATATACCATGCCTTGAGTCTTTTCTTTAGTGTGAGGGTCCTTGGGGCGGGGGAGGAAACGTCCAATGGTAATGGTCGGTTTGTGCGTTACCAGCACCCCTTCTTTTCTGAGAATGCGGGCAAGTGTCTCGCTCATGCCTTTCATGTACGGAATGCAAACACATTTTTGCTTCTGGTGCGTGCTCATCAGCGGACATCATCTGTTCCTCACGCGAAGAAAAAAGAAACGGGAAGAACCAAGTCACCATTGATCTCCGAAAAAATGGATACCCATCACCCAGAAACAGAAAAGAAAAATCAAAAACGCTTCCATTGCCGGCTATAAAAAATAATTGCTTCAAGTTTAGTTATTTCCCGCGAACTTGTAAGGACTGGAACTCTCTTCCAAATTCTCCTGTTCGATCATCATCATTATCTGAATTTGTACGCCATTTAGAAAATTTCATCTATGGCACTACCACAGCGTGATAAGGTTCTATTGCTGTTGACTAGGATGGCTGTTGTTCCGATTTCTGTGTAATTCATTTTTGTTTTGTTTGTGTGTGCATTCAGAGACAATTTTTGATTGACTATTGATTTTCATCGTGTTCTATATTGCTCATTTTTCGTTTTGTATTTTCCACTCCTGTTTCAGCCCCTTATGGTGGCTGACAGTATTAATAAATGAAATGAAATGAAAAACGCTTTTGCATTTCGTACATGAAAGGTTTGAGCGAGACGCTTGTCCGCATTCTCAGAAAAGGAGTGCTGGTAACGCACAAACCGACTACTATCATCAGCGTTTCCTCCCCCGCCCTAAGGACCCTCACCCTAAAGAAAAGACCCAAGGCGTGCTATACAGAATGCCCTGCTCTGTCTGCCCAGCCTCATATGTAGGCGAAACGAAAGACTTCGCAGAAAGAATCAAACAGCACAGAGCGGACGTCCAACAAATGCACAGTCAGTGCAGCGTGGTGGCCGAATACTGCGAGACATGCGACCATAAAATTGACTTTGACAGGACAATTATATTGGATACCGAAGCTAATTCGTGCAGGAGGCTTTTGCTCAAGTCGTGGTATATTCAGCAAACACTGGGGAATGTTAATCGCTCTTTGGGCACCCTTCCCTCTTCATACATTCATGGATTGCGGCCATTGACCCGGAGGTCGTTGACACAAGGCATTAAAAAAGACAAGCTGCGCATCACCAGGAGTCACACCATGATGAAGGAGCCAAGTCGGCTCCGAAATGGTGTGTTTTTCTGTTAAAGAACTTGGTTGGAGTCACTGACCTTTACCTTAAAACTAAAATTAAATTCCCGAACCAGACAGACTTCTGACAGACTTCTGTCAAATGTTTTCTTTAAAGCACATTTATTTACCACTTTCAATGAACAACACTGTAGCAACTATCAGTCTCGTGGTGCAGCGCACCTTATGCTGACAGCGCAAGCACAGAATACGGTGAGCTGGCGAACATGAGCTTGGAACAACATGGGGAGGAGGGGGGTCACAGAAATGTGGCTTCACTCCTCAGTCATGCTACACTGAGTGCCGCCATTGAATGGAACGGCTGCCAGCACCACACCTCTAGTGATCCCAGACTTCCCTTGAGCACCTGCAATAGATGCAGCGCAGCCTGCTCCAGACTTCCTGCCCTTCCTTCACCACTCTCACATAAACCTCTCCAATCTGAATGGTGAAACTCACCTGGCTACGGTAGTTCACCTGTTCCGTGAACCACATCCAGCTATCTCTTCTAACAACATGCCAGTGCCGCAACATAAAACATTAAAATCGAACAGCTTTTACAAAAAAAAAAAAAATCAAGATTCCTAACTGTTCAGCAGTTTTTCATGGACATATGTGTGAAAATGGCAAGAAAAATTTTACTCACCCTTTTCCCGTTCCATAGTTGAATGCATATTGGCGCTGTTAGATATGCTGTTTCCACTTAGCCCTGTAAGCAAAATATACAAGATATGTACTTCGTGACACTACTGCTCAGCATGATTAGGCCCCTCGCAACATTACATATAGTGCTTCATGTGACGTTTATAAGATCAAAACATTTTATATAAGTAATATAACGCAATGAAGTATACATATTGATATGTGCCTAATACTTCAGCATTACAGCATTCATGAAACGTTTCAGCCCTTATGCCCGACAGGCTTTAAAATTAGATAACAAGGACTGCTTCAGGCCCTTTCAAACCGTGAAATGTGCCTAGCAGAATGATACTGAGCAATCTTCAGTTGTGCTCAGAAAGCACAAAGATCCAGCGGTTCACCTCACTGAAAGCTATCCATTTTTACAGCAGTTCTTGTATGGACCATAGTTCTAACTCCCCCCAAAAAGGCCCAACTCCTCTCCACCGTCTCATTTCTAACTAATGACAGGTTTCTTCCTTGTCCCCTCCCCACTTCACCGTACTATCTGTCTTTGCCACCAGCCTTGTGCCAGTTGTTTTTTGTTTTCTCTCTCTTTTTTTTTTTTCATCTACTTCAACGTACATCAGACACCGTTCATGTTACCAAGGGCAGTTTTAACTTTCCAAAGCACCTGTTTTTCTTTCACGAAATTGTAAGTATACCCTTTGGGTATACCTTGAAGTAGACGATGTACTGCAGCCGGTGTTTTCTGCACACAATACTTTTCCTGCTGGGCCAGCTGTGCAAGAGGCTATGCAGAAAATGCTTGTTTAGCAGACAAGGGTTTCTCCTCATGAAAACATTGGTCAGAGCATTATGCTCTTTTAAGTGGATGTGCGTGACTGGCATGGTATCACGTACAATCGTGCACAAAAGTAAAGAGAACACTACAGCACTGCACGGGCTCGGGCTTAACCAAAAGCCTGGTCCCGGCCCAAGCTGGGCTCGGGCTTAACCAAAAGCCTGTTCCCGGCCCAGGCTGGGCTCGGGCCTGTAAAAATATGGGCCTGGGACGGGCTTGGGACTGCGAATGAACGGCTGGTTTTACCGAATGCTTATGTTTTATGTGGCCAACACGTGAAAGCAATATCAGGCAGACATGGGCACCCTCACGAGGGCGAGACCTGCTAAGGAATTCACTGGATGAGGTGAGGGAGGACTACTGGAGCAGAAAAAAAAAATTGTAAAGAAGAGGGTGAGGGAGGCTAGAGTTGATGAGGTGAGTGAGAAAAGGATGCATGCAAACACACGTGCGCGCACGAAAATCGGCTATTTGCTTCTCATGTGAGGCAACAGGAGGAGCAGCGAGATGCGTGCTTTCAGATAAGCCGCTTTTGAGCCTTGTGCGGCACACATGCATCTAACATGCGTGTGTTGCCTTCGTTTTTTTCCCTCTAGTTCGGTCCAAATGAGGGATCCTGCCCAAGCGCAGTCTATAAAAAGAGCTGGGTAAGCTATTTCAACGTGTGCTTGCTGTGAGAAAAAGATGAGCTGCAATGACTCTTGCGATAGTGAATGTTGAAGGAAAGTGCAGTGGCAACATGGAGACGTGCTTTTGAACAGAAATAAAGAAACTGCGTTCCACTTTCACGCTGCAAAAAAAGGGGCGTCAGCCAGAGCCACAACACATGCGTAATGCTTTTTTTTTTTTTTCCTGTCTCAGAGCCAAGTGGTGCGCGGAGCCCGGGCAAGTCCCGCTGTTTCAACGGGCGAGGTCATTTCCCTTTTTCTCTAGCCCCGAAGGCACTGACAAAGAGGCAGCCAGCAGAGGCGTCAGTCCCGATACACCATTCCGTGGCCCACTGGCTTCCCAAGCGGTGCATATGTACCGAGATAACAGCCACACACACACACACCAAAGCAAAGGGGCGATACACTTGTCAACCACCCCGCCGGGGTGGCGCAGTGGTTACGGCGCTCGACTACTGTTCCCAAAGACGCGGGATCGAATCCCGGCCTCGGCGGCAGCTTTTCGATGGAGGCGAAAGGCAAGGCGCCCGTGTGCTGTGCGATGTCAGTGCACGTTAAAGAACCCCAGGTGGTCGAAATTACCGGAGTCCTCCACTACGGCGTCTCTCATAGCCTGAGTTGCTTTGGGACGTTAAACCCCACAAACCAACCAACCAACTTGTCAACCACTGCAAAGGAGACCACCCAGGCAACGAAAACGCAGGTGGCAGGAAGAGCCAGCCAGATCGAAAATTCCCAAATAAGCGCTCTCCGTCTCCAAAACAGGAGAAAACAGAACACTGCTGCTGTGTGGCTGTCGGACCACTGAAAATGTTGACATGATTCTAAAAACAACAGCCTGGTGCGTGATCGCGAATTTAACAAGCTCAAGAACGTGTACAATGTGAATGAACAAGTTTCAGGGCCGCAATGCACTCAGATCTGTTTTCAGGAAATGTACTGTCCAGATGAAAAGTGTGTACGACACAAGTTGCACGTAAGTTTCGTTCTTTCACGGCTCGTTTCTTCACAGTGCATAAAATCCAGCCGTATCCTGCATTTGTACTTCTGGTTCCTCACTCACCTATGTGTTTCAATTCCTTGCCTTTTGGTAATCATGATGTCACTATTACACTGCACAAGGTACACAGCATTGATGTCTGATATGGCTTGTGCAGCCCATGCCTTTGGTCTGGGGATGTTTAGCAATCTGAATCTCCTTCCACACAGCTGTAAAGTTATTTGTCGCTTCTCCCCTTTCACATCTATGGAGTGTTCAGCTGTGGGCAATCCCACACGGTTAATATAGCAGCGTCTCCATTGTACGAGCATCTAGAATACTTATTCAGCTTTACCCCAGGCTTAACCAGCTTCCCATCATAACTAATCCAAAACTTGTCTTCAAGGGTTACTACATTCAAATTAGCATACTCAAGGCCTAGAGTGCAAAACCATCACCTTAAATTTAGACTTTAAAATAACAATAAAAAAAAAAAGGATAATGTTCACAGCACCTCTGACACAGTTCAAGCTTGAATGCATAGAGCGTACACCTGCCCCCACAAGGCTGCTTCCTCCCATCCCTGAGAATGCACCATTAATGAATTTTACAATGCAAAGTGGTGGCCACAAAGTTTTAAACAAGTGCATAGTTTGCAGGTATCACAAGAACGTTTCGAAAGGGAAATATAATAAACTGTATGCTATGTGACCAAATGGCTCCAATTTAAGGTTAATCCACAAGGGCGCATTTTTACGGATGAACTTTCACGATAAAGGTGCCGCCAAATGTCCTCCTTCCCTACAAAACGTCAATCTCAAACAACATCCCTGCCAGAGAACAGCCACTGAAAGTGTCCTCAGCTAATGCGAGTTCATCTACCCCTATTTGAGGTATTTGAGGTAAAGTCACATGAAAAATGCTGCTTGAGAATGCCCATCGTTCTTGCATATAGTTGAACCTCTGTCCACAGTTGCAAATCCTATACCTCAAGGAAGTTTATATCCAGCTAAACTAATGTGATGGCCATCCTCCAATACCACACAAACTGCTCTTAGCATCAGACCAGCATCTCATCACAAGTACTGCTCTCAGCATCACACCAGCACCTCGGAGGCTTTGAAATCAGACATATTTAGGTTACAATACAAACATCACTTTCATTAATGATCAGGCTGCTGACCGTTTACCCTGAAAATTACTGGGCATAACTGTCCTCACTATTTCAGGGATTATGGTGGTCATAAAAATAATAGAGCATGGCCCTTGAATGGGCAAAAGTATGGAAAACCTGAAATGCTAACAAAGCTGTTTACAAAACTCGCAATAAGCATAGTTTCACGCATATTTCTTCATTTCATTGTTTACATACTCCTTCAGACATCACAATGCCCAAGCAGGAAGGGCACAGGACAAAGCACATTTTAAATAATGGCATACAACTGGTGGATTAAACAAATGGAAAGTTATTATATGATACAAAAAAAATGAAACAAAAAGTCACTAGCAAATACTTTTTAATGTGACAACTTTGTAATTGCTTCCCTGATTTTTTATTTTTCTGTACATGTTTCTTGCCCAAACCTAAGATGTGGGTTTGCATGTGGACACTGCATATATTAACTTCTGTCCCATGTTAATATGCAAGGAGAGTTAGTTTACTTTAGTTTATAAAAGAATGCAAAAAACAAGACGACAATGAATCCTTGTGCTACAACCTTCTATCAAGAGAAGAGTTACCTCGGTCAGAGTCAATGGAGGGGTGAAGCGTTCTGATGTCACTACTCCCCATGGGGCTGCAGCCAATGCCTGGAGAAGCAAGAAGAAGCACAGTATTTCATCACAGCATGAAAAACCTGCACTGGAAGTTAGAGGGGGCCATGAAATTCATGAATTTACCCAGTGCAGTTGTCGGGTTAGCGTGCTGGTTTGTCTGGTGCATCCCTCTTACATCCCCAGGTGACATGCTGCTGCAACTCATGCCTGTTACAAAAAAAAAAAAAAAAAAAAAAAAAAAAAAAGGAGAGAGGGTGAGAGAGAAAAAAAATGGAGCTTAATCACTCAGCAGAAATGAAGTTTTTCTGCCCTCAACGATGCCCAACAATTACACGTTCAGTGAAGGCAACAGGTTATGCTAAACCAAGTTCTTCTACAGCACTTCAAAGCAGCAGTACAATAGCAGGCAGATTCCACTGGCTCTTAAGACCTTTATTAGAAAGAGATATATTAGAACTAAAAATCCTAAAGAATACAAAATGCACATGCTAGCTCTGTTTTAAATTGTTCCCAAGAAAAGCATACTTATCGGCCACCTTGATTTTGAACGATGAATGTGTTACTTATTCATAACTTTACACTTCATATTTTCTGGAATGCTCAGAATGTAATTAAAGTAATGAATCATGATATGCTCAAGAGCTCAGCATGATCTCACCTGCGTCCACGTTCTACAAAGGGGCTGGCAACACAAGTCACTCTAACCGAGCACCTCACACAAGATAAAATGAAGCCATGCAACAGCACAGCCAGGTCACGCCATCCAAAGATCGAAACTCTAGAGCAATGAAGCAGACACCATTCACAAGAGAGCAGCAGATAGAGAGTATGGATAACTGCTTATCAGTTTTTATGAACCACCGGGATGCCTGTTCCACTCAACAAAAGGAAGCCACCTCAGCAACTTTTGATAACAATGGCCACACCAAAGATGCAAGACATGGTGGCAGAAGAGGCCTAGTCCCCACGGCATAGCGTAGCAGAGGTGTTAGCACACATATGATATGCTAATCAGATAGCAGAGGTAGCAACAAAAGCTTCAAGAGCATGCACAATCTAAGAGACTGTCCTGCTACATGTGCACAGTTGAGTGAGAGTACATGTATGCAAAATCAAGTTGGGATCACAATACGTACAAGGGATGGCGCAGCCCCAGTGCCAAAAACCAATACATACGCCACATAGGCAACAGGAAACATCTGCATATTAAATCCTCTGTAATTTCCTTCATACTGCTCTCATATGAAACAAAAAAAAAATTGGTACACAAAATTCACTGAACTACGAAAACAAAGAAATCATCTCCATAACTGATGTTGCAGATCTAATGACAAAAATTGACCTAAATTGCACCAAGCTCAGTAAGAATCCCAAAATGCCGGTTGCACAGTCACTTAATGACACACTCAGAATCTAGAAAATGAAAAAGAACTCAAGGTGACAATTCTAAACATCAAAACAACCAAAAACAAAAAACGAAAGAACAAAGCATGCTAAGGCAACCAAACCATGACGCAACCTTGCTTGAAGAAAGGTGGTGGTATGTGGGATTTAACACCCCCCGAAGAAACTCGCACTACGAGGCCACCAGCAGAGGGCTCCAAAATTATTTTATACCACCTGGGGACCTGCAACACGCACTGGCATCATTACACCATATAAGCGCCGTTTGCATTTCGCCTCTATCGAAACTTAGCTCAGTACCCAAGTACCTAACCACTAAACCATTGCAGCAGGTTTGTCAAAAAAAAATTAAAGCACTCAATCCAATATGAAGTCCAACCAACAACCAGTAGAGTCAAGAAACAAAAACAGCAAAAACAGCAAAAATGCCCTTCCCACTGCTGATTTAACTGTTCAGCATCTCCAAGCTCATGAAATTTATGCAAAATAAAACATTATAAAAAATGAACACCAGAGGAGACAAAAGAAACAGGCCCAAGGATTAATATTAAAAAGAGGAATTGCAGACGGCATCAGACATCTCTATAAACCTGTGCGAAATCCTCCATGACTAAGGTTATTACAATGCTCTGCAGAAATTTAAAATATAGGCCAAGTTAATCCAAACAAATGGCTGCACTGAGCACAAAATATCATATGCGCTTCGTGCAATGCGCACTTCGAGCACATTCTATTACATCCACAAAATAAGGCAGGGTCAACAAAGGCCAGGCGACAAAACCAACAAACTTTTGTACACATAGATAAAAACATTTTATTTCACAAATAACACCAAGTGCTCGGTTTCAGAATTAACCAATTTTGTACTCTGCCGTTACCTTGGTTCTCATTCTTGTTACCTTGTTTCTCATTCAGAAACAAGGTATTGTTTCTCAATACCTTGTTTCTCATTCAATCATGCTGATAGACCTGCTACATAGCTGTTCACATGTACTTCCAATGAAGAATCAACAGAAAGCCCTAGCAACAGACAGCATTAGTAATTAAAATATTTTTATGTCACAAAGCTGCACAATGTGCAGTGAGGCAGGACATAGATGGCCTCAAATTAACTTGGACAACCAAGAGTTCTTAACCAAACTCTAAAGACGCCACTCCGTTTCGCCTCCATCGAAATGCAGCTGCCGCCACCTGCGTTTTGATGTGGGTGAAATGGAGTGGTGTTTGCATGCTGTACACTGTCAGTGCATGCTAAAGAACCCCAGGTGGTCGAAATTTCTGGAGTCCTCCACTATGGCGTCTCTCATAGCCCGAGTCATTTAGGGATGTTAAACCTTACAAGCCAACCAAACAACACTCCAAAGTCTTAGTATATCAAAAGTTTCATATTTCAGCTGGAAATCAAGCACCTGACTGAACATCTTATTAGTTAAATGTAAAAAGGGAACACGGGAGTGCGTGGCCACCACGCTTTCAAATGCGCTGTTACCGACATGAGCTAAGAATCGGCGGTAAAGACGCATCCAAAGTAGGCTTGGCCGGCTGCTCTTCCCGAACATACCCTTGGTGCCACCCATTCTCGTCTTGTATTGGTGGCAGCGCTTTGCAAAGCACAAAGGCCACGCGCTTCCGTGTTCCCTTTCATATTGATTCTAGCTGGACATGCCTAAGCCATGAATTACAACTGCCAGAGCTTGCAGTACCATGATGAAGAAAAACGAAGTAACTATATCTAGCGACAGATCTGTAGATCACTTTTAGATGCTTCAAATGGACCTTTTCATGACCCTTGAAGCAAGCGGTTTCTTGGTCTGTGAGAATAGTGCGCGGGAGTGTAACCCCTAATTATCTCCCATTCTAGAAGCACAATCCGGTGTCGAATGAGGCAGCACCCTATGACCTGTTTATGAAAAGGTTCAACCCCATCTATCGCATTTCTCAAACTTTTGGTAACACTTCATATATACTCCAGCGGGGTTGGCTGCTTTTTTTTTTTAGGCTTTATGATTACAGCGGAACAGTAATGCTGCGCATGTATTACCCATGTGGCTGGCAGCACTTGATGGGTGCAGACCTCTCACGTCACTACCATCCATGCTGCTACAGCTCATCCCTGCATATAAGATCACAGAAAAGTATGTCGTCTTCAAAACAAGAATAGTGTTAAAAGAGGAAAAAAGCGAGAGTTCGGGAAATGACAACATATGCAGATAAGTCAGCATTTATGTAAGCCAAGCATAATAGCACATGCAATGAGCTGAGAACAGGAAGCGCGGTATATTCATGCGCACGTGCAACGTTTTCAGCGCAGCATGCACGGAGACAGATGTTATACATTCATAACTAACTGATTAAAAAAAAAACAAAAAAAAACCTTACGCAGATTTCTCTCAAGTTTAGCATAACGCCACGCATCTGGGCCTGCCAACCTTTCGCTGTAGTAAGACCGCTAGATATTAATAACAGCCACAAGTTGATGAGGCAAGCCTTAAAATAAGACTAAGAAATGTGGAAGCTCACATTTACGGAAAAAAAAATGCCCAAAGCGTGCAGCCCAAGCTGCAGGAACGCACATCATTTCGCGTCGCAGGACAGCACCATAAAAACCCACTTACCTTGATGCATTCCCAGAACCAAGTTTGTGTCCATAGCTGCAAGCGTTTGAAAAATAATAATCTACTAAGAATTCATTTAGTCGACGACAAAGAAATGATCCGACGCCGCGCACAGAGATCAACGTAGCAGCGATTCCGAAAATTGCGCGCGAATTCTGCAAGCGTGCTGCATTTTCGTTATTCGGTTTCGACTATCACACACTTCTATGCGTTCTCGGATACAGCAACAGCTTCCTGGTTGTTTCATCCCTAAAAAGAAGCGAATCTTCATGCACGACTCTGGTTTGAAGTTTTGCGTACTGCCGCCGAACAAATAAGCCCAGCATGATTAACATGTTCACTTTCGGCGCTTTTCATACAAGCCGGAGACATTTCCTTGTGAAGCATACTGAATTTAGCACGCAGTTAAAGTTGGGTGTAAGTTAATCGGGAATATAAAAGCAATAGGTTCGAAATAAGCGTCGACTATAATGTCACTCGAGTTCCTTTAAAAGAAACATTCTTAATGCGGACGCCATGTTTTCATCTTTGTGCGAAGCGCGCACCAACAGCGTTTTTTTTTAATTCCAGAGGAACGTTATTTTTGTAGCGATGTAGCTTATATTAAAAAACCACTGTGGCGTCGCTTTTATTTGCGTTGTGTGCGCGCACAAATACGTCATTTGCAGCGCGTGTTCGGTGCGTTTAGGAATAATTGGCGCAGATAAAACATGGGGCGAGGGGGGTTCGTTTACTGTGAAAAGCTTACCTCGTTGCAGCTTCTGCAGGAAAGACGCTTGCCGTAGGATGCCCTAGCGAACGCCACCCAGCCCCTCCCCCCCACACTATCAACACTTCATTATCTATTCAAAGGATGCCCATTTCATGGGCAAACACGCGCAAAAAGCGAACATCAAAGGCTCCCGTTAAAACGTCAAAACTCTCCATTTGTTTATGCCAGTGTTGCCAGTAACTGGAAGCATTTTTCCGCTATAGGCGGCCATCTTGCTCTTGCACTTTTGATTATATCGCGTGCATCCATTATAAAGGCACCACCCAGCAGTAGCAGCAGGGGTAGCGCGCCTGCCGCTAGATGTGTAGCTAGTGCAGCTGCCATGTCGAGTGCACTGCTCAAAAGTTGTTGCAGTTGAATTTTAGGTCGGCAAGTGGACGCACATGCTTTTGCAGTTGCGCTAATAGTCACTTTTTTATATTCAGGTGATATTCGCACTGATCGTGTGTATATATATAAGGCTGTGGCTAAAGGTACGTCCGACGGACCCGATCAGTGGTCTTAAAGGTACGTCCGACGGACCCGGTGCGTTTTTCTTCGGGATCCGTCGGACGGGTCGGACGGATACGGGAAATATTTTTCAGAGGTACGGCGGACGGACCCGATCGGTAGGGTTCTTCCGACGGACCCAACGCATTTTTCTCCGATATGGGCCTTGGGATCCGTCGGGAAAGCCGGACGGATCCGAGATCCCCAGATGTGGTTGTAGCAACAACATGGTAGCCATATGTAGCCAAATCGAAGTTGGTGTGAGGTGTACGCATGGTGTACATACGTACGAGGTGCAAGAAGTATGTATACATACTGCATGCGTGAAATGTGAAATTACAAAGAATAGTACAGTGGCAATAATAGTACCTAGAATGGGTGATATACTACGTGATGGCATGATGATAGGTTTACGTGAGTTGGACCGCGGCAGGGTGGCAAGCAGTAATCGCGGTGTTGACGGCCAGCCCGCGGCCCGCACGCCCGCTCATTTGGTCCTCGTTATCATGTGGATTAACGTCTACGACGGTCGTTATGTAGTTTTGATTCTTCAAAGTTTCCTCACTTCCATATGTGATGAGATGCGTCACGTAACGCATTGCTTTCTGCTCGCATTGAGGTTTGGTGCTGCAAGTTCTACGTAGTACAAGCGGCGCTGAAAAAGCTGGGCACCGCCGGCGTGTCTCTAGCCCAAGCATCGCGTCATTCGTGTTTGTTGTACAACTGGAGGTGTGGTTTGTGCTTACCGTGAGATGCTGTGATTACGGATTACGTCCTACTAGAGTGCTGTGTGAGACTACGAAGAGTGCTGTGATGAGTGCGCCGATGCCCGGACGGACATCAGTGTGTCCGTTCATGATCGGCGATGTTGCACGTGCATGTCAGTGTTTATTAGGTGCAGTAGTAATTTATTTACACGCGCTGTGCAACAATCAGACGAAAATAAGTCATCGACAATTTGTTAGCCTGTACTACAGAGCTCAAAACTCGGAAAATGGGAATGCACATGATGCAGTTTTCGCATGTTGGAGTGGACCGAAAAATAAGTGCCCAGCCCACACCGCCGGGATGCGCATTCCTACAGGTGAAATGGTTCAGGTTTCTGTAAAATAGCTGCCTGGCACAGCACTTTTCGAAATTTTCAGGCTTTGTACTATTGTTGAAGGCCACTTTATCATTAATAAAGGAACGAATATGCTTTATGTGTTAATGACTAGTGTTTTTTCAACATATTATGTTCATTTTTTTTCGCTTTTCCTTAATTTCCTTTGTTTTTCATGCTAGAAAAACACAAATAGTACACTTTTAAACTTGTCAGTCCAAAGCTGAACATGAATATCTGCCATGCATGTGACAGCTTTAATGCTAGAAAGGTTGACATGTATAGCATGTACGTACACGCTGCGACATCTTAGTGGCACGTTCGGCTACTTGCCCCAAGGTCGTGATGTTTAATACCAGTGATGGCAGTCGCACTTTGGTGCAGGTGAAATGCAAATGCTTCTGTTTTCTGCAAGATGTCAATGCAAAGTACAAAGCCTGGGCAGTCAAATTAGTCTGGAGCTCTCCACTACGGTATTCTTCATAGCTACATATGTCACTTTAGGATGTGAAACCCTACATGCCACAGGTAGGCTGCATTGTTTTTTTAGATTTTGTAACCTCTCATCAATGTTTTGCAACATTTGGCTAATTTTAGTTCCCAAACAGTTGCTAAAGATGAAACTGAAGCAGTTCTTGGCATGGTTTGCTGCTTAGATTAATTTTCTAATTGCAGTTCTTTGAAACTTGCATCAATGCTGGACTGTTCAAATAGCAAGCAGTTGAATTACAGAAATGATGTGGGTCATGCATTTCAGTTCTGACAAGTGGAAAGTAATGGTCCCCTCCTTGCATGCATAGGTGCCTTTAGACAAATACATACTCGGGTGTGTGATTGTGACGCATATCAAGGGTCAACAGAAAGCCATGTGGAGCCAGTGTGATATTCTTCATGAAGGCTAAAGTAAAATTGTACAACAGCTGCTGTACCATGCAGAAAAAAATTGATCATTTAGTGTATGATTAACTGACCATGAATAGCACCTTACTCAGAGTATGATGTGATATATATCTGGTTTAGCATCCCAAAATAACTACGGCTATGAGGAACACAATAGTTGAGGGCTCCGGTATAATTTCGACCACCTGGGGTTCTTTTACATGCACTGACACCACACGGTGCATGACAGACTATTGTTTCGCCTCTATTGAAATGCCTCTGCTGTGGCTGGAACCAAATCTGCATCTTTGGGTTCAGCAGCCAAGCACTCTAACTACTGAGCCAGCACAACGGGGCCAAGTATCAAAATGCATGCCATTACATTTCCTTCTAGCCTGTGGTTTTCTTCACAGAACTAATGTATACAAGAAAAAGTAAATAGCAATAAAACATTAGTTTTATTGCACATTATATTCACATTTCAGCAAACATTCTCTAGGAAAAAATTTCTCATAATGTTTGCATGGAAACCATGAACATCTTACAAAAACAAAACAATGCACTTACTCCACTCCAATTATTAATGGGCAAGGTTGCATCTATGCTACTACACTGCACTTATCACAAAACCACAAGCCCCATCTGCTTTGGCCAATCACTTGATGAAACTAACGGAGACAGATGTCGCACACCACAGACTGGTCGTCTCGCAACATATCTCTGCATATGTTACATTTCAATTTCATGCCTTTCCACTTAGCTTCAACTGTTGCCAGCATTACTAGTTACCCATCTTTTCTGAAATTCCTTTTTTACGCTGTTGGGATCAGCATCCTTGTTAACGATGGTCTCTGGAATTTTCGATGCTATCATTTTCACATCTTCCTCATCTGGAAGAACGAAGGAAATGACAAGCGTTGAGCAGAAAAAAAATTAGGGAGGCTCCTAATCTCCACCTTTAAGGGTATGGTGTGCCAGCATTAATGGTTCTTGTCTGCAGATCCCACTGTGGATTCCCGTTAATTTACATGCCCTTTGCTACAAACATAATTACTAATTCCTTAATTCATGTCTCTGTTATCTCAGATATACTCATTAGCATACGGTCGTAGGCTGCCCTGTTAGGTGATAGACAACCTGGCATAGACCTCTGTAAGCCTCAACCTTTCTTAATTGGAGCTGAAACGTCGCAGAACATATTTCAAATATAACTTTGCAAGCTCGACTTAACAGCTCCTGCCATGTCGTGTGGCCTCGTGACATTTGGCTCGTGGCACTTTTGGCTTGTGCACAGGGGTCATCTGTTAAATACTGGTTAACATGCATGACAAATACATTTTCACACAAACTGGTGGCAAATGGTCAAGTGGTGCACTGCAGATTCTGAAATGTATACCTAATATGCATGCAAGGATCGCACCATCACATAACATGATCAAGAGTTCTATCAGTACCTGTAGTTACATAGCATTTCAATGCCCATTAAAGGACCACCTCAGACAATGGTTGTTGTTACCACAAGACCTATTCTAACAGCGTACTGACACCATTCCACTGAGCGATGGACATGTATATGCACACCCTAGATAGCTCATGATTGTGGATCTCATTTATTTCTACGACTTCCAAGGAGTTCCTGTCGTCAGAAACCCTACACTTTATGAAATCGGGACAGTTGTCTTGAAAGGTGATGAAAAGAAATAACTAGGTTACCTTGACGCAATGCTAAATTACAGAGGGTGAATATGCTGCATGAAGATACCAAGAAGCTTGTACAAAGAAAAGTGAGAGTGAAATGGCAGGATTTTTGAAACAATGAAATAAACTACAAACTATACTTGTCAAACCTGTCATTAAGGAATGGAAATCATGCAGTAATCAAAAACACAACATGGAGGCCATTTTAGGTCATCTTCACAAAACACATATCCACACTCACACACACAGCTTCATACTTATGAAAGAGGACAAACCAATATGCAAGGAGTGTGGAGATGAACTAACAATAAACCATATCTTACACGTGCGCCAGAGTCGAGAAAATAAGAGGAAACATTTTGTACAATTTTGCAACAGATCCTTTTCCATACCAGCATGATTCTAGGAGAGACGTGAAAATTTCCTGCATTTTTGGTTTCCTAAAATGTTCCTAAACAAGCTACATCCTAAAGAACATTTTAGTCATTACACACAAAATAAATACATTACACCTTGTTCTTGGTGCATGGCAGCATTAGTTGCTTATGCACCATAAAAATCAATACAATGCTGTAAGGTATACCTTGGTTAGCTATGTTATATGAGACAAGCTTTCGGTCTGGTGTGGTCCTTATTCACGTGACAGCGCTGTCATGAGGGTCTATGTCCCAGCGATCGGAAAGTGACCTATTCCAATAATTCTACAAACTGAAGGCGATTCTACAGATTTCTAAAGACTGGAGTGCTCAACTGTTTTATCAACGTCCGCCTGCTTTGACAGCCTGGAGTGAAACTGTTGAAGGGAATACATTTTTTAACATTTAACGCGTTTCTGAAGGCGTTGCTTTCAATTACGGGGCCCACAAAAAGCAGCTGAATGTCAAACGCCGCCTAGGTAGGCTTTCTAGCTAGACAGCGGTGTAACGTGGAAAATCGCTCCGCCGGTCCATCGCTGGCGCCGCTGACTTGACAGGCGAACTGTTCAAACTTATAGCTACAGACCACACCTGAAACACTGAATTGCGCATGATCAAGGCAGAATTTCTCTAACACTGAGCACTGGTAACTATCGATTTCGCGCCCAATATTGTGAAAATCTGTCCTCTCTTCGATCATTGATACGTCCACGGTTGAACATTTATGCGCCTCGGGGTAGGCCAGCCGTTGGAACATGGATGCGTGGTTGTAGCAACGATCACTTGCATGGCACACTCTGCAAAATTGCAAGAGTCAGCTTCTGCAACGAAATGTGCAGCGCACATTTTCTACCGCGTACCTAAGTCCGGCGATGCATGCATATCGATCCCGATCGTTTCAAAGCTGCGCGGCCGTTCAGTCGGGTCACGCTAACCTCGAGCATGCGGAGGTTTAAACTACATGTACGCAAAATTCAACGACAAGAAAAAGATGCAGGCTAAGCACAAAGAACATTGCTCTTCACATGGAAATCGGATCATTCGCGCTTCCGTCTTTCCGGTTGTGCACTCTTGCGGTGCGGTGCAGTAGGTCTTCGCCTCGACGAGTCGATGTGCAGCTCGCCGCAGTAGCAGCGCAGGCCTCTAGTAGATTCGGCATGTCTTCTGCCACGACTCTGAGGTAGAATTTAAACGAAGAATTTAGCTAGAAACATCCTGTTTCCTCGGTCTGCATGTGAGGAACAAGCATAATGCCATTTCACATACATACTTTGGACTGCTGAATGTTCTGCACGGCGAGGTGTGTGTGTGTTGTGCCAGCGCTAGATCTTCGGAGGTCGATGAATGCTAGGAATAGCTCGCTCGCATTACGGGCAGATCGAGGTGATAGTTTAGTGCGAAGCGAAAGCTGCTCGTGAATGTGCGTATCTCGATGCCAGCTGGTGGAGCTGGTGCAGTACGTAGCATCGCCTGCAGCTATGTGCGTGACAGCGATGCTTGCCGTACACAACCCTAAGTGAAGACCGTATTCTATGTTAGAACGGATGCACTCTTCGTAGCACCTCATCGAGAGTCCGGCTAGCTGATATCATAGAGGATAAGATCATTCACGCGTAGCAAGCGGAATGTGGCCGCGTTCGACGTGCATATAGCCATGAGCCTGTATATCGACGTCCGCCGTATCTTTACAAGAATCGAATGGATACGTCGGACGTACCTTTAGACACTTCGTATATATAAACTCGCGAAAGTATGGCACAGTGCGCTCAAGCATCCACTTGATCATAATCCCTATTAACCCGTATTATCAATTTTATTGCATATTTCTTAGCTTGAAGCTAATTTTGGGCTTTGTAAAAGGGAAAAGCATCCCTGTGTTGCCTTGAGCCTCAAATTTCATTTATGTATAGTTCTGGAACATAAAAAGCGAGACAACTAAAACACCAGTATTGTAAATAAGAACGTAACGAATGACATTCATTTATCTAATTGAAACTGAGTTTTGGCTAAAATGTATAACATATTAACAGGCATATGCAAATGTTTGCATGCCAAGTTTGCCAAGGTGATATGATATGGGAAGATCCTATAGTAACAAATTACTTTCAAGAGGGAACTGTATCTAGTAATTGAGTAGTATCAAGTGAAGAAGCCAATCAAACATGAAAGATACAAGTTGATTCCAGGCAAAAATCCTAACTGGTCCAGTTGGTTTAAGGAACAAATTTCCAGTTTATCCGGCCTGTTGGTTCCCAGTTGGATAACAATGGACCCCCACGGGAATAAATTGGGAATGTGTTCCTTCCTTAAACCAACTGGGCCAGTTAGGATTTTCGCCTGTTATGCAGGAAACACCATAGATTTCCATGCAGCAATACTGGGCTCAATTGCTTTGGTATATATGCAGTTACTAACCGTCCCTCAACAGTCCAGAGATTATAGTTGACATATAAATGTCAACTATAATCATTAAGGACATTTATAATATGTCCTTTTCATATTATATACCTAATGTTTAAGTTGTGTTTCCTATTGCACTTGCTCTTCCTAAATGTATTGTGATTATTAATATAACTGTATCGCCCCTCCCCTATGTAATACCCTTCTCCGGAGGGCCTTTAGAGGTAACAATTGAATAAATATGTCATGTATGATCTAATTTTTAATTTAGAAATTACCACCTTAAAAACTAGACAATTGCCTGATGAGTTTTCATACAAAGTTTTGTCATAATGAGTTTTGTACAAAAAAATAATGTACTCCATTCAGGCAGTATGTGCATGGCTACTGCCTTAAATTAGAGAGTCTCTTAAACTGATATCTAATTTGCATGTGTAAACAGCTCATTTATCAAGCCTCTGAACATAGTACCAGGTCATCACGCATAAATTTCTTCTAGCCACAGTTCAGGCATTTTATAGCTGCTATACAATCTCTGCCATCGTCTTTTATCCAGCCATAAGGGCTGAGGGCTTTTATATGTGTATGTATGTAACTCGAAACGCTTAATTATTTTGCAAAAACCTGCACTTACTGTAGTAGTGCAGGTCCAAGAATCTCTATACTGTTGCTGGGTGAACATTGCTTTGCTACATTTAGTTCTATGTGTTGTGTGCATCCAAAGAAATCTGCCACATACTCTTCTCTAGATGCCATTTTCAGATTTGACCGCATTGACTATATTGCAATTCTTCAAGAAAAACATTATTTTTGTGCAGTAGAGTAAGGCAACCACCGTGCATAATATGGAATTTAGTTTGAAAGTGTCACATTTTTAATACTAGGTAGCAAATCTGCCTGCTATTCTTCATATTGTAAAATCACTCACAGGGTTGAGAAAAATATTTTCACCAATAAATGGATAAGATAAGACTGAATTATAATGTGAAATAAACATTTTATATGATAGAATTTTTGTTGTTCTTTTTTTTTCAAACTACTGAAGTTTCTACATATATGGGTACTCTCGTTAATAGTTGGCCAAGGACTTTCAGTCAACGATTGGCAAACGACAGGGAATTATTCAGCACTCAGTGATTGGGCAGCCAAACAAGGCCCAGAGTAGAGCAGTGGTTGGCTGCCCACGAGGTTGGCCAGATACTTTGAACCAGCCCCAAGTCACATGCAAAAGGCGGACTGAAATTTGTTGCAAAGTTCACAAGACTAATATATGTACTGATAACGTACATTATTGAATCCTGCTGCTTTCTGTGAATCCAATGCACGCAGTGTTAAAGCAACATATTGATGGGCCTCGGAAAGGTGTTTTTTTGAGAATCAGTCTGTATGTTTTTAGGTAATGCATTTGCATAATGTTTGCACAAAGCCAGCAAAGTGGACTTCTTAAATAAATGTTATTAGCAAGATGATCATATCTCTCTCTCTTTTATTTTCCATTTTTGCCATCAGAAGCTTAAAAATGATTGAAATAACTTCTCTCAACTTCCAAGAGTAACTGGCTCTGCAATGAGGGCCTCATATAGGGGACACATAAATGTGCGGAAAGTTGTTATGTATGTGTGCGCAGTGCAGTTAAGTCTTCTTTCTTGTAGTGTTTCTTTGGTGCAATGTTTCTTTTACAATTTACATGTTGGACATGGTTCCCATGAAAATGTTTGTGTTAAATATGTTTACTGCCAGACATTTGCTCCTTGCAATCTCTTGCCTTAAAATGTTACTATATTTGCTTCAGCTTTGCAGAATAATCTGAGAATCACCAGTTTTTTTCACATAGAAATTGTGTGTGTTCTCCCAATTCTGACACAAATTAGAGAGCATTTATTTTGTTAAATTCTTGTTCATTATTATTATTCAATGTAAGGATAATATGCATTAAACAAACCTCAAACTATAACATGCATGTTGCTTGGTGATAAAAGAGTGACATCAGCAAAATCTAGGCAATGTTACGGACTGACATTTGAAACTATTTACATAACGTTTGGAGTTGCTTGGGTGGGTAATCTGCAAAGTGAGCCTCTTGCACCGGCTCTATGTCAGCAATCATGTAAAACCAAGAAATCACAACCCTGACCCAACCTTGGCCCAACATTATTGACATGACTAGGGTCATGGTTGACGAGGTTGTCTGCCAATGTTGGCCAACATAGGGCCATGGCTAAATGGTGAAAGAACAGAACGAAAACAATGACAACGAAGGAACACACAGACACAGGACACCGCCTGTCCTATGTTTCCATGTTCCTTTGTCCTCATTTTTTCACGCCATACTTTCGCTATTTAGCCATTAAACAACTAGCCTGGGCAGCAGTCTTGATAAAACCATGGTTTTTTTTTTGTTTTTTTTTCAGTTGGATTGGATATACCTAGTTCACATTTCTGCAGTCTGGGCTTTTCTCATGCCCACTTAGTGATGTTTCACATATGTGGAGTAAAATTCCTGAAAATAGGGAGTTCAATAAGATAAAAAATATTTGTAGATAGGAGCTCTCAGCCACAGCGGACAATTTCTATCGAACTCTTATAATTATACAAGTAATTAACTAAACATATTCATCCCTTTCCTTATGGCGCGGTTCAGGTGTCCACATAGCAAGTGTGACAGATACTGTGCCTTCCCCTTCCTGTGAACCAATTATTATTATTATTAATTAATTGTTTAATTATCACAGTTAGGCAGTTCGAAGCCATGGACGAGGGGATGCTGAATCAGTTTTTGAAACAAAGCAAACTCATTTGCTAAGGACTTGTAGCGTGAGGAGATTCAATATTTTTTTCCGTACGAAACCGAAACTGAGCACAAGAGATGAGCTGGAGGCTTAATTTGTACAGACTTGTGGTTCAGTGATGATGTGTGCAGTGAGGTGCTCAGTTTTAACGGCAAGCAGTATTGTGTCACATCATGTGCATTCTTTTGAATTGCAGCTTGTTGCAGTTAAGATCAAAGAGGCCAGTCATTGCCAATTGTTCGGTCATTATTTTTAAAGTGACAGAGTGAAGTAAAGTGCATGACAGGTAGGCGGTTTGGATTTTTGTGCATTCACTGCAACGCGTCATCAACTGATGCATCTGTACCAAGCTCCCTGTGTGCCTCTTGTGCGAGTTTCAGTTTTGCATGGAAAAAAGCGCCTGATTTCTTCACGCTGCAGTGTTTTAGAAAATCAGTTTTTCTTCGTTGCAAAAACTTATACGGCATAATCTTAACAGCTTTGAACTCCCAATTGTAACTAACCACTGAACTGCAATGACTCAAAAATTAGTGAGTTTTAGTTACTACAGAAGTTTGCAGCAAATTGTGTCTGCCGCACCTGAGAGTTAATTGTTCCTGCAACTAATTTTTGAAAGTATTTAATGGAACACCCAGTACATAAGTGTTGTGTTGGACGTACATTTGTTACTCATGTGCCATAAAACCCAACACAGCAGTATGTCATGTTGCAAACGTATACAATCAAATATATGTACCTATGCTTGTTACGATGAAAAAAAGAAAGTGTTCAAAGCAGTTATTTCTTTAAAAATGTCTTTTTGACAGGAAACTAAAAACATAAAGCCCATTTCAAATTTATTCAATACAAATTTTTTTTTCAAGAACTTTGAGAGTACCTGCACAGTGTGGTCGCTTCAGGTGGATTAATTGTCCTGTAAGGCAGACATATGTATGTTATCGAGCCTAATAATCAGGTTATTAATTAATTAAAATGAACAAACTGAATTTTTTATTATTGGCTAGGGCAATGTTATACTGTGAAACCAAATTATTCCTTTTTAAATTTTTTGTGGCTCGAAATATTGATGTGAAAAATATGCATGAGAAAGCCTGTTGAGTTGACTTTCACATACTGTGCATTAAAAAAATCGTATCGTTGCACATGGTATTTTCTTCATAATATGTGAACTACTTCTATGTCATCAAATACACAAATTTCACCTGTATTTGATGTATAACATATTCAATCAACACCATTTTATGAATGTGCAATGTGTGAAAGCCAACTCAACAAGCCTTCCTTTGCATACTTCTGACATTCAATATTTTGAGCCACAATTAATGCTGATAGGAAATTTAATTGCCTTTATGTTGATGACCTTCAATTTTGCAACATTTTCCCATTAGGTCAATATTGAACAGTTGGTTTGTTAGTTTTGCTGATTATCTGATCATTAGCTTACATACAATGTCTGCCTTGCCATACAATCCACCTGGAGTGACCATACATGTATATACCTTTCATAGGTTTTGAAAGGAAGATTTGTATTGAATAATTTGAAATGCCTTTGTATAAAAAGCCCAAAACTACATTTTTCTCTAAGTATAAGGTAGGTGAAAAGGAATTTTGTTGTCATTGTGAAGTGCAGCTATATGTTTTGATCCTTCGTAATTGCTAAACACTTAAGCAAGTAGTTAAAATGTGGTCATCTTTCCACATGCTTCGAAGACGAGTGTACACGTTTTGTTTCATTGGTAAAGTGTTATGCGTGAGGGCGTGAGTTGTGTGTGTCCAATGTGAAGAAAATCGTTTTCATGAAGCATTCCCAGTCTCTGCACAATTTCCATTCTCCTAAACAGGATTTACTATAGGTATCAAGCATTATGGTGTCTGCCAGCGCTGCGACGCCATAATGCTTGACAACCACCACCAACTAGCCCAGCAGCATACCTTACTAGGTGTAGCTTATGATTTACTTTATTGTAATTATTCTGTCTGAACTGCTATTTGTTCCTCAGCTTGCAGTGTGTTAAAGGCCAACTCCATTGTTTTTTTCAACCTCAGTATTTACTGCAACTTTCACTGTACGTTCTCAGTTTGCTTGTCATTGTACCAGATTTAGCAGTGGTTCAATATTTTGTTGCGTCATAAATGAATTTATAAATTTTTCATTTTGTGGCAACCTTGGGTGAGTGACGTCACTGGATGCACTGCCGTCTATATTTGTTTGCTGCAGAATAGAAGTTAGAGCCTTCTTTTGGTCATTTCACGTGAATGGTGACTCCAGCTGTAACTTACAGTTGCCAGTTTAACTAATCAAGGCACACAAGATAGGCTTTGTAGCCATATCTTGGATGTCATAGGTTGGTCTGTCATGATGTCACAGGTTGGTCGAAGGCTACTTTTGAATCCAGTTTCCTGATTTAGGCTCATTTAAATTAGTTCTTGATATTTAAAAATGTTTTTTATACAGGTGAGATGGGGCCTCTAAGGAATGTGATGCGAATATCAACTCAAAAAACAGCCAGAGTTGCTCTAACTTCATGCAAGAAGCGTACTTACTTTCTCACTTTCCTGTGAGCTAGCACAGCGCATACGGCCACACTCTCAAACATTTCCAACAGTTCTTTTCTTATGTCGCTTGAGACCCAGGCTCACCCAGCATAATTTTTGGCTGGTGATCTTTGTTATATATATATATATATATATATATATATATATATATATATATATATATATATATATATATATATATATATATATATATATATATATATATATATATTTGTTACATACTGCTAGCCTCCTTGCAGAGGCTGTTTAGGTTTGGGGCATAGAATTCAAACAACAGAAATAGACAGGAATATTCATCATTCATACTACTCTAAACTTTATATAATTCTAAATGGCAGAACGGAACAAGAAATAGAAAAGAAAAAAAGGATATGAAGCAATACAATAACCCTGAAGACACGTTTCACAATATTTGCACATGGGTCAGATGAAACATATATAGGACATTCAAGGAACATTTGACAACTGTGAAATGAGTCTGCCTATAGTAATGAGCAATTAACCACTTCATCAGCTAAAGCATTTCATTCGCGGACCACTAGGAGAGAAAAAGAGAGCATGAACATATCGCTGTGAGCTCGATACTCGACTAAACGCTTGGAATGTTGCATTCTTGTGTTTCTATCTGTTGAAAGTGAAATGTAGCTGTCGTGATCAATTTTAAGAGCTTCAGTAAAAAGGTGATTAATAAACTTGAAAAAAAAAAAATTTGTGGTCTGTATTTTTTACTTGGGTAGTAATAGTGCCAAGACCAACCTATTTAAGAAATTCGGAGGGAAGGTCAAGTCAGCGGCACCTGTAGCAGACAAATCTGATGGCCTTGCATTGGATGTTTTCAAGTTTGGTAATGAAATTCTTTGTGTGGGAACTAGCCAGAGCTTGAAGTCAGGGGGGTCTAGATAGGCCTCAGACCCCCCCACCAGTATTTAAGAGGGGTCTGAGACCTCCCGCTCTCACATGTGTAAGATCTGCATAAGTACGAAGCAGGCTGTCATTTTTTATTCTTGTCAGTGGTTGTCAGATGTATTAGTTGCTTCGGCAATTTCACAGTGTTTCAATAAAAACCACTAACATATTTTCTAAAACCTGAGATGGAGAAGAAGGAAAATATCTAGTGCTGCAAGTATACTGATGGAATAGTGTATATAAGGCTGTTCTCAGTGTTTTTCTCTAGTATTTTTTCTACAGCCACTAACACAGTGTAACACTTTGCCATAAATATTGATACATACTGAAGTCTTATTTTTGCCAGCTCCCTTCCACTATCAGTATCAAGTTGAAGTTTTTGAACTGTCTGTGTAAAACTCTGTACAGCTATCCTATTTTTCTTTAAGTGAGAGATATCCTTTTGTTCGCACTGCATGTGTGTGTACTACCTTTACTCTTCTGGGTGCTGAACAGCAGATGCTCGGTATATGGGTACAACTGCCAAATGAATTTAAGATACAAGTGCAAGGCGATGATGTCTACATCCATTTAATTGGTTTATACGAATAAAAGAATAGCACACTTAAAGACAGCACTATGATCATACTTTAATTCTCCAATATAGCCACCAAACGTTGTTCCTAAAAATGTCACAAAGACACTTGTCTATATGCTTTGCCTTTCGCACTCCCAAGAATTAAAGCTTAAGGGCTAAATGAATGAAGCATTATTGTTATTAATGCATAGCACAAGACTTTACTTTAGTTTTGCTAGAATATGCCTTATTTCAATCACAGGCAGATGTACAGAGGAACCTCCATTTATGCAGCTTTTACAACTTAGATATTCAATACGGCATTAGGCATACTGCCTCAAGGGCCAGTGGTAAAGCTATAAAATTTGTCTGGGGTGGGCTTCGACAAGTGGTGCCAGGGAAACGGGGGGTGCACTAGTGAGCCTAATAGTAATAAAATGATTTGCATGTCAATATTTATATTGTTTATATTAGCAAACGGAAGAACCGGAAATGTACATCGAAAAGTCCTAACGGAGAGACTAAAAATGAATTCGACTTCATAATGTGTTCAACCCCCGCCATTGTGCAGGATGTAGAGGTAATCGGGAAAGTGCGATGCAGTGACCACAGGATGGTGAGGTCCCGAATTAGCCTAAATCTGAAGAAGGAACGCAATAGATTAGTAAGAAAGAAACCCATCAACGAATTAGCGGTGAGGGGGAGGGCAGAAGAGTTCAGGATCTCGCTACAAAATAGGTATTCAGCTCTAACTGAGGATGGTGACATTACCCTAGAGGCAAGGAACAATAATTTCAGAAATATCATTACTGAGTGCGCGGTAGAGGTAGGCGGTAGGATAGTTAGAGAGGATACCGGTAAGCTGTCTAAGGAGACGAAAGATTTGATTAAGAAACGCCAGAGTATGAAAGCTTCCAATCCATCAGACCAGACCGAATTGGCCGAGATATCAAAGCTAATCAATAAGCGCAAGGTGGCCGATATAAGGAAGTATAACATGGACAAAATTGAGCATGCTGTAAAAAACGGGGCAAGCCTTAAAGCGGTAAAGAAGAAATTGGGCATAGGCAAAAACCAGATGTATGCGATAAGGGACAAGGTGGGCAACGTCATCACTAATATGGACAACATAGTCAAAGTAGCCGAGGAGTTCTATACAGATCTCTACAGTAGCCAAAGTAGTCAGGACCGTAATGAGATTGGCGGTAGGGAAAAACAGTCAGACGTTCCACCAGTGACGAAGGACGAGGTCAAGAAAGCACTAGAAACTATGAAAAGGGGGAAATCAGCTAGAGAGGATCAGATAACTACAGATTTGCTGAATGACGGGGGGGATATCGTGCTAGAAAAACTGGCCACCCTGTATACGCAGTGCCTGGTGTCATCGACGGTACCGGAACCATGGAAGAACGCAAAAATTATCCTCATTCACAAGAAAGGGGACTCTAAGGACCTTAAAAATTACAGACCAATCAGCTTACTGTCTGTTACGTATAAGGTATTTACTAAGGTAATCACTAATAGAATCAGGACAACCTTAGACTGCAATCAAGCAAAGGATCAAGCAGGGTTTCGGAAACGGTACTCTACTATCGATCATATCCATACCATCAATCAGGTGATAGAAAAATGCTCGGAATATAACCAGCCCTTATACATAGCATTCATTGATTACAAAAAACCATTTGACTCAGTTGAAACCTCGGCGGTGATGCAGGCATTGCGAAATCAGGGGGTAGACGAGCCGTACGTGAAAGTGCTGGAAGATATATATAGTGGCTGCACAGCAACCATAGTTCTGCATAAAGAAAGTAACAAAATTCCCATAAAGAAAGGTGTTAGGCAAGGAGACACAATCTCCCCAGTACTATTCACAGCTTGTTTAGAGTAAGTATTCAGAGACTTGGAATGGGAGCAGTTAGGGATAAGGGTAGATGGAGAATACCTCAGTAATCTGCTATTTGCTGATGATATTGCCTTGCTAAGCAACTCCGGGGATGAACTGCAAATAATGATTGATGACCTAGACAGGAAAAGTAGAAAGGTAGGCTTGAAAATCAATATGCAGAAGACTAAGGTTATGTTCAACAGCCTCGGGAAGGAACAGCAGTTTACATTAGGTAGCGAAATACTGGAAGTAGTAGGCGAATATGTCTACTTAGGACAGGTAGTAACCGCAGATCCGGACCATGAAAAGGAAATAAAAAGAATAATAAGATTGGGATGGATCGCATTTGGCAAGCACTCGCAGATTATGACTAGCAGCTTACCGGTATCGCTCAAGAGGAAAGTATACAACAGTTGCATCTTGCCTGTACTCACCTATGGGGCTGAAACGTGGAGGCTAACTAAGAGAGTTCTACTTAAGTTGAGGACAACCCAGAGGGCTATGGAACGAAAAATGGTAGGGGTAACATTAAGAGATAGAAAGCGTGCAGAGTGGGTCAGAGAAATAACTCAAGTTACCGACATTCTAGTGGAAATTAAGAAGAAGAAATGGACATGGGCAGGACATGTAGTGCGAAGAGAGGATAACCGATGGTCGCTGAGGGTAACAAACTGGATTCCAAGGGAAGGAAAGCGTAGCAGGGGGCGGCAGAAAGTTAGGTGGGCGGATGAGATTAAGAAGTTCGCTGGGGTCAAGTGGATGCAGCTAGCACAGAACCGGGTTAGGTGGAGAAATATGGGAGAGGCCTTCGCCCTGCAGTGGGTATAATCAGGCTGATGATGATGATGATTTATATTGTATGAAATTCATGATAAGCTGCTGGCATATCTGAAGTGACCGTTGATTCAAAATAATGCCACACAAGTAAAGTTTTTGCATACAACAATAAAATGAAAACATTTATTAGAGAACAAAATCTCCTTACCATGGCACTTTTGTGAGGCAATCAATTACATCTGAAGCTTCTACAGTATTCTTTCAATGAGCATAAAGCAGTGCCAAGCTGGCCAGGCAGTCTTCATCCATCATAGAACATAGATAATTCTGCAGCAGCTGCAGAGTTGAAAATGACCTCTCAGCAGTGGCAGTGGTAACTGACAGTGTCAAAAGAATATGGAGCAGCTTGAGTAAGTTAAAGTGAAACTGGGAATACTCTGCGAGTTGACTGCGATTGGCATTGACAGCCAGCATAGTTCATATACTGCAAGAAGTGACCACTTCCACCGTATGCACCACCACTACAAAAGCAGAAGAGGCGGCTTCTGAGCTCGCAATAGTCTCAGGCCTGTGCCGACTCCCAAGCAGCCTGCCGTAATTACAGCAGAGGAAGAATATGCACCCCCGTGCACCACACCGTGAAAAGACAACACCAATTACTGTATGTTGTTTTCGTTTGAACGCCTGGTTAGGAGTCCCTCTGTGGAAATTAGAGAGTGCAACTGGTGCTCCAACAGTACAGCTGTCCAAATCTTTAACTGGCATGCGAGACGGCCGCATTTTCTGTGATTTTGAGTGGTATAGAGTAGCTAACCTGTGAAAAGTCCAAGTATAAGCAAGGGCTTGCCAAGCCCTTGCTTAATTGCGAACTTCCAACAAGTTTTATCCACCCTAAGGCGCGGGAGCGGAAAAGGGAAAAGATAAAAAGATTTGGGTGGCTGTACACACCTCACTGGGGAGGAAGCGGTAGCATGGAGACAGCTCTAAACCAATGCTTACCAACATCTTAGCCTCCTTCATATCGTTCCATCCCATGCTCTCACCCAGTAAATGCCTCTTCGACCTATTGACCTGGCCAAAAGTAAAAGCAGCTCGCTATCCCCAATGGTAACCCTGAGCAGTGGGCGGCCGTGCTGACCAGCTCTAGACAGGGAAGCCAGCAGCAGCTTTCGCACCACACCCAGCTGACAGCAAAAGCCTTAAAAGCCCTGGACTGATCGTCTCTCCCTGCGGAGGGGACCTCCTTTTGAGCTAATAAATGCTCATCATCACCAAGAAAACTCTGGGCATTTGTGTAGCTGCTCGCACAGCATGTGTTTGGACAATACCAGTATTGGGTACAAAATGCCCTTTAACTTCACTGACAGCCACATTACACACCTTTCTAATGTTTTCATAAGCCATGATCTAGACAATACTGCCTTTTTTTCCCAACACCTGCAGCTGGAAGTGTAAAAGCACACCCAGCTAAATGCAGCAATAGTTTTAGTAGACACTACACAAAAAACCCCAACCAAGTTTGTAATGCAGTACAGGGTCATGGACTTCCAGTTTGAATATGGCTCCAAGCTACCTGTGCTCTACGGAGCACCTCTCGCAGATGCGATGAGTGCTGTAGGTGGCCATTCCAACTTTGTTGTCTGGTAATGCACACCAGATACAGCTGTTAAAGGCTGAGGAAAGCACAGGGTCATGCAACAGATGCAGAGCACCTGCCCATGGCTCTCACCGAGCCTGCACAATACTTCCTCAGGCACCTACGAGGTGCTTGTCATTCACTTACAGCCTTAACACTGCTCCAAGCTGCCTGCACTCTGTGGAGCACCGGTGGCTTAGAGCAGTGTTCAGGCTGTAAGTCGATGACCTTGTATAGTATTTGTCAAAAGAGCCCAAGGGGTCTGCTTCTAAGCCATGTTGTGGTACTCGAGCATTCATGGGAGTTCCTCCCGTTGGAGAGGGTAGGACAAAAGAAACTTACCCCAAGGAGATTTGGAACATTAAAGATGTAGAGCTCCACGGTGTGGCTCGGAAGCAAATCCCTTGGTCACCAAACTCTTGACAAAGACCGCACATATCCTAGAGGAAGAATTTGCTCTAAACAGCCACCTTTATAGCACCCTGGGTCAAATTGAATATAATGTTTATTATTGCATAGATGTGCAGTAATAGATGAAAATGCAGGATTAAGAAACTGTATACTTTATTTGGCTTAAACCAATTATGAACATGAGAGCAAGGTATACGAAAAAGACAAAAACGAACATGAACAGTTGCAGCAAGGATTCACAAAATAGGTGGAAAACCAAGAAGGCGTGTGCACAAGAGAACTTCAAGTCTAGGTGGTAGCAGTGCACTGTAGCACCAAAAAATGTGGCATGCAGGAGTGTATACAATAAAAACATTAATATATGCACAAAAAGTTTGCATAAGGGCTCGAAGCTTTACAATAAAAAAAAAACAAATGGCAATATGAACTTAAAAGCAAGGCATAGGTATAAAAATGGGCACTTTTAAATGCATAACACGATACTTGTCATGCATGGCAACAACAGATGCCTCTTGTCAAGATTTTAAAAAACTTATTGAACACCATAAAAATTGAAGTCTAAAGAAAATACAGATACCCTTGCAAAAAAAGTATCTGCTCATTGCTCAGCATCTTACTGCTTCAGCTTATTTGTTATACGAGCAATGAGGCCATTAATATCGGTCTCTCTTACAATCTTGACAAATGTGCCCCTCCTTATGGTTAGCACCTTAAACCAGTCAGGAAACACTTTGGATGCAAGGGTGATGAGGGACTCAACTTCGGCCACAGCCTGAATTGATGAAAAGCTTTCTCTGATCTTCTGCACAAGGTCATCCTTTAGTACAGCTGCCTTCTGCTCAGCAAGGAAGTGAGCCCTTGTGATTCTGATGAACTCTGGAAGCTTTGCCAGTTCTGCCCGCTCTTTTTCATCCTCCGGTGGAAGTGTCATCTCTTTCACTAGCTTGAATGATTCTCTAGCACGAATACGAGCAAGTAAGTCCTCGGAGATCCCTTTCAGGCATGTGTTGGCCACTTCATCGTTGTGTGCAGGTGGCGGCGTGACAACAGATTCTTGCTGGCCTGCACTAAGGCCCAATAGTGCCTTTTCGATGCGCTCACCAAGTCTTCCCTTGACCTTATCCAACACATCCTGTGCTGACGAGAACGACCTCTTCAGTGGCGATTCTGGTAGGGCAGATGGAGATATGGCAGGCACACTGTCCAAAGGAAACTTTGGGTGCCAGCGAGTTAAAATGTCCGAAGAAATATTCACTGGCGGAGTCAGGCTCAGAAGAAACTTCTTGTGGTGTTCTTTCACAGAAGCAAGCAAAATAGAGTGAAAGCGCTTCCTCCGGTGCAGGAGGTGGGCTGCAGTGAGCAGCTTGCCACCTTCTGGGGGCAACTTTGGAGTTACAACTAGTTGGTATCCATTGTCTGCGACTCCACGCTGCAGCAACTTCTCTTGGCTAAGAACGTAGGCATCCGGGTAGACCGCTGTAATTTGGCCAAGCTTCGTCTTGCTGAAACTCTTCTTTGACATCTCCTCTACAGAGCGCCGGAGTTTGTCAAATGTGCAGACTTCCTTCCTATTGAACAACATACTAACGATCGTGTCGCAGCACCGGAATATTTCAGCCAGTTCATTGTAACCGTACGGCAGAGTCAGGCTTGGAGCCCGTGGCTCCGTAAGGTGGTGAAACCGCACGTAAGACGGATCCTCTGCGGTCGTGCATTGAGCCTTCCTAACAGTCTGTGCATTGCTAAGGGCCGCCTTCGCTTCATCGATAGCCTTCAATCTAGCTTGCAGTTCCTGCAGCTTGCCGGAGTCTGCCAGCTTTTTCACGAGGGCAGCGCTCTTCTGTTCCACAGCATCAGACGTTTGTTTCAACGGAGATGCTTCATGCTTTTTTTTCGTCTTTTCAAGCACTGCTGTATGTAATGTGGCCGTAGTGGTTTCTTCAGCAAAGCTTGGCGTGTCGCCCTTTTCAGTTTCTTCATGAAGAAGCAGGCGTTTACGAACAGAAGTAGGAGGTCGTCGATTCGGCAAACTGTTACCTTGCTTCGAGGTGACAGGCGTTTTTTCAGCAGCGTCGATACGTCTTCTTTTATAAGGCAAGCTAGAAGTTTCTGAAGTAGCACTTTTCGAAGCCTGAGTGACCGTCTTTGGCGTTCGCAAAACACCCACACTGTTTCCAAACAGTTCCGCTTCTTTGTCCTTCAAGGCAGAACCTTGTTTCTTTGCGCTGTAATAGCGCGTGAGGGCAGTCTGTCTCATCAACGACATTTCGCACTCACAATACACGTTCCCGCCAAAACAAAAAAGTGAAAACGGAACCACAAGGCTAAGCAACGCTCATTTACGCGCGGACACTACCGTCACGCGCGAAAACAGACACGGAAGCAGATAAAAACAACACAAAGAGCAAACACATTGTGGCCAGCATAACAATTGAATGTGCCAAATTACGTTAGGTTGCATTTTCTCTTTCTATCATGTAGGTTGCGTAGTTTTATAAATATTTAGGTTCTTTATTAAAATAAATCAATACATAACATTAAAAAAGCAAAAATATAGTATGCACAAACTGATTTGTTGTTGCTTGTTAAGTTCACCCGAGCGCCGCTGCCCTCCGTGGCGCTACCTAGGCTGTGTCTCACGGCCGGTCCATGGCCGGCCTCGAGGGAGAGCGCGCGCTAGCGCGATCTCCCTCGAGACCGGCCGTGGCTGTCTATGCCTAGGTATGTCTAGGTTTGATGTATGCAGGCGATATTGTGCTGCTAGCTGAGAGTCTGGAAGAATTGCAAACTCTAGTTAAGTACTGCGGAGACGAAGGGGACGCTCTAGGCTTCAGTTTCAGCGCAGTTAAGTCGGGTCTGATGATTTTCAACGGCTCAACTGATCAGGGTCCTAAAATACAGGGCCTTGAAATACCTAGAGTAGCAGAATATAAATATCTGGGGGTATGGGTAAACGAAGGATTGGCATACGTTGGAAAGCATGAGCAATCACTTAAGGCCAAAGGGCGAAGGAATGCCGGGATAATGAAGCATAAGGCATTGTGGGGATACAATAGGTATAAGGTTTTGAGGGGTATTTGGAAAGGAATTATGGTGCCCGGACTTACTTTCGGAAATGCGGTTTTGTGCCTAAAATCAGATTTACAGTCGACATTAGAAACAAATCAGAGATCCGTTGGACGATTAGCACTAGGTGCCCACGGCAAAACTACAAATGAGGCGGTACAGGGAGATATATGGGCTGGGCATCTTTCGAAGCACGGGAAGCTCAGAGTAAAATATTATATGAGGAACGCCTGAGGAAATTGGACAGTAACAGATGGGCAGCTAAAGTATTTAAATACCTGTATCTAAAAAGCGTTGACTCACAATGGAGGAAAAGAACTAGGAAACTAACTAGTAAGTATGCTAGTAATAAGGACGGAGAAATAAAGAGCATTAAGCAACAGGTGAAAAACACAGAAGGTAAAAATTGGATAAATTCGATGGAAAAGAAACAGAGTGTGGAATTATACCGAAAGTGGAAAATGCAGATCAGGAAGGAAGATTTCTTTGATAACTCAAGAGGCAGTGCCCTACTTTTTGAAGCTAGATCAGGGTGCCTTAGAACACGCAGCTACAAAAAGAAATTTAACAATGGAGATGACGCATGTGCTGTATGTGGAAACTCCAGTGAAACAATTGACCATATCATACTCGAATGTAATGGTATCCATCCGGAAGTTGGTGCAGGCGCAATCAGTGTTCCTGAAGCTCTGGGGTTTAGAGATAACAGTGGCCGGGTGAATAAACCGGCGGTGGAAACTAGCAAAAAACGACTGGAAGATTGATGGCTTAAAAGCAGAGAAGTGACATAATGTTAGTAATGTAGGAATAAAATTTAATAAACAGAATGATGGTTTAGTTAACCATTCTAAATCAATAATTAAGATATAGGGAGAAAAATGAGCATGATAGCTACTGCTACCACCCCGTTTCAAAGGGGACGCTCCTATATTCCATCCATCCATCCATCCATCCATCCATCCATCCATCCATCCATCCACCCATCCATCCGTCCGTCCATCCGTCCATCCGTCCGTCCATCCATCCATCCATCCATCCATCCATCCATCCATCCATCCATCCATCCATCCATCCATCCATCCATCCATCCATCCATCCATCCATCCATCCATCCATCCATCCATCCATCCGATGCGCGCGCGGGTGAGCGCGCTCATTGAGGCACCCCACCCCACGCTATCGTCGGCCGCGTACGTACTGTATTGCTGTTGTGTTTATTCCTCGTGTATGCATGTGCGCCTTCGCGATGTGTTTTTGGCTATTAAGGAGAAAGCCTTTCTATAGCTCATGGAATGAAATCCAGTGCGCGAAAGTTGTGCGCTGATGTGCCAATTGTCGATCATCCTGATATCAGAAAAATAAAAATCCTGTCTCCACTATTTCCAATTAGAACACTGTATAATCTGCACTGGAGAATTGCGTAATCCTGTGCTGTCCACGAAATGCGTCAGCGGGATTCCCTGTACGACAGATACTGCGCATTTCCCTTCCTATTAAGGTGGCAGTTTGGGCCCGTTGGTAACCCGTCAAAAAAAAAAAAAAAAAAGAAGCGCAGGGATAGAACGGGGACAAGCAATTATAAAGCAATTATAGAACTTCCCTGTAAAGCAACTTCCTTCCTGTAAAGCAATTATAGAACGCCGGCGAAATTTGATGCGTTCAGCGGAACGCTGGTTGTGTAACAAGGTGCGCGCGATGTACTGCATGTGTGCTGCAGCAGCAACCTCAGGCTTTCGCATTTCTCCTAGGCAGATTCTGCAGTGTTCTCAGAATTATTTTTTATTTATTTATTTTTTTATTTTATATTTTGCGTGGTGCCAGAATACGAGCCGGAAATTTTATTACGGCAAACAGCATTTAAGTTTCGTGGGGCACCAATTGCAACTGAGCCTCACAGAATGGCGTTGCAGACTGCTTATCCAGAAAATCATGAGGCTATTTTTGGGGAATTTCACCTCCGACCTTGCAGAACAGCATGCAAAACGGAAGGTCATCAATGCTAAACCAAAATCACGGAAGGTATTTAAAGTGCAGGAACCCACGCTGGCATAAAAAAAAAAAAAAAAATCATGTCTAGCGCCCAAAATCGAGTCTGGCTATCGCTTATATTTTTTTTTTTTTGTAAATTTCGTTAACGACTAACAGTCCAGTGAACCCTCCTGATTACAAATATAGGAGGTGTATGGTGCGCTTTTTGTTTTAAATAGGCGGAAAACGGCGTGGCGTCACCGCAGCTGCGATTTTGCATAGCGCGACCAGAATTCAGTTTTGCGGCTGTGCAAGAAAAAAATGGCTAAGCAAATAGCATTACACCCGCACCAACCAGTACAGCTGCTTTCTCAGCTTGTTCAAGAATATGAAAGAACTACAGCTCTGGAAAGCATCAATATCGTTAAATGGTTTATGGGAACAGCTAGCTACTATAGCGCGAGATGCCGGCTCTCGCAAACGCATGTTCTCGGGCGCCAGCGAACCCAGGACAGGCCTCTAAGTTGGCGGCACACGCTCGTAGCGTTTATGCATGGCCACAGAATTAAGCTAATATATGCCTATAACGCCAAGTGATTTTGCTCAGCAGTAGCTATCAAGCGAAACACAGCCGGACTGCAGTTATCCATACTATAGCGTCTGGCGCGGCGCGTAGTTCCTACTGGAATCACATGATATATATTTTCGCGGACACGCGCGGCCGTAGGAGGCGGCGGGGTGAGTGGACGGAACTGCTAAAACCGAAACTCGCTTTTTGGACGTCGCTGTGTCCGTTGGCTACGTCCATGGTAACGCTAGGTTATGGTTAGGTTTGTTCGATTCAGAACTGGTTTTCAGCACCAATTCTGAAAAGGTTTCTCTGGTTCCAGTGAGGTGCCGGCGAGGTGCAGTACAAGCGGTACAAGACTTACTGAAGTCAGCAGCGCCACACATACAAGGTGTTGCACAATTAGACGCGCGCTGTAGAATGCTTCTCCCAGCTAAACCGCGGAATCCTTGCAGTTCAGATTTCGCACAGAAATCGCATTTTGTCGCTAGTATTTTTAATACTAAATTTGTTTAGGGTACTTGCCTGATTCGATCAGAAGAAGTAAAATATTCCCATCGTCTGCGGCGGCGGCGACGCCAGACGAACCGCTGCCCCAGCGATGGGACTGGTGGCGCCACCTCATGCTGCTTACAACTCAAACCTTCTGCCAGAAACGTTCGCCCCCTCTTTTTCTGCTACAAAGTTGTTGTAAGCAACATGAGGTGGCGCCACCAGTCCCATCGCTGGGGCAGCGGTTCGTCTGGCGTCGCCGCCGCCGCAGGCGATGGGAATATTTTACTTCTTCTGATCGAATCAGGCAAGTACCCTAAACAAATTTAGTATTAAAAAATACTAGCGACAAAATGCGATTTCTGTGCGAAATCTGAACTGCAAGGATTCCGCGGTTTAGCTGGGAGAAGCATTCTACAGCGCGCGTCTAATTGTGCAACACCCTTTACGTATACTGCGTATTTCTGGAGTCTTGTCGTCTGCTCGCCCGTTCCCGTTGGCCGCGAGCATAGCCGCGAGGTGTAAGTTGTCGCGATGCGTCTATTTTAGTGCCTTGAGCCATGGACGACAACATCGCCGAAGTCATTTCTAAGAAGTTTCTGTAGTCCTCAGATAGTGAGGATGAGGAACCCGACTCTGTGCTTTCCTTCGCGGCAACACAGTTATTACATCGCGGTTCAGACCGAGACGACGGGTTCGGGCATACCGAAATTAATCGAATTCCCATACAACTGAAGCGATGTTGCTAGATATTCAGCTTTGAACTCAGGAGGCTATTCAGGTTGTCACGAAATACGTTAGAGGAACTCGCCAATTTCTCGGAGAATGACGCCAGATCCGGGAAAGCATCTCATCGGCAACGCGCGTCGTCTGCTAGCGCCGTTAAAGGGCCACTGTCCAGGGAAGGCCCTTTTAAGCTAAGGAGCCCAGTGTTTCAATCAGGTACCGGAGATAGTCTGTGCGAAATGCTACAGTGACACGCGCGCCGCAAAATACAATTCAAAGCTCTTTCATGCTCTCCTTTGGGAAGCCAGCTTCCCCGTTTCCTGCGCTGGCCCGACAGGCCACAGTAATGACTATAGTATTCTAGTTCACTATAGTACAGTGAACTAGAATATTAATGACGTACGTACCGCGAACGACCTCCATTGGTCCGTCTCGCTGACGGACGGGAGAATGATGGGTGTCTACCGCTCGCTGCGCGCTTTTCCCTCGCCACGACCAGACTGAATCCAGCGGCGCGCGCTCTCTCGGCCGGTTTTTTTTTTTTTTTCCTTTTTTTTTCTTTTTTTTTTCGCGCTCGCGGAGTGTCACGCCCCACCTCCCGCCAAACGCGGAGGAGGAAGGGGAATTTGTCTTGCGGAGACTAGACGACCTCGGGCAGGAGAGTGAAAAACCTTTGCGAGGGAACGGAAGGAGAGAAGCATGACAGAATCGGGTGATTGCGGTGGCTGTAACTGCGTTATTAGTTACTCTTTTCAAAAACATTTAGCGGCCTTGCGTTCTAGGGGCGAAGTCTCACCGTCACCGGGGAAGAAAATATTTTCGACCGGAGGGTGGACAGTGGGCCTCAACTTTTCTGCACCTCCACCTCGTCGGGTGCCGCGGTTCTTTGCACCAGAGCGGCACCATGGCGGTACCACGACTGCACCAAAACCAATCGCGGATGGTGGTGCAGGAGGCGCTATTAATCGAGCACTTTGTAGCAGCACACCGTGAACCAGTGCCGGCGCGGTGCAGAGAACCACAGCTCAATCGAACGCAGCTGCTATGCAACGCTACACGCTACCATAGCTACAGTGAACTAGAATATTCTAGTTCACTGTACCATAGCGATAATTAATATGGCGGGCATGATGGCGGGGGCCTCCAAAAATTTTAGGAGCGCTTCCGGAGGATATCTAGGAGTACATTTATCCTGACCTTATTTGGAATACTCACATTCATTTAGCATATTATTAACAAGGACGCTAAACCATTAGGTTTACTGAAGCGCATCCTGTATCAAGCTAATGAACATACGATACTCCTAGCTTATGCAACACTTGTCAGGTCAGCTTGAATATGCATCCATCATTTGGCTATATTGCACTATAATTTGGCACCCTAATCAAGCTTAGCAAACTCCATTAAATCCTTGCAGCGATTATTCCTCGAGGCACTGCAGATGAAGTAATGTGATGTTAGGAAGATAGTGAGAGACCGGAAAGCGTGGCGTGACATGGTCCATAGGGTCACGAAGAGTCGGACACGACTGAACGACTGAACTGAACTGATTCCTACCTCGCATATAAGCAAAACAACGATATAACTTATTGCCCCTTAAAACTAGGCGACGAAATGTCCGCCTATATTTCATGCACACTATGGTTCATCATACTTTTGAGAAACGTTTCTTTGCCCTGTCCCCCACCCGCCAACATACACACACAAACACATATCTAATTCTCGTGTAGACCATCCATTTAAAATCAACCACATATGCACGCACAATTCTGTTTATATATAGAACAGTTTGCCAGCAGATATGGCTACCATACCTTACACCACGCATCATTCCTCAAGGCTTTGGAGGTAATTAGCTAACTTAGTAGGTTTCTTAATGGTACTTTGCGATGCTCGTAACTACCTATCTCTCGTTCTTTTTCTTCTTGATGTGTAGTGCCTTTCTTTTTTTGTTATTGTTCATTTCCATCCACTGCTCGGTATTGTGTTGTGGAAGAGATGTAGATGTTCTGGGGTTAAGATCTACCCCAGAAAAATCAGGAGACATTTTTAATGATGAGCCAGGCACAATCCCGTTACAAAACTTACAGTTACCTAGAGTTAATGTGCACAAGTACCTTGGTATTTGGATAAACTGTGGCACGGACTACAGAGACGAAATTGTAAAGAAAGGAAGAAGAAACGCTGCGTCATGAATAATCGCGAGTTCTGGGGATGTTAACAAATATGAAGTTATTCGAGGAACCTGGAAAGGCGCAATATATGGTACCAGTCTTGACGTTTTCAAACGCTGTTTTGTGCTTAATTGGGGTCTGCCACAACTTCGGCGCTTAAAATAAAGCAGAGGGTAGTCGGCAGACTTGCTTTGAGGGCACATGGAGCAATCACTAATGAGGCAGTTCAAGGTACGGTATGGTCGACGTTCGAAGAGCAGGAGGAGAAAGGTAAGGTGCACTATGAAGAACGGTTGAAGCAAATTAATTAGAAAACCTGGGCGGCAAAGATTTTCAGGTACCTGTTGATATGACATAGAGGAGACGAACTAGATGGCTTGCGAATAAACACAAATGTCATGAAGAAGAAAACGATAGAAAAGCCATCTTGAAACAAAAAGTAAAATCCTAAAAAAATGCCCAATATTGGCAAAAGAGAATGCTGGACAAACCGGCGACGGAGCTTTATAGGGCGGCTAAGACCAAAATTCAAAAGGATTCTTTTTTGACAATTTCAAAGGTAGTGGTTTACTTTTTGAGGCTAGGGCTGGGTGCTTGAGGACGAAATGCTGCCGGCAAATATTTGACAGCACAGATGACATTTGCTGCTGCTACATATGCAAAGCAGGGAAACGATTGAACATATTGTAGAATGTAAGGCACTTCAACCACCAGTACACGACGCCGATGCAAGGATTTGAGAAGCCCTGGGTTTTCGGGACATCCATGGCAGACTAAATTATGAAGCAGTGGAAGCACTTGAGAATTGGTAGAAAAGGTCAAGGGAGTAGTGTTGAACCGTGCAGAGCAAATAATCAATTAAAAAAAAATATTGAGCACTCGACTTACATTTTACTTCTCACCACCCCGTTAAAAAAGGGATGCTAATTCTCTCTATCTATCTATCTATCTATGCAACAACCTGCTGCCAAACAATGTTCACTTCTCCTTCCCTGTGCCCTCTACTCCTCTACTCACTGCAAAGGGAACATGGTCGAGGGGCTATATTCGCCTGGATATCATTATGCTAATTTATGTGGATTCATGATATGTATTTGTCTCAAGTTGTATGCTGGGGTTCTGGATATTTCAGTCTGTTGTTTTTATACCAGTTCGTAATTCCTCTGTACGTGGAGTTTCTCTCGCGAGCCGATCTTAGCACTGGGTAACGCACCTTCCGGCCTATGCTGGTGCGTCGCCTCGTTTCCAGGATGACCCGCGTGTAGACCCGCTAGATTTGTAGCGAAAGCTACACTAGGCTAGTAGAAGCGCATTTCGCGGAGCCCGAACTACAGCGCATATGCGCCGCTGCAGCAACCAGTTGCACAGTTCCATGGGTGTTCCCATACAAGCGTTTCGGGGTAGCTCGGCTGGAAACGCTGGTTCTGCAGGCTAGAAGGTTCTATAGGGCAGCGGCATCCCAGCAGATGCACGCGATGGCGCAGAAAGGAGGAGTTCTCGCTCTGCGCATGCGAGCGCCGCCGCGGAGACATGACAGAGTGGAGCAGGAAAGCGTCTGCCGGCATCGCATGATAATAATAATAATAATAATAATAATAATAATAATAATAATAATAATAATAATAATAATAATAATAATAATAATAATAATAATAATAATAATAATAATAATAATAATAATAATAAGGTGAGAGTGAAAGCGGAAAGAGAGGAAAATGAGCCGTGTGGAGAGCTGCGGAGTAATTTCGATCATCTGGGGATCTTTAACGTGCACTGATATCGCACAGCACACGGACACCTTTTTGTTTCGCCTCCATCGAAACACAGCCATGACACAGCCGCCGCGCGGTCAGGATCGCATATATGTGCCGTGCATGAAAGAGGATTCTGTCTAGAACACCTGCGAACTTTGATGCGTTCAATGGAACGCAGGCTGTGTTCGATGCGTGGTTCGTTGCAACGCTCGGTCTCCAGGAGCCAAAGCTTTCGCTCCACATATATTAATTCTATGCCACATTCGGTTCAGCAGCGTTGAGCCCCTCAATATTCTTTGATCGAACGTGCTTTTTTTAGAGGATCAAAAGCCATCAGAATTCTAGCTGTGGTTTTATGAATTGTGCATTTTGCGAAATTTCTTCTTGAGAAAGGTCCCGCAGTATTCCGTCGATTGCGTGTTTAAATGTTGCGGTCTTTGAGCACTAGACTAGATGACCCAACAATGTTTTGGCTGTCATCATCATCAGTTTAAAACATATTAACAGGAAACAGTAAAGTAGACATTTTGTTTAAAATAAAAATACGCAAGCTTAATAGTAGTGTGCTCTTGTTTGAAACATTTTTATTTTTTATATATTTCATGTATTTTGCTTTGATAGTGTGTATTAGTTTCGTATGTTTTCAAAGGAGACAGTTCTGTTCGGCTACAGAGGCTAGTTCGGCGCTTCGGCTTCGGCCATCGGCGTCGCGCACATGTTGCGGATCTGAAGTTTGTCCGACGTTGTGTTGGCTGTGTGCATTGCGCCTGCTTCGAAGTAGTTAGCTAACAGTTTCGTCGTAAGGGCAAGTCGTAGTTTTAAGCGATCGGATCAAATCGAGCTGCCATAGCTAGGGTGTTTTTCAGTGAGCATGTCGTATTCAACAACCGAAAAAGCGCTGCAGGTTCTGCGATACCTTCCTCGCGTAAAAATTTCGAACCTTCGTGATACACCAGGCAGTAACTATGTTACCAAGGCTATGCTTCCGCACGGTTGTAAGCTGCGTGCGTTATGGAAAAAAGACGGTCACAAGCATCACATGGGATGGGCTCGCCTTGGCTACGAGGGCGGTCAAACGCCGTTCTACCTGAAGATTCCCATGGAGAATTACAACGAGAAACACTTTATGCGTCGCCAATATCCACCGCTGTCGCTTGGCCAGCTGCAGCTGTTCGTCGATCTTGGCCGCATCGACACTACGAGACCCATTGATCTGGCTGCGCTATGCAACACCAAGCTGTACTTCTTGAACCCGAGTGACCGTCACTTTGGCGTCCACTTGACCGCCGAGGGCATAGACAGCTTCAAGGCCAAGGTGTGTAGCACGTGGCTCTATTTTAATGCGAAAGTATTATATGACTCATTAGCAACAACATCTGGCATGGTATGCCATGTGGAAGGAGGTCAGGAAAAATCAGGAACAGGTAAAAAAAATATTCGGATTGACACTACATTTTCAGGCAGGTTCTTAAAAACAAAGGAATGTAGTTGAACTGAAGGAAATTCGGTTATTTTGCGTACGGTGAAATTTGAATCCAGGACCTTGGGATTGCGAGATGTGCAGGCTTCAGGTGCTCGTTGACCTAAACTGATGTGAAGGTGGACTTAGTCAATGCACGATGCAGTCGATAGTAGTGATGCGATAGTGGCATCAGTCAGTTGTTGCATTATGACCATGGTCCTTTCCACCAGTCAGAGCTATGCGTTAAAACGACTCTAGTAGAAGATCTTTAACAGTGTGATGCAGAATGAGGCATAAATGCTTTCTTGTTCACGGTATGGGAACTGTCTTAAGTGCCTTATACTGCTTTCTGGAACATAAGAGGTGGGCGCCTGATTGACGGAGTTCTTTGCCTAGCTTTTCTCGGCAAAGCTCAGTTAGCTGACACATGCCACGAATGGCTTGAGGAGAGTGAAATACTCATGCCGATAAGTGCAGGCAGGTAGCGTGGAAAAGCGCTACGGCTTTCCCGAAAGCTGCCTCCGCTGTCACTAGGCTGTGTTATGGCACTGCCATCGACATGGCAAACTTCACTGCGAGTTGCCTATATTATTTTGCGAAATTTTTCGTGTGGTGCCTTTGGTGAAAAATGCCTGGCTATGCTATACTAATACTGTAGTGAGGAATCTTTCCAGATGTAGGCTGTTTGTTGGGAATTCTTTCGTAGAGGAAGTATTTGCCTACAGCACAGTGATAAATGCATGCAGTGTTCTGTATTCAGGTTATTAACCTAACTTACATGCTTGAAGAATAAGTAATGTGTGCTCGTTTTGGGGTCATCTCGCACGTCGTGAGAATTCTGTTTAGAGACCCGAATCCCCTTGAGGATATTAGTACCAGAGCTCTATATATATATATAGTGGTTTTGTTCTCATCGATAGACCATTTTCCCAGAGAAGAGGACAATAGCCTCGAACCAGAGCGCGCAGCGTCACTCCTCCTCTGGTATGTGGGGATGTGCGGTGATAGCAGCTCGGGTGCCATGGCATTCTACGCAGGAAGCACACGCTCTAGGCAGTCTTTTGCACACAAAGCATCTTAAATAGCCAAAAAGTGTCTAAGCTGCTCAGCTGATACGAGTGGTGTGCTATCTTTACTGTTTTTTACATTTTGTACGCTTTTCTTTTACATATCCTACGCCTGTCTTTTCTTCTTTTCACCCACTTCTTTCTTTTCCCTCCCTGTTCATTTCATTTCTGTCTGCCGCAGCTCAGCTACTGACAAGTTCCACGGGAAGCAGAATCTTTTTCTTTACTTTGTTGCTCGAATTAACAATAATTAACAACCGAAAACAGATGATTAAACGAAGATAAAACAGTTTAACAGCAGTGTTATACGTGCGTTACATTGTTCCAGTTGCAACTCTTTTAATCGGGCGAAGATGAGGGGCATCTGAATTTCAAGTACCAGTCTAAAGTGTTTCACCTTGGTAGCCTTTTGTACGAGTTTCGAACGCTGTGTTTGGAACAGGGACAGGAAAAATTGAATATCCGTGCTATAAGCAGCAATTGGGCAGCAAAAATTTATGAGATGACGTCTGAAAAAAAAAATTATAATAATAATTATTATTTCGGCACAGTCACCTGAGATTTATGAAGGTATGAAAGAACATGTATGTCCCGCTTGACGACAGCGATGCAGAATGAATTGGTTGTCAAATTATTATTCAGTGAAACAGTGCTACAATAATAACAACTGGTGGGCGAGTTGGTCTGACATATCTAGTGAAGCAGCGCATTGGCACAAGGCCAGCTTTTGCTGCTGATAATAAATGTGAATGTGGTCTTGGGAACAACAAACATTCTTTAAAATAAGCAAATTTTGTGGTAAAAATGGGCTCTAAATATATGTTCATAACAGTAACTTTAGTTAAGGTCATTATGGGACATTATTCCATAAGGTCACTATTCCATAATGATCAATTGTCCATTTTCTGTTTCATCTGGCCGGTGGTCAGCATGATGGCAGCATCAAACGAACTCAGCTAGTGGCCAGTCACAGAAATTCCAGCATAGCAGCTCTCGCCATCGAGAACACTCATTGCCACTTGCCGCAAGCACTGGTAAACTGGTGGCTGAGTCATGCAGACAATGTTACGATGCTTGAACGTGGCTTTGTTAACCAACAACAGTGACCTAAAGTAGTAAATAGATAATATATTCTAAACACCAGTGCACATGATTTTTTACAAAGAAGTGGCTTGCCTTTTTGACCTTACTTTTAGCAGAACGGGAACAGCTAGTAACAGGAGTGCAAAGAACAGTGTACAGACCTAGTCAACAAGCCCCTCTACTTGGAGTAGCTCTTTTAAAATGTTGGTGCAGTTTTGTGATGGCGAGTCATGTGCACATAGCCGACGTGACTGCGGGAAGGGCTGCAGGTGCCAATGCCAGTGCCACATAAGGGATTTGCAGTGATTTGATATCAGAAACAAGCTTCACTAACTTGCAAACAGCTACAAATGCCCTGAATGTGAATATGCTGCTCTAAGCACTGTGGCAAAACTTAAAAAGCAAATTTTTGCCTTGCATCGGAAGCTCTTTTGCATAACAATACCTTAGAGTATCCCATAGTTGCCCCACATTTGAAAGGTGTCCCAAAATACCTGACCTGCTTGAGTTCCCTCAATGTTTACCAATTTTAAAAGAGATTTTCTTGACAACTGCTATGGAGGTGACCACCTTCTTGCGGAATCAGCTTTAGCCGCAGTGGCACATCACGCTTAATGTGGAAGTTGCGTACGCGATTACATCATGTTTTTATTATGTGATATTTTGCACGTCGCTATTATAAAACAATTCCTCAAATGAAAATATGTACAAAACAGGTAAAATTAACTTGTATACATATCTTATTACATAATACATTTGTGACGAAGACGTTTCTGCCGGCGAGGCTACGCACTCGGCCCTCAAAATCTGTTTTGCGAACGCTCTCCGATCTGAGTGCACACTTTGGCAAGTGCACTTATGTTACGCCATTTAGCAGCATAGAGTGCACTTTTCGTAAGTGACACTTGCCGTAAGTGCACTTTGTTTTGCGCACTTGACAGGGGTATTACATTGACAAAATTGCAGGAGTAAGGTCATAAACTTTGCAGCTTCTCCCCATTCACAATTCCTTTTTCTGACAGACCTTGGTACACAGCAGACATACTGGGGGAACATTTCTCAGAAGTTTCTAGTTCCTTCGCTACACAGACACGTTTTCAAAACACAAAAACACAGCTGAAAATCAGACTTCCGACAAGCGGCAGCATTAGTGAGCCTTACTATAATTTAGTTACTTTTCAAGAAATCCATATAGTATTGTTCACTAGTAAACAGACTGCATCTGCATGAAATGCATTATGAAGTGCTAGTACGTCTCTCTGAAACTTCTGTAGCGGCGCTTTTATGATTTCTTAATAAAATATGGGTATCAGGAAAGATACCCGTGCCTTGTAAAAAATTTGGGGGACACTTAAGCTCCACCTTTGCAGATATGACACGAGGCTCTTAACGGTCTACTTTTGCGGACCCTTGTCTGGATCCCAAAATTTGTGCTCTGTTTTCTTCCACGTGTCACTAGCATGCAGTCATAAGCTACGACGCTATGCGAAAGGCCACTCGACATAGACATAAAGCTCCACTTTAGTAAAGCCATATGAGCGGCCTTGCATGGCCTGGGAGTAGCGTGTCTGGTTCGGAATCAAAGGTTCCCGATGGATTCAGTTTTGATCTCAAAGGAGGTACCCAAGCTGGCAACCCTTGCCTCGTCCATGTCATCTGATGTCATGATGTCGCACAACCCACTGACCAATTGGAGCACGACCACGTCACCTGCCAACTGCTGCCCGCCAGATCCGTGATGGTGATTTTTCGCTCTCAGCGACAGATAACGAGGCCTTTAATGCTATTGCATTAAAAGATCTAATTGTACCATTCCTGAAATGCGCCAACCTTCAGTGATAGTTATAGGTTCTATAGGTCTATAGTGAAGCAAGTTGTCCTGCCAAGTCTTTCAAAAGTGCCCTGAAGATTTATTTATTTATACAGGTTCCTCCAGCGCCCTTCTGGACATTATTTGTTGGGCAAAAGTATGAAAAAAAAAAAATTGGAATGTAGAAGTGCAGTGCTATATGCAGAATACATGCATTATGTGAAAACATAAACACTGCAACACTTCAGTGGCAGCATCATGATTGACAGTACACATTATACAAAATAAACAAAACAGTAAAAAAAAAAACACTGTGAGCATCTACGTAAAATAAAAGAGAGAAACACTGAAACGAATCAGCTGTGGCCAGATATAAAAATGTGGTCTTGTAGTAGTGAAAAAAAAAATGACATATGAGGCGCAGTGGCAATAGGAGCTGGGGAAAAAAGAAGAAAAAAGAACATTTAGTCAGAGCTGTACTCTCTTATTTTCATGCTGTTGTCTATGCAGGTGGACAAATAGGCAGGTCTCTTTATGGTAATTTCACTGATAAATCCAGTTTCATTTTTTTTAAATATTAAAAAGCAAAGATAGTCGCAAATACACTTATCAGGAAGCAAGGGCCACCTCAAAAGGTTTCATAATATCAGCTGAATGGTGAATGTTACGTTAAACCCCTGAAAGAAGTGTGCTGAACTCCTGACCATCTCGTCCAGCTTGAAAACAATCCGAGAAGGGTTATGGAAAAACAGCACTGCCTCCCAGTTTTCTTTGATATGGAGAAAGGTTACGGCACTTTCTGGGGGCATGGGGTCTCTGAAACCTAACAGAACTAAATGTCCTTGGTAGGATGCATAACTGCCTGGAATATGGTGTTGAAGGCCCTTTTTACTGGAAATTCGGCATTGGTATCAGTGTTGTGAGCGAAAAATCACAAGCATGGTGCTGTTTTGCCCGACCATTCATCTCTGCTTAGGTCCAACCTTTTCGAAAACTCCCCTTCACCCCTTAGGAGAATGGAGTACTGCAGGGGTGTATTTTAAGCACTACACAAAATTACCAGCTTCTCAGAATATAAAAGACAGATACAACTCACTTTAAACAAATTATTAATGTGGGCAGGCAGAAATGGGCCAAGATCCCCCCCCCCCCCAAAAAAAAAAAAAAAAAAAAAACAAACAAAACTTGCTGTTCTTTTCTTGCTGAAGGGAGACTTGCAGATCGACACCACCCTGCACCTAAATGAAACCGTGCTAACAGTAAAATAAGAATTAAAATTTTCAGGCAAAGCTTTTGACAGAAAAAGTAGGAAAGAACAGTCTTGCTTGTTATAAACACCTTTAAAAAGAAAGCTTATCTCTGAATGTGCTGAAAGTGCTCAGATGGAACAGAATTATTGGGGATCTGATAAAGCATGATTTCTACACATTTCCTGCCCTTTCTGTATCCTCCTCAGAATATGGATGCATAGTGTATGATTCAGCAAGACCATCATGCCCAGATCCATCAGATTCAGTCCATAACTCAGGTGTGCGCCTTTCATTGGGCAAATACAGGGCATTTCTTGCACCGCCATGTTCGTGTGCTGACCACACTTTTCTGCTAATTATTTTCGTTTACCCCACCTCGGTGTTTCCCTGACTTTGGTACAATGTTATTGACTCAAAGGTCACTGGTTAAATTTCAGCGCATTATGTTGAGTTGGGTGAAATGCGAAAATGAATGTTGCAGTATTGGTGCGCTTTAACGAACCCGAGTGGTTGAAATTGGAAAGCCGTGGTAAGGCCCTCCGTTTTCAACCACCTGGTTTCGTTAGTGTGCACCGATATCGTGACATTCATTTTTTTTTTTCTTACCGAAATTGAAACCTAGTGAGAAAAAATTGGTGACCGTCAATTTACACCAGCCTGTTCACTGAAACAAATGAAGCCTCATTAGCAATTGGAAGAATCATACTTGTGGATATGTTTTTTAATTGAGACCTCTGCCTAAGTAAGTCCGCTGTCCAGTTATATTGAAGTACAAAACGTGGAGGCTAACCAAGAGGGTTCTACTTAAGTTGAGGACAACTCAGAGGGCTATGCAACGAAAAATGGTAGGGGTAACATTAAGAGATAGGAAGCGTGCAGAGTGGGTCAGAGAAATAACTCAAGTTACTGACACTCTAGTGGAAATTAAGGAGAAGAAATGGGCATGGGCAGGACATGTAGTGCGAACAGAGGATAACCGATGGTCGCTTAGGGTAACAAACTGGATTCCATGGGAAGGAAAGCGTAGCAGGGGGCGGCAGAAAGTTAGGTGGGCGGATGAGGTTAAGAAGTTCGCAGGGGTCAAGTGGATGCAGCTAGCACAGAACCGGGTTAATTGGAGAAATATGGGAGAGGCCTTCGCCCTGCAGTGGGTATAGTCAGGCTGATGATGAAGATGATCCTAGAATAATATTCAACAAGAGACCTCAAGGTACCAGGTGATAACTTGTAAGGTCTGAGAAGATGTGCCATAATCTGGGCTAAGGAAGAGAAGGTAGACTTAGGGAAGATGTACATGGAGAAGATGTGCCAGAATCTGGACAGTGCGGTGGGTTCATCACCCTGCGTTGCCCAAACAAAGATGTCATCCGCTAGCTAGCTCTGTAGTACAAATTTTCCATAATCTGCTATCTTACTCTTCAATAGTTCTGTAAAGCACAAGCTCCACCACAGCTTATCATTAAAAGATTTCTTGCATTTGAGGAAAGGTGTAGCAGCTTCTCAGACTCTCATACCAATGGTTTGAAAACGGCTGTTTACCTTGTGAGCACAGTTTTGATAGGGAATTGGGAGGAGGCAGTAAGACTTCCGCAGTGCGCATCGATTTTAACTTCTGAATATTGTGTCGTCTCTGTCACCATAGGAAAAATAGTGAATAAGAACATATAAAGCGTAATATTTACAAAAACGCCTTAAGCATACTGGCCCGCAACAGTGGCTCAGTGGTTAGAGTGCTTGACTACTGGGCAGGGAGGCCTGGGTTGAATCCCACTCATGGTGGCCACTTTTCGATGGAGGCGTAAAACAAGGCATCTGTGTACTATGCGATGTCAGTGCATGTTAAAGAACCCGAGGCAGTTGAAATTATCTGGAGCCCTCCACTGCGGCCTCCTTCGTAACCTGAGTTGATTAAAGTTTACTTCCAGTCAGTAAATATAAACACTAAGGGGAAAATGGCAGTCTGCATGGAACGATGAAGCGAGTAACAAATTGCACTTGGTAAAGTCCATGTTATGAGAATGAAAATCAACAATGCAACTGGAACACTTTAAGGAAATAATTCTTTGCTGTCTTCATATAGGACGTACACACCTTGCAAGTAACTTTATACTGATAAAACAAAACAAGCCCTATGTGAAACGTGCAGAGGTGAGCTAACAGCAAACATTTTATTCTCGTGCAGAAAACACGAAACACTAAGGAAAAAAACATTCCATGCTGTTTTGCAATGAACACACCCCTTTGCATCCAACATTGCTTTGAGTCTTAGGTGAAAATACCCTTGTTTATTTGTCTTGTATATTCAGGTTTTTAAAAGAACCTGTTATCTTGAACAAATTATGATTTGATAAATTATAGTCCATTAAATACAACAAACTTTTGCAACCTTGTGCTTGGCCTTAGCTGCTTATGTGCCATAAATCCCAACACAGCACAGGCAAACGTGGTACACAAAGATAAATGTTTAAGGAGTGCTTCTGTGGCAGCTACCAAAGTTAACTTTTTGGCAGTACTTGTGCTGAAATGCTATGTTGCTGCTCCCGCTACTTTAAAAGTTTATGTGAAACGTGAAGCAGTTGTAGTGTTGCAATTGCACCTTGCTTTACCTGCTTGCAAATTTTGGGAAATGGCAGATAACCTTTTGAGATGTTTGTGTGAGGCGGCTGCCTCAAGTCCCTTTCTTTGTTCTCTTTAAATGCACTGAAATGGTGTTCAAGGTTAATACATGATTGCATCATTCATATTACCTTAGTGAACTATCTAATTATATTAAGAAGGGGATATGATAATGTGCTTTGCTGGAATCTCACGAATCAGCCACCATTCATTAGCTGCTTTTAGTGAATTCTTTTTATGGCTAGGCTCATGAATGTTCAGCGTGATTGTTCTGGGCTCTGTGCTGCTGAGGCTTCTCAAGGTTTTTTTACGCCTTTGTGTTAGACATGTCAGACTATGTGTTGTAAGGAAGAGCGAAGGGTCACGTGTTTGGCAAATATTAGGCACATAGGCCACTTTGCGACTCTAACTGCAAGTCAGCTTCGGCTTATGTTACTTTTTATTTATTTTTTGCGAAGTTTATTGTCTTGAGTTTGGGAAATTTGTACTGTTAGCTATAAGAGGAAGTTGAGTGATGTATCCCTTTTTCGGTGAATCATCGAAGCATTAAGCATTCTTCCTCTACATGTAACAGTGCTGTTGTGGAGAGTCACCTGCAAGTAGTGGCACTGTTTTTACCTGTGCCTCGGCACTGGAAAGATTATAGGAAGTAAAGAGAAAACTGAATTTGGAAGTTGTTGCACGCACTGTTTGTCCTATATGATTTTAGTGTGTGTGCGGAGTGAGGCTTGGTGATGTTTCTTATTCATGTCTACATATGGAAAGTGCGTCAACCTTTTTACACTTCCAGGTGTAGGTTACTGGTTGCAACATCTTGCCAGGTCAACAAATTGACCTATGGCAACGTTACTGCAGTAAATGACTGGCACAGATTTGTGCTTACTGCACCTGTGACAGGCTCTGAGCATTGGAAGTTTAACTGTGGTTACTCCATGATTACTGCACTGTGTCTCAGAGTTATATTTAGTTACCGATGAGGCAATGGTAATGCAGGGCAGGTTTTGAATATGGGTGCTTAAGCTTGATGTGCCACAGACAGAAATCTAGAATCAACATACTAACATTTTAGGGATTCCTTGGATGAGGGGGGTCCGGTATGATGTGGGCTTGAACAGGAGTTCATTCTTCGCAGGTGAACATTGAGGTCCAGCATGCGAGCGAGCCGGTCATTGCTGCCGTGGAACGCAACGGAGGCACCATCACTACAGCCTACTTTGACATTGATTCTGTCACGGCCCTCATGAACCCTGAGAAGTTCTTCAAGCTGGGCCAACCAATCCCCAAACGCAAGCTGCCACCAGAGGATGCCATTCGATATTACAGTGACCCAGCCTTTCGTGGCTACCTGGCAGACCCTCGGGAGGTGGCCAAACATCGTTATCTTTTGGCTCAAAAGTATGGCTATGTGTTGCCCAACTTGGAGAAAGACCCCAGCGGTGAGATGCTAATGGAGCGGAAAGACCCACGTCAAGTCTTCTATGGCCTTGAACCGGGCTGGGTGGTGAACCTACGAGATAAGGTTATCCTGAGGCCAACAGACCCAGAGTACAAAGAGTACTACAACATTTAAGCTACACGTGTACTTTAGCGTAGTTATTAAATTTGGCTTGGTGAAAAGCATTTTTTTCTGGCCATTTGTTTGTGAAGGAGCCCATTTATTGGTCAAAAGGTTTAATACTTCAATTGCCAACACAGACATCGCTAACATGGTGCTGCTGCACACAAGGGCTTTTTTGTCATAATCAAAAAGCTGTATTATGCTACGTTAGTGAAAAGTATTAATGCTGTGATCATGGTTAGCCAGTACAGCAGTATTGGTCAACTTCGGATATAAGAGCCACTGTCCACCCCCCGGTCGAAAATATTTTCTTCCCCGATGACCGTGAGGCTTTGCCTGCAGAATAAGCAGCAAACATTTTTTGGAAAGCGTAATTAGTAGCGCACTTACAGCCACCACAATCAACTGATTCTGCGGTGTTTCTCTTCTCCTGCTCCCTTACAGAGAGTTTTCCCTCTCCTGCATGACTGTCTAGCCTCCGGCATGACTCTGCAAGCCAATTTTCCTTCCTTCCTCCTCCGCATTAGGCGGGAGGCACGGTGTCTGTAAAGATCTATTCACACTTCCGAGTTGCGAAGGGTGCATGACCGGCTGTTGCATGTGATCAGAGAGCCGTGCAGCACGACTGATGTTCACACTTGCAAATACGACCTGCGGGTCGCTGTTCACATTTTGTCTACCTTGACTGTTCATCACACAGAGTAAAGCTAACTTATGTTCATGTCAACTGAGCTGCTGATTGGTTTAACGGTTTGCGACCAGCAGTCGCAAAGCTGGAAAATCGAGCAGTGGTTGAACAGCCTGCGACTGTTGCTTTTCAACCATTTGTGACACTTTTCGACCAAAACGGTTGCGCGACCTCGGCGAGTTGCAAGTGTGAACAGGCCTTACGAAGGCTTTAGGACTGGCGCAGCGCACAGAACAGCCTTGGAGCAGGGACACCGTGTGCACAACGAAATGGGCGAGAGAGCAGCACGCAGCAAGTGGCTCATACAATGAGTGGTCTCCGCCCACCCTTTACCCATCTGTCGGAGAGACGAACCAGTGGATGCCGTTCTGGTCAAGTCCTGGGTATTCACATCACATTCCAGCATCAGTGGCCAAAATAAAGAGCAGGGAAACTGGCTTTCGAAGGGGAGCATGAGAGAGCTTTGATTTGTATTTTTGCTTCTTTTTGGTGTGTGCATCGCTGGAGTATCTTGCAGAGGCAATCTCCAATGCCTCATTGAAGCATTAGGGTTTAAAATGCTATACCCTGGTCAGTAGCCATTAGTCTACAGTGACCTATGCACAAAATTTCTCAATGACAAAAATAGTCCTGTGTTAAAGCTCTTCGTTTTTCCTAATCAAACCACTGAGCATCAGATGAAATTATAACCTGAGGCATATTCAGTGCCTCTGTTTTTTCTTTTTTGATATGGTTAAACATCAAAAAGCTCATTTTGCTTACTTTTGTTATTGGTCACTAGGGTAATGTGATGAGTCAATGGGGTCTGTGTACCATGGCCCATTTTTACCAACTGCTGTGGGTTTTAAGTTTTACTGAACTATAGTGCAAAGCCAAGTACAAAATAAGCATATTTCAAGCACTAAGCATTCATGTTAAAGAAAAGCATATAAAGCACGTGCCACAGCGTTAATTTTGAACTTTTTGGAGTTGATTTATTGATTCCTCATATGTGCAAGAAGAGGCTGGGACTAAAGCCTTTGAGGAAGCCTGAAAGAGATCCCGGGCCTCCACACAATTCCTGAATTGTATAATCTCAAAATAAAGCATGCTAGTAATGGCAGCAAATTGCAAACACTATAAGAATTAAAAACATACAAACAGTAATATATGGATGTACAGCTGCCCAAATCTTTAACTAGCATGTGGGACAGCCTCCTATCTTCTTCCCCTGTGTTTCAGAGTGGGTTAAACTTGCCGAAAGGTCAAGCATTTGGCTAGGGCATTGTGGGCTTCTCTTAGAGTCAATCTTTTTGCAGGTTATTCCTTTTGAAGTGTGCAGGAGCACAGAAAATGCAGCCATCGTGCGCTCTAGTTAAAGATTTGGGCAGCTGTACTCGCTTCTACTTGTATATAAAAAAATTTTAACTGCAATAAACATATTTTTACTGAAAACATTTCGACCCTCTTGGGACTGTTTAAAGAAAGATCATATGAGTGCACAGGAACCATTGCTAAAAATAATGAAACAACTTATTAGAATGGCTGCATGCATAAGTGGAAAATAAAGTGAAGACATACTGATTATTTACTGAGGAACTAATGTAAGCCGTGTTCTACATTTCCTGGAAATGTGCAGAGGGTTGGCTGAAGTAATTTATAAAGACATTCCAAATTCTTTGCTTCCAAAATTCAAGTTTCCTTGCATTAACATCTACTTTTTAAAATTTTGAATTTGTGTTTAGAGCATTTAAAATCTGCTAATTTTTTCACTTTAGTATTTCAATTTCTTGGAAATGTAGCATTTTGCATTTGTTTTCCATAATTTGTTCTTGTCTTGAAGGTGCATACTTCTTTATGCCTAAGGCATCGGTGCCTTTGAGTTCAGTGTTGACTTTTAACCACCATCGCAATTTCTTATAGATAACACGGCATTTTCAGCCGACATACTTGGTCTGCTCTTAGCGTGGCACAGTGATCAAAAGAGGAGCTGGTCTCAAGTTTGTATAGTGACGATTTCGAAAGTTTGAGAAGATGCAAACAAAAATTTTCTGTAAGGGGACGAATTTCGTGTAATTATTCATTGTAGTTATGGCGCATACTAGACCATCATATGTAAACTCAGTGTAAAAAAGCATGTGGTACAACTCCTTTTTCTACCAGAGCTGTAGTAGATTTATTGGTTATGACAAAGCTCCCAGTTTGAGACAGCTCCATAGTAAAGTAATTTACGTGTGTATTCCAATTTAGGCATTCATTGAACCGTATTCCTAAGAATTGTGGTTTGCTTACTTGATTTATCTGGTCATAATTGTAGGTAATTTTTATTTCTGAGCCGGATGGCTTATCAACTGGGCAGAAATTATGCAAGCCATGCTGTGTTAGTTCAGGGTAAAACAATGACAGTGAAAAGAAGTACTAGTTAAAAGGGATTCAATGAGAAAAGAATTTAGTAAAAATAAACTCCAATTAAGATGAACTCAGTTAAGGTGACTTCTTGCATGAGATGAACAATGGTATGGTTACGATAAGGTTGGCCTGAAAGGTATATGCATAGTCATAGAAAAATAACCTTTTTAGTCAAGCGGCACAATAATAAGAGTGTGGCGGATTTTTATTTCGTCCATTGAAGTTGGTAGTTGCAGTGAATGCCACTGATGAAGCATGGGGTTCATGCACATCTGTGTTGTGCTGCACTGATTGTGCAAGTTTACATTACGTAGCGAAGTACTGGAAGGGGTAGGCAAATATGTCTACTTAGGACAGGTAGTAACTGCAGCTCCGGACCATGAAAGGGAAATAACAAAGGAGAATAAGATTGGGATGGAGCGCATTTGGCAAGCATTTGCAGATTGTGACTAGCAGCTTACCGGTATCGCTCAAGAGGAAAGTATACAACAGTTGCATCTTACCTGTACTCCGTTAAAACTTCAAGTTGGGCTAGTTGGTAATTTCTTGTTGGAATCATTTTGTAGCGGTAAAAACACGAACACAAGGGACACCCACTAGCGGTTACCTGTACTCACCTATGGGGCTGAAACGTGGAGGCTAATGAAGAGGGTTCTACTCAAGTTGAGGACAACGCAGAGGGCTATGGAACGAAAAATGGTAGGGGTAACATTAAAAGATAAGAAGCGTGGAGAGTGGATCAGAGAAATAACTCGTTACTGACATTCTAGTGGATGTCAGGAAGAAGAAATGGGCAAGACATGTAGTGCAAAGAGAGGATAACCAATGGTTGCTTATGGTAAACTGGATTCCAAGGGAAAGAAAGCGTAGCAGGGCCGGCAGAAAGTTAGGTGGGCGGATGAGGTTAAGGAGTTCGCTGGGGTCAAGTGGACGCAGCTAGCACAAGACCAGGGTAATTGGAGGAAAATGGGAGAGGCCTTCACCTTGCAGTGAGTATAGCCAGGCTGATGATGATGATCGTGAAGCACCTGCCTTGAAGTTTGGCTCGAGAGAAGAAGTGGAGGCTTTCTTGTTGATGCAGAAAAGGCACAGCACTAATCGCGACTGCGCAGGTAGATATGACATGGTCGGGTCTCAGCATTGCGTGCTTGTCATGTGCAGTGTTTCGCACCACAGACTAAAATGCGCATTTGTGTGAGCTGCACCCGCCTGACTTAAAGGGCAAATCTTGGGTTTTTGGAACATTTTGAGTACATAATCACACTACATTCCTTATAGCCCCCTAATTCTGGTGCAAAAAACATTCTTCAATATACAAAGTCAGAGTATTTTAAGAGCAAGGAAAGTTTGTGGAGCGCACATTAAAAGCATAAATTTCTCATCGTGATTTTATATGTCGCCTGGAATCTGTGTCGTGAGCTAGTCTTCCTTAAAACCAGTAAACCAAAAATGGGTTTTGACCAATCTATGACCGGTTAAGGCAACACCCTATCGTGCCCACGTTGACTGGCTAACAGGGTTGCCGGGTTTGGCGATTTCTTGCTAGATTGGCTACTTTTAGATCTGTCTGGCGACAAAACATTTGTGGTTGGCGATTTGGCTACATTTTTTTGTTGATTTGTATACTGCCAAGTTTTCACGACATGTCACATGCACTTTAAAAATAGAATTGGTTGCTGTATGGAGTTTAATACACGGGTCAGAATCTCATGAAAGACATCAGAGAAGGTGTTATGAAGCTGCTTGTCGCTTGTCTTCTAACACAGAGGAAGAATGTGTGGTTTCTGCTGTGACGCTAACCAAGAGTGACTTAAGAAACAGAATGCCCAACGAGCTGCTTGTTGCGATCCTGAAGATAAAGTTCGGATTGAGCATAAAGGGCACCACCAGCTCTACATTTGAACCGCCGTGCTAAATGGTAGAAAAAGTTAACAGCATCTACACCTCAGTTGTGACAATGTTGACTTGGTGTTTGCATTTGCTTTAGCTCATCTGTGTTTTACAATGTGCCTCGCAATATTGTATCGGGTCAACAGGATGTACTACTAGTCATTTTAACAAATATTTGTGCAAGAATATGCAATAATATCCTTTTCTTTATTCTTGTTATGTCCACAGGACGCATATACACGATTTTACAAAGGGGTGGAGGGTGCTGCAATATTGAGGAGCTGGGCTGTTATCGTAGCACACGAAAGTGTTGATGACTCCCCCCCTTAACAGCTCAGTCAAACCAGTTTCTCCAAGGGTCGTAAAATGGTGTATACAGCAGAAAAAAAAACTTTTGCCTTGATCCTTTTTTTTTACATAAAAATTCCCCGACTTATCGGCTTCCCGTGGGGCAAGAAATTGACAGGAAGAGCTGTGCTTTGCTATATGCGTCCCTTCACAATGTCTAAGCCATGTCACATACCCAACGACTTTTTGTTGGTGGACCAACTGTGCGTTTCGTAGCGTGTGAGGGTAGGAGTTTTGAAATACCCAGTCCGAGGCCAGCCAGTCTAAAATCCTGAATAATGTTGAGTATAGTGGGCACGTACAAGATGGCACCTACTTCATGAGCATTCGGAATGGAGGTGTTTTTATCACCGATAATGAGCATTGTTTTTCCTTGTGGCCACCCTGAATGTGGGGTGTTTTTAGTTATGATCTACCTGATAGTGGTAATTTTGGTTAATTCATACTGATAATGTTATGAATAAGTGTTCTTTGAACACTTATGCTCGCGAATGTCGTCTTTTACTTGGCTGGGACCGCGCGGGTGGGGTTTGAAGCTCATGAAGATGGCTTGACATCTTGGGATATCTGTAAGCGGAAGCGCCACGACCTGTTCGGAAAGCCTATTGGCCGCCACCTCGCCACCAAAAAAGCGCTCGCCTCTCGCGCCCAAACGTCTACAGAGTCTTATCTCACTTATATCCAGGACGTCCTATCTCTGTGTTGCAAAGTCGACCAAGCCATGCCTGAGGAGGATAAAGTCGGCCACACAGTAAAAGGCATCGCCGAGGATGCCTTCAACCTTCTGTTGTGCAGGGATTGTTCCACCGTGGACTCTGTGCTGCAGGTGTGCCGACGTTTCGAGCAAGCGAAACAGGCACATATCTCACCGTTTCGACCGGCTGCCGAACACGGCTGCTAGCTCCTGTGTCGATCTTCCGACTTCTCGACCGCCTGCTAACGACAGTACATTGACTCGCATCGTGTGCCAATTAAGAGTTTGAGGCAATGAATCCCGCAGCCTCACTATCGCATACGCCCGACAACATCCTGGCTACGATATCACTAATTCTGGCTGTTGTTCGCCAAGAGGTTGCGAATATGGGTCTCCCTTCTGCCAGCGCCGCCGACACCGTAGATTCCGGACATGCATCTCCTGTGATGCATGCAGCTGCCTCATCCAACGCCGGTTTCTCGCTCCGATATCGGTACTGGAATCCAAATGAATGGCGTACCCATGACAATCGCCCCATCTGTTTTACTTGTTCACGCGCTGGCCACATTTCCCGTCATTACCGTAGCCGTTGGTACACGCCATCTCGTCAGTTCACCTACGTCGACCGCCGCGGAGACTATGCCCCTCGTTATTCCTTACCCCGACCAGACCTGTGTTGACCCCGGTGTCACTGTCCGTGCGTCCGTGCTGCCAACCGTTCACCATCCCCGCAAACCCGACGTTCGCGTTCTCGTCCTCGCCGCAGTTCGTCACCGTCATATTCCGGCCACTTACCGGAAAACTAGCCAATGCAGCACCAGGTGACGCTGCATCTGTGAGCCGGACCGAAAAACCTCTGCTGGCCCCTACCCTACAAAATAATCGCATCGATGTCCTTGTGGATGGAGTTCCCGTTTCTGCTCCTATTGGTACCGGTGCTTAAATGTCCGTTCTGAGCTCATTTCGCAGTCGCCTCAAGAAAGTCCTTACTCCAGCCGTCTCGTTCACAGTTCGCGTCGCCAGTGGCAGCCCTGCTGGGCATGTGTACGGCGCGAGTTACCATTGCTGGCCGTCATGCCTTAGTGTTGTTCACCGTCCTACACGAATGCCCCCACGACGTTATCCTTGGCATTGACTTTTTAACAGCGTATACTCTGCTCTCATTGACTGCTCTACTGGCCTACTTCGCTTGGGCCTTCCGCTCTGCTCTGAAGACCCCTCCTGCTCACTTCGATCAACATAGTTCTGCCGCCTTCCTCCTGAAGCTGCCGTTTACATCCATATGTCGCCATTCCCACCCTTCCCAGACGGCGACTATCTCGCGTGTCCCATTATTGATGCCATCCTGCAGCGGAACGTCACCCTTCATCTAATTGTGCATATCTCCCAGAACCGCACCACTCCCCCGGTCCTTAACTTCAACTTGTCAAGTTCTGCCCGAGAGAATTTCACTAGCTGCGCTGTCCCCGATGACCGATTGTGCCATTTCAGCTCTGACTACAGATCATCCAACTGCCGTCCCTGCAACCCCTCCCTCGTCCTCTACATCGCGCCCTGATCCTTGCCGAGATATCTGATCCTAATAAGAGCGAGTCGGCGGGCTAGTTGGCTTTGCATGGTGATGACACAGCGCAACGGACCGGACGCAGTTATGTTTGTGTTTGTGCTTCCTCATGTCACTGTGTCCTATCCCTTGCGCTGTTCCATCACCATACCTGGCCCCTATGCCTTCAAAGAAAAAAACTGCATTAATTTGTTCTAGAGTGTTTTATTTTCTTCTGTCATTCTTCAGTTTTTTTTTTACTAACGTTTTTAAACGCAGTGTTTGTTTTGCTTCTTTTTACCAGAGTTTCTTTGATACCCCCCTCGGATAATTCTCCAGTTGGAGCCTGCGAGGTACCTCAATGCATTAAAAATTTAATAAATAAATAGAACTCTGAGAAGACATTCGATAAAAAATTATTGAGAGCCACGAGTATCCTTTTTAAATGCCTGCCAGGTCCAACGCGGCGCTAAAAAAACAGCAGAAAAAGCAAATAAATCTTCATATAAAAACATCAACCATCAGTAACCTAATCATTGCAGCTGATCTCCAACCTGAATTCGCCGCAGAGTTAAGCTTTTTCTCATCTACAGTGACCTTTTTGACGACTGAACTGAACTGACCCGCCCATTGGGTCAAACTGCAGTTGTCAGCCATTGCATTGACACCGGTGACGCCAGTCCTATTCACTGGCGGCCCTATCGTGTTGCGACTCATCATTTAAACAGAGGCAAAGAAGATGTTGGCGAACGACATAATCGAGCCTTCCAGTAGCCCCTGGGCATCCCCTGTTGTGTTGGTCAAGACGAAAGATAACATTTGGAGATTCTGCGTTGACTACCGCCATTTAATAAAATAACTAAAAAAGATCCCCTTCCGCGTATCGACGACGCGCTTAACTACTTTTCGTCCATCGACCTTCGTTCCGGCTACTGGCAGATCTCTGTCGACGAGAGAGACCGTGAAAAAACCGTTCATCACCCCTGACGGCCTCTATCATTTTAAAGTCATGCATTTTGGCCTTTGCAATGCCCCAGCAACCTTCGAACGCATGATGGACTCTGCTTCGAGGCTTCAAGTGGACCGTTTGTTTGTGCTATCTTGATGTCGTAATTGTTCCCTCCTCTACATTTGACAGCCATCTCCTTCGCCTTTCTACAATCCTTGCGCTTTTTCGCCGCGTCGGACTTCAACTAAACTCCAAAAAGTGCAGCTTTGGTCACCGAGAGGTCAAAGCCCTTGGTCACTTGGTTAATGCCGCCGTTATGCCTGACCCTGACAAGATTCGTGCCGTCAGAGATTTTCCCACTCCGCGTTCATCCAGCGATGTTCGAAGCTTTATTGGCCTATGTTCCTATTTCCGACGATTCGTCCCGAACTTCGCAGTCCTTGTTCGTCCTCTCACCCACTTCAAGAAAGACGTTTCATTTACTTGAGGGCCTGAACAAGTTGCAGCTTTCTCGGAGCTTATTGCTGCTCTCACTAATTCACCCGTCTTGGCCCATTTCGACCCATCCGCCAATACTGAACTCCGCATCGAACCAAATGGCCACGGCATTGGAGCTATACTCGCTCAGCGACAACACGGCCGCACAAGGGTGATTGCGTGTGCCAGCCGCCTCTTATCTACGCCCGAACAAAATTATTCTATCACAGAGCGAGAGTGCCTGGCGCTTGTTTGGGCTATTGCAAAATTCAGCACTTATTTGTTTGGCCGCCCTTTTTGCTGTTATAACAGACCATCATGCCTTGTGTTGGCCTTTCGTCCCTCAAAGATCCTACTGACCGTTTGGGGCACTGGGCGCTTCGATTACAAGAATTTACCTTTTCCGTCGTCTACAAGTCCGGCCGGCTTCACCAAGATGCAGACTGCTTGTCCCGTCATCCCGTCGACTCCTATAGTCCTACCGACTCTGACGATGACGCATATGTGTCTTGTCTGTCTCGGCTTTTTCTAACATTGCCGACGAACAGCACTTGGATCCTTTGCTGCATTCCCTTATCCTTCGTCTTACCTCCGACCGCCCTGATAGATATCTCCCCTTATTTGTACTCCACGAGAACAACCTGTACCGACGTAATATGCGGCCAGATGGCGCAGACCTTTTGCTCGTCGTTCCTCAAAATCTGCGTTCCACCATCCTTGGAACAGTTTCATGATACTCCCATGGATGGCCACTTGGGTGTCTGTCGAACGTACGACAGCCTCCGCCGCGATCGACGTTTCTACTGGCCGGGGTTCTACGGCTCCGTCCAGCAGTACGTTGCCTCATGTGAATTATGTCAGCGTCGGAAGAAGCTCACACCTTTGCCTTCAGGTCATTTGCAGTCGATCCCCATACCGACTGACCCGTTTTCCCGTGCAGGCGTTGACCTTCTTGCACCCTTCCCAGTTGCCGCCTCGGGGAACAAATGGATCGCCGTCGCCACCGATTACGCTACGCGGTACGCTGTTACCCGAGCCATTCCAACCAGCTGCGCCGCAGACGTCGCTGACTTCCTTCTAGAATTCTTAAACAAGGGAATTGCGCTAAAAAAGACACGGACGAGAAGATGACATGGACGGGCGCTAACTCGCGACTGATTTTATCCAGAAAGAACACAAATATATACCTTGATGCTTATTCAATCATTGCCTAAGCGCACATGCCAGGAAAGTTTTCTCTTTCTTATACAATTTGATAGCAGAACCGCTTACGCATTCATTACCTGATTTATCGATGAAAAAAAGCCTCTGCGAGTTCACGTGCCATCTGGTTAAGACTGCGCCTTAAGATTTTGGTTCTAGCCAGCAAAGGCTGGCATGCTTTATCTGGTGTAGCCAAAGGGCATGCGCCGCAATGTAAGGGCAAATTTGACCCTTTTCCGTTATTCATAGAAAGCTGATGTTCCCTTAGTCGTTCATTTATACAACGGCCCGTCTGGCCGATGTAAACTTTTCTACATGTCTGGGGGATTTCATATACAGCCCCGACAGAACACCTGACAAACTGGGTGGCGTGACGCTTCGTGCAGTCTCGCACGCATTCCTCGCCGGAGACAATCCGGGGGCACAAAGAGGCCAACTTGCGCGGGGCAGAAAATACCACCGGCATACCGTAGCGATTGGCTACATTCTTCAGGTTGTGGGACACCCTATGGATATAGGGGACGACCGCCGGTCTGGTCTTTGGTTGACTGCCACCTTCTTGAGGTGTTCTAGCTTTCAAATTTTGCAGAAGCTTCTCTGCCACAGCAGCCACGACTGAAACAGGAAAACCAGCTTTCTGTAACCTGCCAACCTGATTGTTGAGGATGTCATTTACCAGGTGAACACATGATTTCTCCAAGGCTTCTTTCAGGCACAGCATAACAATGTCACGTTTTACCGTCGTAGAATGGGCAGACTCAAACGGCAACAGGTCTTTCCGGGCTCGTGATGAGTACATCCAACACGTGTGATCTGGTGTTAAAGTGATGTTAATAAAAGCTGTAATCTATCTTGTTCAGGTAATTCGTGGGTGAAGGTTAGACCCCTCCGTGTCGTTTAGACAGATAATGTCTCTTGCACTGTGACCGTGTGTGTCAAACCGGTTTGCTTTTTAAGAATCACGAAATAATCGTCCACGTATCTAAATAAAATTGGCAGTGGCTTAGCTTGGTTAAGCCTGGTAATTGCGAAAGCAATAGCTATGGCTACGCCTAGGTTCAGCTGGTGGTGTAGCTGGTCGTGGTGCTTGTGGTTATGCTTATGGTTATGCAGTGATTCACTCTGGCCACGGCATATGGTTCAACTATTGTTTATTGCGGGGTGCTACCTGGTTATTCTATGTATAACTATAGTAGCGAGGCAAGGAGTGCCGTGGCTGCAACGATATACTTGGTTGTGGGTGAGGTTAAGGCAGAATGTACAACTGCCGCTCGGGCGCCGGCTGCAAAGGCATTCTTTACGCCAGCAGAAATGAAAGCATCCCTGGAGACTGCGTTGGTTCCACCTGCCGCTAGGCCACCTCCTATAGTATCCAACGTTGCACCCCCGGCGGTAGCTGCGGCTGCAGCCCCATAATTCTTTTTAGCTTTAGGAGCATGTGGCAAAACTACAGCTCCGCGGTTGGTAGGTACCGCCTCGCGAGCCGACGGCGCGAGTTGGGGCCCCTGTTTTTGCCGCAGATGGGATGACGTCACTCCGGCTGTAGCGCCCCTCGTGGAAGGAGCGGAAGTTAGGCCGCGGTCAGTAGCTACCGCCTCGCGCGCCGACGGCACGAGTTGGGGCCTCTGTTTTTGCGGCAGATGCGATGACGTCACTCCGGCTGTAGCGCTCCCTCATGGAGGAGGCGGGAGTTAGGCCGCGGCTGGTAGCTACCGCCTCGCAAGCCGACGGCGCGAGTTGGGGCCCCTGTTTTTGCGCAGCTGTGCTTGGCGGCGCGCCAAAGGTCACGGTAAAGGTCAATGGTAGCTACCGCCTCGCAACGCGAAGGGCTTAAAAGTGAAAGTAGTATTGCTTTCGCAATAAAACTTTAAGAAATATCTTGTCGTCCAAATAGGACACCAGATCACGAACAGTGCCGGCCAAGAAAATATTAGCCAGTACAGGTGCCACACAAGACCCGATGCAAATGCCCTGACGTTGAACATGAAAATGGTTGTCAAAAGTTACAAAAGTGGACTGAAGATAAAATTCTAGTAGCTCCATGAAATTGTCCAGGGTTAGGCCGCTGGTGTCCTGAAAGTCTACGAAACCATTATCATCGATGGAAGACCTAACTGCACAAAATAGGACATCATGCGGTATAGAAAAGAACAGGTTCTCTATGTCAAAAGAGACAGCATAACCTAAAGATGAGGAACCCTGTAGGAAAGAGACCACATCACCTGAATTCTTTACACCAAAAGGGTCTTGTATAACTAAATTCTTTAAGCACTTCTAGAGGAAAGAGCTAATCTCCCGTTGCCAAGTATCCCTTTCACTCACAATACACCGGAACGGCTTGTCATATTTGTGCGTCTTCACGGTAAAAACAGTTCTAGGCTATTGCGCTCACAGTTGTTAACGGCTCTTGACAGTCTATCTAAAGCCAAGTCCTTGAACAGTTCTATGACGAGCCTTTACCTTGGATGTCTTCACGTTTTTGCTAACAAAGTTCCTTCTGACGGCTTCAACGGCCTTGTCGTGAAACACCCCCGCTGGTAGCACGGCAAATCCTCCCTCCTTGTCTGCCTGCAGAAGCATCAGCTGATGTCCTCTGAAGAAGGAGACGACTTCTTCGGCGTCCTTTTCCGCAGTTGACTGTCCTCGGCCCGCAAATACTTGAGGCTTCCCTCGTCCTCAGCAGGCAATCAACCCCATCAAGAAGACACCTTTCACGGTCCTCTTCACTAGCTTTGCGCGCCACTTGTCGATTCAACGACAGCAACTCGTGCGCTGGCACATTGGGCTTCATGCTGAACTTCGGGCCTTTTTTTAGCACATCGGCTATCTTGGGTGGTAGTTCCGTGTCGGCCAGCAGAGAAATCGCACAGCCAAGATTTTTTTTCCCTAGGCCTGCCTTTTGGAAGGCGCAGCAAAAGGCACTTCCACCAAAATTCGACCGCTTGGGAAGACTGCCGCCGATAGGACTGTAACCTGGCTTCACCTATCCACTCGCAGTCTGTGCTAAAGGCGAGCAAACGCAGCCAGTGATTCAGAAGTCTGATTTGGCGCCATAGCTCCGATCTCAATATCTTGCAGAGGCGCTTCAAATGACCAGCAGACGGCTAAACGTGGCTAAAAAGAGCTGTGAATTCTATCGGCGCTAGATTCATCTTGAGGCAATAGCCAAAAAGTCGGGCACGGCAGGTCGCAGACACAATGGAGCTTATCAAATAGGTACATTACAGCTTGACGGAGAAACACAAAAGAAAGGGCCTACTGCAGAAGAAACGTAATTTAAGAGAGCACGTTGTTGGGCTAGTCGGTCGTACATTCTTAAACAAGAAGGTGGCGGTCAACCGAGGACCGGACCGGCGGTTGTCCCCTATATCCATAGGGTGCCCCACAACCTGAAGAATGTAGCCAATCGCTACGGTGTGCCGGTGGTATTTTCTGCCCCGCGCAAGTTGGCCTCTTTGTGCCCCCGGATTGTCTCCGGCGAGGAATGCGTGCGAGACTGAACGAAGCGTCACGCCACCCAGTTTGTCAGGTGTTCTGTCGGGGCTGTATATGAAATCCCCCTGACATGTGGAAAAGTTTACATCGGCCAGACGGGCCGTTGTATAAATGAACGACTAAGGGAACATCAGCTTTCTATGAGTAACGGAAAAGGGTCACATTTGCCCCTTACACTGCGGCGCATGCCCTTTGGCTACGCCAGATAAAGCATGCCAGCCTTTGCTGGCTAGAACCAAAATCTTAAGGCGCAGACGTAACCAGATGGCACGGGAACTAGCAGAGGCTTTTTTCATTGAAAAGTCAGGTAATGAATGCGTAAGCGATTCTGCTATCAAATTGTATAAGAAAGAGAAAACTTTCCTGGCATGTGCGCTTAGGCAATGATTGGATAAGCTTCAAGGTATATATATTTGCGTTCTCTCTGAATAAAATCAGTCACGAGTTTGCGCCTGTCCATGTCCTCTTCTCGTCCGTGTCTTTTTTAGTGCAATTCCCTTGTTTAAGAATGTACGACCGACTAGCCCAACAACGTGCACTCTTAAATTTCTTCTAGAAAACGTGATTCTTCTTCATGATACCCCTCGTAAACTACTAACTGACCGTGGCCGCTGCTTCCTGTCGCAAGTGGTTGACGGAATTCTCCGTTCGTGCTCCGTCCGCCACAAATTCGCCACCGCCTATCACCCCCAGACTATGGTGGCTGAACAACGGCCTCATGGAGCGTCTAAACCGTACCCTCACAGACATGCCGGCCATGTATGTGTCTGACGACCACCGTGATTAGAACGTTCATCTATCCTTTGTGACATTCGCCTACAACTCATGTGCATTCTACCGATGGATACTCTCCATTTTATGTTATTTGGCCGACACCCGCTACTGCCCTTCGAAACCTTACTATCCGCGAGAGACGCCACTAGTACTTACGCCAGTGATGCCGTCACCAGCGCTCATGATGCCCGCCGAATAGCTCGTGTCAGGCTCAGGCTCTTAGCATCCCAAGACTCCCAAAAAATCCCGGTACAACAGTCGCCATCGTAGTATACACTACATTCCCGGATCTCCCGTCTTGCTGTGGCTCTCGTGCCGTCGCGTAGGATTGTGCGAAAAGCTTTTGCCCCGTTACACAGGCCCTTACTGAGTTTTGCGCTCCGTGACCGACGTCACATACGAAGTTGAATCTGTGTATCCGAAGTCTTCATCCACAGCCCCACCTACCGAAATAGTGCTTGTGTCCCGTCTGAAGCCCTATTATGCACGTTCTGTTTCACTAACGTAGAGCGCACTGGGACTGTGATTTTCCCGAGGGGGGTAGTGTTACTTAGCGGTATTCGCTGATCGTGCTGAGGATAATGAAGTGCGACAGACTCCCCAGAAGAAGACGGCACAACATGGTGACAGGATGAACGGTGATTTAATGGCTGAGCGCGAGGGCTCCTCTCGCGCCACTGCCGATCTTCTTAGCAACACTATTGTCACATAGTGGTGACAAGCCCAGTAGCCACAAATGAAGACACTGGCGTTGCGCTTGAATAAAACTTTATTGGGCTGACTTGCGCCTGTAAAAGAACTAAGCATGGAGGAAGGTAAAAACTGAGGAGCGGCCGTGACGTCACTTTTCGCGACGCCGGCCAGAGACCGGAAAATGCTGTGGCGCCACCTAGACATGGGGCAGAATTTCCCCTCGCACTCCTCTGTGTGCCCTTCCCTGTCTGAGCGTTTCTCCGCGCCATCCGACGCCAATGCTCCCCCCCCCCCCCCCCCCCCCCCCCCCCCCCACTCCCAACCGTCCCCAACCAATTTCCATGGATACCAAGAGTGCCGCCGCTCGCTCAGGCTGGCATATCGTCGTTTCCAGTAACCCATCCCCCCTCATCATAGTTACCACCACCACCGCCGACAGCCATGCTGCCCCATAGCAACGCTGACGCTGTTGCTATTTGCCCCATATCTAGGCTAAAAAAAAGCACGTGACTTCCGGAACGTTTTTCGCAATGCATCTGGGTTACATGGGACCTCTCCTCAGTTTTTTCCTTCCTCCATGGAACTAAGGAATCGGCTGCTGCGATAGCAACAATCGTGCTCGGTGGTCGTTGAACAAAGAATGCGTCACGACTGTCAACGCTCAAGTTATAGGCGACGAAGAAACGTCTAGATAAAGCCGCAAACTGTGACTAGCATAACCTGGAACATTGTAGAAACGCCCGAGAGTGGCTGGAATCTTCGAGATGCAACTCGACGCATCTTGCGCGGCAAGGAAATGATAAACCATCATCTCGGGACAACAGGCATGGATAAACAAACAATACAGAATCGATCTGCGCGCTAGATTCACAGTGATAAAGGACGCATGCCAGCGGCTGTCTAAAAAGACCAAAGATTCAAATGATTCGTGACATTGTTCCCCCCTCAAGAAGGCATCGACCCGATGCTTGCAAAATAAACACAGAAAGGTAAACAAAACACTAAATATTAAAATAACTTTAGCGCGCGTAATAAGGTTTGAGGCGCACAACATGGATGACTTCTGGGCGCGCCCGGCGCCTTTGGGATGTGGTCGGGCCATCGGGGATGATCTCGTAGTCGAGCTGTCCGATGCGTCGAAGAAGGAGGATATGGTCCGAAGTACCGCCTAAGAGCTTTTCACTCACTCCGCGACGGAGGATTGGGGTCCAAATCCAAACTTGATCTCCTGGTTTGTACTCTGCGTCACGTCGTCGCAATCGCAAGTTGTATCGTCAGACGTGGTGCGTTGCTGGTCTTCGGTTCGCAACTGGGTGAGTCGTCGCGCTTCCTCTGCACGCTGCAGATAGGCAGCGACGTCGAGGTTGTCTTCTGTCACGTGCGGCAGGATCGTGTCGAGCGTTGTCGTCGGCTCTCTGCCGTACACAAGCTTGAACAAGGTCGCTCTGGTTGTCTCCTGGATGGCCGCGTTATACGCGAAAATCACGAACGGCATGATGGCGTCCCAGGTCTTGTGTTCGGCGTTGACGTACATGGCGATCATGTCCGCGATCGTTTTATTCAGGCGCTCCGTAAGTCCGTTGGTCTGGGGACGGTACGCAGTTTTTCGTCGATGGCTTGTATGACTGTATTCCAGGATGGCTTGCGTCACCTCTGCCGTAAATGCCGTTCCCATGTCCGTGATGAGCACTTTTGGGGGAATTTTTTCGACAAAACATTTGGTGACTTCTGCCGCGGTATACCACTGGGCAGTGCTTTCGCTTTGGCGTAGCGGGTAAGGTAGTCGGCGGCGACGATGACCCACTTGTTGCCCGCAGAAGTTGTAAAGGGGCCGAGGAGATCCATCCCAATTTGCTGAAAAGGCATGGTCGGCAGTGGTATCGGGTTCAGCAGCCCAGCTGGTCTGATCGGCGGCGTCTTGCGTCGCTGACACTCGCGGCACGTTTTCACGTAGTGGGCAACGTCGGCAGACAGTCGCGGCCAGTAGTACTTCTCCTGGATTCGATGCAACGTGCGCGCAAACCCGTGATGTCCTGCTGTGGACTCATCATTGCAACGCCTGCAGAATTTCCTGCCGGAGGCTTTTAGGCGCAACAAGAAGCTGCGCGGTCCTGTTGGGTGCGACGTTCTTCTTCACAAGGACGTCATTGCTTAACGCGAACGACAATAAATGACGCCTGAACACAGCAAGGGGGAAGCGTTCTTGCCATCCAGGTAATCGGCTAGGTATTTCAGGTCAGGGTCTGATCGCTGCTGTTCTGCGAAACTGCTGGCGCTTACCGGTCCCAAAAAGGCGTAGTCGTCATCGTCTTTCGGGGGAGCGTCGACGGGAGCGCGGGGTAAGCAGTCTGCGTCGGAATGCTTACGGCCCGACTTAAACTAGAGTCATGTCAAATTCTTGAAGACGTATACGCTCCACCGGGCAAGGCGGCCGGACGAGTCTAAGTTTGCCAGCCAGTAGAGCGCGTGGTGATCACGGAATTTTGAAGTGGTCCAGATGATCGCGAGGCACTCCTTCCCGGTCGTCGAGTAATTGGCTTTGGCTTTCGAGAGGGACCATGCCAGCGTATGCGGTTACGTTCTGCCCGGCATTCTGAATGAAAACGGTGCCTGTATCTCGGATTCTGCGTTCTCACCAAAGTGGCCTAAGACAGCAGGAGACTCTAGGTTAAGTTCCTCGAAGGCTACCGCTTGCGGTGCTTTCCATTGGAATGACATGCCTGCCTTTGTAGGCTGCGTCAAAGGTTCGGCGAGGCGCGAAAAGTTCATAAATCGTCGGTAATACGTGCACACTCCGAGGAATCGGCATACAACTTTTTTGTCACCGGGCTATGGAAACTGCGATCGCGGCTGTTTTCTGTGGATCGGGGCGAATTCCCTCCTTGCTGACAATATGACCCAGAAACATCTCTCGTTAAACCTGACAACTTGATTGTTTCAAGTGCTGTCCAAGCCTTCTCAGATGGTCTTCAAAGTTAGAAGAGAAGACAACAACGTCGTCTAAGCATACCAGACAAATTTGCCATTTTGTCTGTGATGTGAGTGTAGTAATGGTAGTAACTTCACCCATCCCTCTCTCACAACTTTTATATCCACTCACCCCTTTCCCCCAGTGCAGGGTAGCAAACCGGTTTCTTTCACGGGTTAACCTCCCTGCCTTTCCTCCTCATCTTCCTCCCCCTCCTCAAGCCAGCCAGTACGGTATCCATTGCTCGCTGGAATGTCGCTGGTGCGGAACAGAGGCCGAATGGCATTACCCTGAATTTGAAAAGGCCGTCTGGTGTGATGAACGCGGTCTTCTCGCGGCCTCTTTCGTCGACCTCAATTTGCCAGTACCCGCTCTTCAGGTCCGTCAACAGAAGTACTTGGCGAGAGCCGGCCCCGTGTGTCGAAGATGCGGGGAAGCAGGTAGACATCTTTCATCGTTATGCTATTCAAGCGGCGGTAATCAACGCAGAAGCGAAGTGTGCCGTCCTCACCAAAATCACTGGTGCCACCCAGGGGCTCTTCGATGGCATGGATACGTAATCACGCAGCATTTCCTCAACTTGATCGCGTATGGCCTGGCGTTCTCGCGGCGAGACACGGTAGGGGCGGCTTTGGCTTAGCGGTCGAGCGTGTTCGTCCGTGATGATGCGGTGCTTTGTCAACGGAGTTTGCCGCATCTTAGGCGCTGAAGAAAAGCACTCGCTGTAGCTTTCAAGAAGATTGCGAATCTGGTATTGCTTCTCACGGGTAGTGCTGCGTTGATGTCGAACGTGGGCTGCTTTGCTCGGTTGGGTGCATGGTATTCAGGTTGGCTGGGGAGGGCGAAGACATTTCGGGTGTCCGCTAGCTTGTCGAGAAAAGCGATCGTCGTGCCCTTATTCAGGTGCCGGTATTCTTCGGTGAAGTTCGTGACCAGTACATGAGCTTGCCCATGACGGAAATGGACGATTCCTCTTGCGATGCCAGTCCTCTATCCAGTAATAACTGGGTGTTTTCCTTCGACGACGCCTTCGGCTTTTTCAATGTCTGCGCTGCCCACGCAGACTACGACGCTTGATCGGAGTGGCACGGTCAATTCTCCGTCGAGGACGTTAGAGCGATGTGTTGCGTCGAACTCGTCGTAGCAGGTATGGCTTTGTCCGTCGAGAGCTTGATGAGCTTGGATCGGAAGTCGATGATCGCCCTATGTTCATTTAAAAAGTCCATGCCCAAAATCCCGTCACGGGAGCACTGCTGCAGGACCACAAAGACAGGATAAGTGCGTTCATTCTCTTCTTGCTCTTTCGGTGCATCGTCCCGACGGAGTAATAAGGTTACCACCAGCGCTGCGAATCAGCGGGCCATCCCAAGCGGTCGTTAATTTCCTGAGCAGGGAGGCAAACGGTCCACTGATGACTGAATAGTTGGCTCCGTTGTCTATAGGGCAGTGACTGAGCGACCGTCGACAGCAACTTCAAGGTCGCTTGTTCGCGTCCTTTGCATTGCACGTGGGCATTGGTGTACGATCTCGGCTCCGTCGTTTATTGAGGTTACGGTCGGAGCGCACCGTTGTCACTTCGCTGGGCGGCGGTGTCGGCTTGCACCCTGGTCGTGTTGTCGTCGATGCTGTTGTTGCACGTAGCGGCGGTGTTACTTTAGAGCCTGGGCGCGTGGTCGTCGAGGTAGTAGGGCGCGTCGTCATAAAAGCGGTGTCGTTGTGTCTCGTCGTCGTCGCCGGCGGAGGATATTCGTTTTTTCGCTGTTGCGCAGCCTCACCTCCAAAGGTTGCTGCCTTTAGTTTCCCCTAAGGTGGCTGGGGACCTTCCTTGCACGTAACCGCGGTCTGGCGACGCAAACTGGGCGTTGTACGGCGATGGGGAGCGTGACAGACGTCTTGGCGACGCATACTCTGCCCTCCGGAGGAAGTCGTCGATTTCTTCTGGTCGCTCGCCCGGACGGGGTTGTGTGGCGTCGATGGTGAAACCACCCAGGTCGATATACGCCTGTAGGGACAGTGACGTAAGATGTGTCCAGCCCCACCAAAATGGAAGAATAGTGGTCAGTTGTTAGATGTCCTCCAGGCGTCGCATTTCCTGGGGCTTGAGAGTCGTTCATAGACTTGGCGGGCGGGGGCCAAGTGGCGGCGTTTTCGGTGGAGCTTGTTAGCGTCGAGGGGGGTTTGGTGGGTCGCGTCGGGATGCAGGACGGCGTGAGGCAGCGGCGCAATTCATAGCTTGGGGTTGCTGCACTGTATCTGTCAAGGTAGGATTCACAAGCGCCTGCTGCACTTCTTCATGGACGACGTCCGCAAGTGTCGCTACTTGAGGTTGTTTGAATGATGGGAGGAACCGGCGCAGCTCTTCCCGAACGACATCGCGTATAAGGTCTCGCAGGCTGTCTGCGCTTGTAGGTGATCCGTCGTAGGGGCTTGCTTACACAGCTTCAAGGTAGACTATATTGGCGCATGGTAGGGGTAGCATTAATGGAAAAATGGTAAGGGTAACATTAAGAGATAGGAAGCGTGCACAGTGGGTCAGAGAAATAACTCAAGTTACCGACATTCTAGTGGAAATTAAGAAGAAGAAATGGACATGGGCAGGACATGTAGTGCGAAAAAAGGATAACAGATGGTCGCTGAGGGTAACAAACTGGATTCCAAGGGAAGGAAAGCGTAGCAGGGGGCGGCAGAAAGTTAGGTGGGCGGATGAGATTAAGAAGTTCGCAGGGGTCAAGTGGATGCAACTAGCACAGAACCGGGTTAAGTGGAGAAATATGGGAGAGGCCTTCGCCCTGCAGTGGGTATAGTCAGGCTGCTGCTGATGATGATATTGGTGCATGCGGGCCTCAATAGTCCTCTTGATGGACGACGCTTGTTCTTCGAATTCAGCCACTTGTCGGCGGATTCATAGCAAGGCCTGCAAAAAGCGATTCATTCACACCTCTCATTAACAGCTGCACTTTTTAATGCGAAAGCATTACTTCGCTATGTTCATAGATTTGTCTGCAGACCGCGTCCGCAGAACGTGTCCGCAAAATTATGTCCGCAACAGTTGTGAGTAATTGAGAAGTGATAGAGGTTAATGAGTGGTGTCAATCGATAGAAAGTGACGTAATGTTGTGTCTGGAAAATAATTAGGCCAATAAGTTAGTTAGGTAATTAATTAGAGGCAAAACACTTAAAATCGTGTCTGTAGCAGTTGTAATTGAGAAATGGTAGAGGTTAATGAATGGTGTTAATCGATAGAGGGTGACGTAATGTTATGTCCGAGAAAATAATTAGGCAAATAAGGTAATTAGGTAATTAATTAGAGGCAACATTTAAATGTATAGACGAAAATGGTCTCACTCGCCAATGGCTTGGCGCCACATTTGACTGTATCAAATCCTAAAATAGTTAATTAAATCAGTCAATTAAGGTGACGTCAAGGATGTGTCGTCACGCAACCGGAAGTAGAGCCGAAAAAGGCATAGGAAGGGATTGGCGCGCAATTTGAAAGTACCAAAGACTAAAATGGGTAAACAAGAAGTGAATTAAGCAACCAGAAGCAACCAACAGCAGCATCCGTACTTTTGTACTACTCCAATGCAGATTCTGCAGTGCTCTTTAATTTTTTCCCCTGCCGTCATGTTTGGCTTAGCGTGGTGGCGGAAGACCTCGCTTCATTTACTCGACGTAAACGAGGACAGACTCATTTGGGAGCTGAATTCTTGATTGGAGGAGGGCCTGGGCTCTTTCTTTTCGGACGCAACTTGCGAAGGCCGTCAAAAAACTCCGCTTTGAATGCCTTCCAGTCCTCCAAAGAAGTCTCATTATTTTCGAACCAGGTTCGTGCAGTTCCTTGAAGAGCAAAGTAGGCTTGTTTCGAAGCGTCATTCTAGCCATTGAATGCTGGCACGCGGTCGAAAAGGTCGATCCAGTCTTCCGCATTTTCAGTAGGGAGTCCTTGGAAGATGTGGGGGGGGGGGGGGGGTCCTGGGGCTGCACGTAGCCTGGGGTAGGCCGGGGTCTGGCAGGAGACCGTGTTCGGGTTGGAGTCCTTGCAGTCAACGGCTGGCTGGTCCCCCAGGGCGACAGGAACGATGCTGAGATCTTCGCTTGAAGAGGTAGGCCGAATCTCAAAGGGCAGCACCTCCACCAATTGTCACGTAGTGGTGACAAACCCAGTATCCACAAGTGAAGACACTGGCGTTGCGCTTAAATGAAACTCTTTATTGAGCTGACTTGTGCCTGCAAAGGAACTAAGGAATCGGCGGCGGCGATAGCAACAATCGTGTTCGGCGGTCTTCGAACAAAGAATGCCTGTCGCACCCGTCAACGCTCAATTTATGGGCGACGAAGAAACGTCCAGATAAAACCGCAAACGATAGCTAGCATAACCTGGAAATTTGTAGAAACTTACGAGAGTGACTGGAATCTTCGAGATACAGGTCGACGCATCTTGCGCGGCAAAGAAAATGATAAAGCATCTCGGGACAACAGGCATGGATAAACAAACAATGCAGAATCGGTCTGCGCGCCAGATTCACAGTGATAAGGCCGCATGCCCAGCGGCTGTCTAAAAAGAAACAAAGATTCGAATGATTCGCGGCAATACATCGTTTTCTATGAAGAAATTCTCTAATACAGTTATAGATGTAACAATCAATCATTCTCGCTTTCTTTTACCTTGGAGATTTTTTTTTGTTTCTAAATGAAATGTTTGTCCCAGTTGGCGACATTTTTGGCTAGATTTCAGAACTTTTTGACACTTTTGTTCCCCTAGGACCTGGCAACACTGCTGCCTAAACAGGCAAATGTTACTGCAGGGGTACAGTGCCGCTGTAGCTGGGGTCACTATTTGTACAGTGGCTAGAATACCTATTCTAGCCTCTGTATTATAGAACCTAAAACAGGAGTTTTGTTATAACCTCCTTGGTCTGAAATGGCTAAACACAAGCATGCATCTAGTGACGTCACCCATCTAAGATTGCCTGTGGAAACCTTTTCACTGAGACCACGAAATGGGAACTTTGAAAAATAATTTGCAACACAACATTAAACCGCTGTGAAGTTTGGCGCAAACGACAGAAAAAGTGGGGTGAATGTACTGTGAAAGTGTCGTTTAAAATCTGACGAGGTTGAAAAAGCGCTGGAGAAATTTCCCTTCAAGGCTCAACGGCCCGATTCCAAAGACACTTCCTAGGCTTACGCGCCTGCTGGAACTGGTCTATACGCGTGCACCTGACTAGCCAGACTCGACTAAAGACCGTGCATGAGCACGCTCGTCGGAAGTGTCCAGTTCACAATTGTAGGACCTTACGGTTCTCTTACTCTTCTGAGTTTGAAATTTTTTCATAAGGCGCAGGAGAGCGAGCTAGCACCATAAACAGAGATGCGCACGTGCCCATTTCAACGCCTGGCGCGAGGTGGTGCTGGACGCTAGGCGCACTAAAGTCACTTGAACTTTAAACCGCGCGTGTGCGCCTAGAAATTTCTTGCAGTCGGAGCTTTAGGGGTTAAAAACTGCAGGTCATTTTCCACGAATGAAAAAATTTACTGGGACATTAGGGAAGGGATGTATGGGTGAGGTCCCTGAGTCTAGACTCCAGTGGCTGCCGCTTGTCGCAAGGTGCTCGCAAATTAAGCTGGCGCTAGCCGGGCGGTTCGGCGAAAAACATTACCTGGTCCCGGCAAGGGACAGGGCGTCGTCTGACTAGAACGACATTTACTCTTGTATCTTATAATGTGTTGTCCATCAGACTCTGCACATCGGTGCCGACCAGCGTCTTGACCCTTCCCGACGACACATTATAGACCAGCTGCGCACCGACGATTCCGATCCTTCCGTCAGTATGTTCGTGCTGCGTGACGATGCTGTTCCGACGCAACATGCGCCCAGATGGTGCGGACCTTTTGCTCGTCCATAATCGTCTCCGCTCTACCGTTTTAGCCCAACTTCATGACGCCCTTACAACAGGGCACCTGGAGTGTCACGCACGTGTGATAGCGTACGCCGATGGCTTTTCTTGCCAGGCCTTTATCGCTTTGCTCGCCGCTACGTTGCAGCTTGTGACCTGTACCAGCGTAGGAAGAAGTCGCACCTTCAGCCTAGTGGTCACCTTCAACCAATTGAAGTTTCTCCTGGCCCATGTTCCCGCGTCGGTCTTGGCCTCCTTGGGCCTTTCCCGACATCGACTTCCGGGAAGAGATGGATTGCGGTCGCTACTGATCACACAACGCGGCGCGCTGTCACGCGAGCTATCCCGACCAGCAGTGCCTCCGACGTCGCTGATTTCCTTCTTTACGACGTCATCATGCTTCATGGTGCTTCCCGTCAACTGCTAACGGGTCCAGGACCCTGCTTCTTTTCTAAAGTTGTTGACGATTTGCTCCGGTCATGCTCTACCTGCCACAATTTCACGACAGCCTATCATCCCCAAACAAATGGCCTTACTGAGGGCCTTAACCGGACGATTGTGGACATGCTGTCCATGTACGTTTCTGACCACCATCGTGACTTGGACGTCAATTTACCATTCGTCACATTTGCATGCATTTCGTCCCGTCAAGATACAACCGGCTACTCACCCTTTTATCTTCTCTGGAAGCGACTCTCTGCTCCTTTTCGACAGTTTTACTGTCTGCTGATGACCATGTCAGCAAACTAGTTAACGTAGAAAGACGGGCTAGTTGGTCTTGATAAGTAGAGTGCATACTCTCCTTTAGTCCTGTCTTTAATTTTACGCCGACAAAATATGCACTCTACATGTCAGCAATTATGCTTCCGATTCCACTGCACGCGCCGACGCCGCCAGAAACATTGCTCTGGATCTCCTCAGAGCTTCCCAGACGGTCTAAAAACATCGTTACGATCACCACCATCGAGATGTACGCTATCCGCTTGGCTACCTCGTTTTCCTTTGGCTCCCGGCGCGCCGCGTGGGCCTGTGCGAGAAACTCATGCCCCGTTACGTGGGTCCCTACCGCGTCTTGCAGCAACTTATACCGGTTTCCATTGAGCGAACAGGAGCACTTTTAGCTGCACTAAAAGTGCTCTCGTGAGTTTCAGCGCCTACCAGTGGCCGAACAGGAGCAGTAGCGTTGTGTTCCATTGGCAGAGGAGGCGCGCTTTTGAGGTCCCGGGAGCAGCCGAGAGCAGTTCTCGGTGCTCCGTCGCCAGCGGCGGAGTACAGGGAGAACGGAGGAAGTCATGTGACCTTTTTGATGTCACTTTTGGCACGGCTGGTCTCGAGGGAGAGCGCGCGCGCTTTCTTCCTCGAGACCGGCCGTGCTTCTGGTTATTCGCCGCCCGGAGCCCGGGCAGGACGGTCGAGAAAAATGGCGGAAGACGGCAGCGGTGGCGTTCGGCCGGCAGATACGGGCAACGCAAGCGCGGGAAAAGTTTGATCACATGACGCCTGACGTCACGCGCTCCGCCTCGGTACGCTGCTCACCGAGCCATAGAGTTTCTTACTCTTACCTAGAGGGAAAGCTGTGCTGCCGTCTATGGGCGTTTACATGGAGTTTCCAGACGGCCAGTTATGCCACCATGGGCGATCAAAGCATCATGGGCCGGTGAGCTACCGAGTGCAGAACTACAACTTTTGGCCAAAACTAATGCAAAGATAAACGTTGTTCTACCGTAAATAATGTCCTAAGATTGAATATTGTGACTATAAATTACAAAAAGAGAGAGAAACAGAATGCCAGTGTGAGATTTATCCAATATAAGCGATGGCCCTTTCTCCTATTGGCTTAGTTTTGAGCAGCACAAATACCAATATTTCGCACTTAATAGGCAAACTTTGAAATAAAAAAATGTTATGAAAATATTTATCGTTGTGCCATCACTTAAGGAAGTTTTTAGTGGCATTTCGGGAAACGGAAACCATTTATTGGCGACGTCTGCTTTTGCGCCTTCGCTACTATGGCTTTCGCGGTCTATGTACGCACCTTCAGATGATGATGATAACGAAAAAAAAAACATTGCAGTAACGCCACTCCACGTACTCGAGAAAAACCGACTGTCCCGCAACAAGTAGCACACCGGCCCATGATTCTTAGCGCGCCCATGGTGGCTGAAGTGCAGCGCCCTCAGCTTTCCCTCTAGTTAGTGTAAGGAACTCTATGCACCGAGCAGCGTGAATGTTCCATTGGGGAGACGAGAACGCGCGTCCCCAGTGCTTTCGTGCGCTGCTCTGGCTGCGCGTTGCTCTTGCTCCTGTTCGCCCAATAGAAACCGGTATTAGTGACGTGACCTACAAGATCCCGCCACTGCACCATCTACACAAACTCCCGCTTGCCTCTGAGCGGGTTAAACGGTGATCGTTACAAAGAGGTGTCTGAACGCAACCTACACGTAACGTACACTCACTGAAGGCAGGAAATGATTACGATGGAGCTAATTGAATAGTGTTACCGTTGTTATGCGGTCACCTTGTGGTTCTGTTCACGGTTGGTTTTGCGGCTATTAAGAGATTAAAAACATCACATAATGCAACCTAAAGGGGAACATCCCTCCCGGAATGATCTTGGTAGCTTATTTTAACATTGCATTAAAAAAAATCAGAAAAAAGTTACACTTACAGGATTCGAACAGATGTTTTATTCGCTCAGTGCTCAGGTAAGTAGTATGGCAGGCTTTTAAATGCGCTCTTATTCATTTTTACAATATTTCCGCTATCTGTCGCCAGCTGACGCTGCTCAGAGGAGGGGCGCCTTTGGTAGGCGCCCGCCCGTTACAAAGAGAAGGCTACATCATCATCATCACCCTCGCTACCGCAGGAAGCAGCCCAAGGCCAGTGGCGGTGATCAAGGGGCGATTAACTGAGTAGTGGCTGAAGGTTGTACGCCATCGGAAATAAGTGGTTAGTGTAGTGCGGAACCAGCTACCCCCACTTCCTCCGGAGGGGGGAGGGAAGGGGGGGGCGTCGCATCGTCCTTGCTGTGCTCCTTTCTACCCAGATCCCTTTCTGTTTGTTTATTATTTCCTTATTTTTTCTTTTGCCTTTGACCTGTGCACCAGTTCTGGTACCGACCCCTTTCAAAGGGTATGGCCCCGAACATCATCATCATACCGCAGTCTGTCACCCATTTACTTCGCCGCGTTGTGAGATGGTCCTCTGGCCTGAGGGAAGCGCGCACGCCTGTCGACTGGCTCACACGCTGGCTCTTAACAAGTTCCTTTACTTTATACCACATCTTTCATTCACCCAGAGCCAGCTAGACAATTTGCAACAGCTCTTTAAGGCCTTTATAAAGCTGCTCTAGCTGCTCTTTGTCTTCCCATAACCACTTTCATCGATAAGCTTTATGCCACCGGGCTTTTCCATCCTTTTCGCAGTCTCCTTTCCCTTCACCACGACCTACAGATAGCTCGCTTCTCCGGCACAGTTCATGGATGCTGGCTCCTAAACCAGGCTGACATTTCCCCCATCCAGTCCATCACTCTGCCAACTTCTTCCCCTCTGGAGGCCACTAACCTCCGTATACTTCCTCTTCCAGCCAATCTGTCGCCGGTCCTGCATGCTACTGCCTCCCTTTATAGTCCGCCCTTCAATACCCATGGAATCGCTCACACGGATACCTCTTATGTGGCTCCTCGCGGGTCCGGAAGCCAGGTCCTCTTTCATCCTCGTCTATCCCTTTCATCCCCTGTCACTCATACTAGCGGCTTTCTCCACCTTCCGGATATTATCTCGCTTGAGGTCCTCTCCATCATTCATGCCATTCAAAGTTTCCATTCTCTCCCACCTGTGCCTCAGTATATTATATACACTGACTCCGTGCCATTCAATCTAAAAGTTTCACACATCATCTGTCCACAGAGCTCGAGGCCGCACTTGTTGCGTTGCAGCATTGCCCCGTCTTCCTCCGATGGATCTCTGGACACTCGGGGATTGACGACAATGAGCTGGCGAACCAGCTCGCTCATGAAACTCGTAACCAGGCACAGTTCATCCCCTGACCAAGATCCTTAGAGGGCGGGTTGAGACTGTCCCTTCGCGCCACCATCAGCGAATATTACAATGCTGCTCGCTTAGACCGCAAGCTTTACCCCGGCCTTCATCCTAATCTCTCCGTTCGGGAGGCTCATATCCTTCGGCAGATACAGCTGAATACACAACCTCTGCAAATTCCGTCGTGATCCATCAAGCCCCAACTGCCCTTTCCCTTATGCCAACCTTTCCCACTGACTATTTTCATGCCTGGTTGCAGTGCAATCGGGTTTATTTCCTACCCCCTCCCATGCTATCTTAACCTGGGTGGACTGACTTGGTGCTGAGGGTGAACAAGAACAGCGCCTGCTCGTACAGCAGGTCATCGATGTATTAGGCGCCTAAGTGTTGCGCCTCACTAAAGTCTTCTACTACTACTATCATACCGTTGAGAGAACGGATTCTCGCGTCACGGTGTGTATCCGAGATGTCGGAAGACGACGAGGATGTTTTGGGCGTTGGGCAGAACGACGACGACATTGAAGCTGTTGTGCTCTAGTGTTCCGGAGGTGATCCTGACGTTGAACTGAGACTCGTACCGCTCGGGAACGCCCATAACGATAACAACCGGACAAGCAGGCCCAAGAGAGACAACGGAAGCGACCGCCGCTTAAATATCCCCGGAGTTTAGTAGGAAAGGGTGCACATGAGCGCAGGTGTTCGCCCAGCGATTGTGCCCGAACAGACGTTTAATGCAACACGCTGCTGCCCGTGCTAATAAGGGCCTTTGGACCTCGTGTCTGAAGCTGCACAGGGCATCCTCGCACCCCTCAATAGTTGGCATTGTGTTCGAGTTATCAGGTGGATTGTTTGGGCAGCTCCGCCATTCCGCACAGTTTGCATTTCATATCGTAGTACCCGGGGTTTATCTACTGACGTCGCAAAGCGCCGGCAGCAGACGTAAAGGCGTGTTATGTGATTTCTTGTGTATTTAGTAACATCTGTGCTGCGGAAGGTTTAGTTTAATTGGTTCAAGGTCCCAAAGCGACTCAGTCTGAGAGGCGCCGGGAGGGCTCCGGAAATGTCTACCACCTGGGGTTCTTTAACGTGCACTGATATCGCACAGCACACGGGAGCCATGCTTTTCGCCTCTATCGAAAGGCGGCCGCCTCGGTAGGGATGAGCAAATAAAGATTTCCCTTGCTCGGAATTCGCGCCAAGCAGCATTCGAAACGGCAAGACTGGCCGGTGAGCGCGCCTGATCGCAGCCGCGGGATGGCATGGAGTTAAAGGGGGATGAGGGTCTTGGAAAACTTCTATTTTTCAGCATATCTTGTTGAAACTTAGCATGTAAGTGCAGAAATAAATGTCGATTTCAAATATACATTTAGATTTCAAGCATTGCATCTAGAGGAGATGTGGCAAAATAGCATATCATAACTGGGGCGTCTCTTTAGGTAATTATGGCAATTTTTCTTAAAAGTAAAGACCTCTTTTAGGAACATGCATACATTTCGATTGGTCCATCGCACATCCTAAAGCTAAGGAAATTCCGAGAAAAACATTTTCTTGATTATAAATAAATACCAAAGTCGGAAAAAAGCATGGAGCAGTAATTAGCTCAAATTAGTCTAATTGCTAATATATCACCGTTAAGTAAAAAGGAAAGCTTTATGGTGTGCGACAGACCTTTGAAATGCCTGTATGGTCCTATAAGGAGGCCTTTTTTTAAAGAGAAATTACCACAATGGCTCCTAAGAAATGACCTAATTAGGATAGTTATTTTGCCATACCTTCTTCAGGTGAGATTTGATATCTAAATGCAGATTTGAAGTCTGCATTCTATTCTACGCTTGCATGCTAAGTGCCAACAAGGTATGCTGAAAAATAAAGAACATGCTTTCAAGACCCTCATCCCATTTAAACCGAAACAATGCCACTGCGCCGGTCTTCGAAAGTGGACACTCCAATAGTCGTGCCTGCAATAGCACGCACAAATGCATGTGCACTTACCAGTTCCATTCAATACAGATTCGGCAGGACTACAGGTCGTTTCACATGATACGACGAGCACGAAAAATTGCGGCTCAGTCGCAGTGTCGTTGCGGCGCTTGCGATTTTTTTCGGTGCGACACGAGCAGCATATCGGCATAATCTACCAACAAATGAGAGCACGCTTATTGTTTATGAACTTTTTACTGAAATATGAAGCACTTTATCCTTTTGTACGCAACCACGCATGATAGTTTTACTGGTTTTACTGTGGCTAAGCGTCATGTTAGCTCGCCCGTAATTGAATATACGCTAATACAGGCTTGCACATCCTTGAGCTTTCAAAAGAAAAAAAAAAAAGAAAGAGCAGCTGATCGAAGTAAGAACTCACGGGCCCGACGAGAACGGCCAAGCGGACGCTTGGCTTCAATCCGCGGTTGGTTGAGATCGGCGGCGCCTTCTGCATCTAAATTGGAGCAACGTTACTGTTACCTCCTAAAGAAGAGAAACACCGTAATGAATGCGTCCATTTCGGGGCCTTGGTGGATGCTCAACCGAAAACAGGAACCGGAGTTTTGCCCGGTGGTGAGTTCGTACTATAGTGTTCTGTAGTTCGTGCCGGACACGGCAGCAGCATATACAGTAACTCTAAGCAGCAGCGCCAGGCCAACGCCAGGAGCGCCTTCAAACCGAGTGAAAATTACCTCTGATGCAGTTTCACTTCGCTCGCGACGGTCGCTGCGACGGTGCGGCGTGCGCATGGAGGTAACTCCATGGGCGTGCGACGTAAGCCCGCTGCTGCTGCTTTGCGACGGGAGTGGCGTGATATCGGTGATTGCAGCTCGTACCTTGATCCCGTAATTTCTGAATATGCACATTGATCGAACGTGTTCAATAATGCGGTCCGAGTGGTATAGCAATTGCTAATCGCAAACCATTTCGAATGTTCTGACAACAATGGAAGCCGCGACATGCCATGAAAAAAAAAAAAAAAAAAAAAAAAAATCGTGCCGCTCTCTCCTCGCCTTTCGGCGCAAGCTGTCGCAATTTTAGGCAATTTAATGCTTTTGGGGCAGCATGGCGCACAAAATTCCATTTGTAGCAAAACGGCGCAATTGGCGCAGCCGCCACCGAAAAGCGGCTGCCGCGGCCGGGATTCGATGCCGCATTCTTGGGCACAGCAGTCGAGTGCTCTAACCATTGCACCACCACGGCGGGAAGGAGGTGGGTGATTGACACATGGCTACCCTATTAGGCGTGTTCGAAGGACTCGGATCAGGCGGAAAGGAGAAAAAGAAAACTGCCGTGCGATACAGCAAGAAAAAAAAAAGAAAAAAAAAAAGAGGCCAATGCCATTTTAGATTAGGAGGACGCGATATTTTATTTCATGCTCTAAACTTCAGGGCATGCTGTGCAATAAATGCTATTAACAATTATCCTCTCTGTGAAATGTTATTTTATTCGTTATTTCAAAAAATGTATATTTCGACACATCTAGCATGCTCGTCTTTTTTTGGGAGCACTTATGATAAGAGGAACAAATTTCTCGTATTATAAGGCAAGAAACAGCCTTTATTGAAAGCCAGCTGTTAGCACAGAAAGAAATAAATGACAAAAATAAAACAGTTGTCGCCACTGCATACACAGAAAAGGGAAATCTTTAACCCTGGACCCGGCGTGTTCAATGTCCTCAATGAGTGTTGTGCTGGCTCAGGTCTCAGCTTTGGCACAAGTCATCCTAGCGGGCTCAATCCTTGAGACCTCTCAATGCCGCGAGTAACTTGAGCGCACGTTCGAGAGTCACTGCGCCGGCGGCAACATCGCCGGCCTGCTCCTTGGTAAGAGTCACAAGCCACTGGTCTGCTGCCCGCGGGCATGCCAGCACCGCCGACAGCTGCTGGATCTCTCGGTCGAGCTGGCAGGCGGCGTCCCGTACTTCACCGATCTGTTCTTTGTTGGCTATCACCTCCTCCATGGGCTCGTCGTCGACTGTGACGGGCGAGGCAAGATTTTTCAGGGTGTCTTCACTGAGTGATAAGCTGGCTGCCAGAACATCACTAGAACCAGAAACATCTTTCCCGGCACCTTCAGGTTTTGTGGACAGCTTGTCTGCCAAGGATTTGAGTACACTTCCCGCGCCAATCTGAAGATACAAAAAGAAAAAGGGGCAAGGGGTGTCAATTTGTAAGTGCAAGGCAGGATGTGGAAGAATGTTACAAGCAAATGCGCCCAGTGTTCAGTAACGCGGCCCATTAATCTGGCCACTCGCTCGTGCTACCGACGGCACTTGGTGATGTGAACTCACTACGTGATGACATTTAATAAGCGTGATCCCGATAGAGGGGTCGCCACAATAGCTCGTGCTACCTGACGCTACAAAAAGAAAATGCACTGACGTCACTACATGCTCGTTGCCGCACGGGTATTATGCGTGCCGACAATGCGCTGCAATTACTGCTGGCTCAATCAACGTATGACCCTTGACGATGGCGAGAAAACAATTGACCAACGAAGTAAATGGGCCGACACCCCTTTGAAGGAAACCCTGGAGCTTGGCGAATTATTGCACAGGACTACTGGGCAGTGGCACGTGAACCAGAGGAACGTAAAGTAGGCTAGGTTCCTTACGGCACGGCCGGACTCAAGCGGCGGCGGCGCGTGCTTTCACGTGCACACCACCACTACAGCTGGCGTTGAAGCATATCGAGGAAAACTCTAGCCAGTTATGTTAGCTAGCTCGATTGTTTGGCTTCAAAAAATGCGCATTTATTAACAAGGAAGCTGATTGAAAAAATAAAAATGAAAGAGCTACGTATAGCGACGTAGCACATCGATCAACGTGCGCTGACTTCAGCCGTCGGAATGTCTAGCGGTAAACGCCCTGGCACGGCCGCCTTCATGACTGTCCACATAGAGGCCGGAAACGCAGACGGCAACTTTGCTCTATACCCCACTCTATTGCCCGCAGCGCGGCACGGCTGCTCTAGTGGTACTAGTGGTTCGGATTACGGGCTCGGCCGACGAATTTCAAGCCGCCAGTGCGGTCGACTGCCGCCCTTCTCTGACCCACAAGGCAGGTGGCACTTCGCCGATCTCCGGCCGCCGCCATGGCCTGCAGACAGCGGGCAAGAAGGCGTGCGTCCAAACGCTTACAAACGCTTTCACTGGCACGCAGCCCCCGAGTCTTCTCGACAGGTCGCGAACCCCTCGGGGCACCACGCCTAGCCTAGGGAGTGCACGGACTCCCCTCTGCGCATGCTGCCACTCCTCTTTCGCGCTGGCGTTCTCTCTATCGCTTTAGAGTGACCTCAGCGCCTCTTCGACTGAATGCAGCACCAGGCGACCCTTAAACCTTCAAGGACAACCCGCAGACTAACAAAACCGATAGAAAACGTCGATCCCGATATACCAACTCGAAGGCGATCTCGAAATAGTTCGATATATCGATATATAAAACATGCTAACAGATGAGCTTCTTTGTAACCGAGAAGCGTGAATACGGTGTACCCACGCTAGCGGCGGGCTGCCAGTATGCCCGCCGGCATACTGGTAACCATCCGCTCGCCGTGGGCGCGGCGACTCGCGCGACGAACACGCGCGTGCCGAGCGTCAAAATAAGGGGTGTCCCCTCACATGCCACTCCGTGGACGCAAGCGCGCTCCAAATATTTCCTCGGGACAGATCGGAGCGTCCGAGCTCGCGCTGCATGCACCTTGCGTGTGTTTCGGGTTCACACCAACGCTGCAACTGACGATGCTTTGGAAAAAGCCACTGCTCATCAGCCGCCGCAAGCCTTCGGTCAGCAAGACTAGCTTCACCGCAGGACAACCGATGCCTTGAACGCCGGCTCCCCCGCAAGCACCCCAGACCGAAAACCGCTTTCAAGTGGACTCAATGCTCATCCTATCAAGCGGTTTTACAGCGTTAGCGTTTCCAGCAGGTGCCCAAGGTTAAGCAGCCGACCCGGCTCTGGCAAGATAAGTGATCATGGGGTTGCCATTAGGAGAAGCGCGCCTTGTAGGGGCACGGTGTGCAGTTCGATATATCGAATGCTCCGCTAAATGGGAGTTCGATAAACACGAACGCGACTCCTACAGTTTTGTATGGGATTTTCATGGGGACACTGACGGTGAATTCCAATCGCAGAACCACAGCGGCCCGCACGCTCGGCATCAGAGCGCTTGAACCCGGCGGACAGCATGAATTCCGACTCTGCGTTTGGAACACTTGTGCTCCGGCCGGGGCACTAAGTGGCGCTCGCGAACTGACAGAGGCAAAACCAGCCATTCCTTGTGCTTGCTTAGCTGCGCTTCATGTACGCGCATCTGTTTTCAAACCTGTAACGGATCTATGTTTCGAGCTCCTTCTTGAAAAAGTGTTGTTGGTGTTGTCATCAACAGTCTGCGCGATTTTTCGTTCATGTTTACACAGCCGAACGAGGGAAAACACGACAAGAGTTCGGCACTTTTTCGAATAAAACAAAGTCGCGGTTCACAGTTTCCGTCTTCCACAGCAGAGCAGTAATTTGATGACTCATAGTTTTACAGTCGCTTTCCGAGCTGTATCCGACTTGCTGTCCCCAAGAGAAAGCCTCAGTTTGCGACGGGAATTTGCACCCATAGTGGCGCCAAGTACTGATCGTCTGCTAAAAAGTGCAAAGGGCGGAGCCGCCACGACGACGTCGACAAGCTGCCGGAAATGGAGAGTCGCTGAAGGAATACGTCTTTTGAGACAGCTTTTGAGCTCACCGCTGTATTCTAAAGAATGCACAGAAAGGAAAGGAGCACAATATGAATGCACTGACAAATATAAAATACAGCACCTTGGGCGGCGAGTCAAATAGCTTATGCTTTAAACATTTGCCCCTCAACACCCAACCGTGAAAGGCAGTCTGCAAAAAGACTGCATATACCCTGCGCTGCAGCAGTGGCGTAGCGGTAGAACATCCGCCTCAAATCCCGGTGCCGCGCATTCTCCACCGGATTTAAAAAAAAAAAAAATCCGCGCGTCGATGGAATTGCATAAACAGGTTTGGGGTGCGATCTGATGCCGGTGAACATACCTCCGGTAACGCACTCCCTCACCAGAACAGGAGTTGGCCACCCTGGTGCAGTAATTGGCCGCAACCTCTCATGGTAAGCTCCATAAAACCCCTGCCCTCAGTCACCAGCGGCTGCGGAACAACTGACCACGGCGGCGGTCAGACCTGTGACGCAGCAGGGAGTGCTAAGAGCTTCTGGCTCCGCTGGACAGGCCGCCATTGGAAACTGACCCTGGCAACGTTTAACGTTAGAACCCTCGCTGGTGAAGCTAGTTTAGCAGTGCTGTTAGAACTAGAAGGTATGATATGGGATGTCATAGGGCTTAGTCAGGTTAGGAGGCCGAATGAGGCATATACTGTACTGAAGGATGGGCATATGTACTGTGTTATCGAGGCTTACCAGAGAGGCGAAAACTAGGAGTAGGTTTTCTTGTCAATACGTATATAGCGGGTAATATAGATGAATTCTATAGTATTAATGAGAGGGTGGCAGTCATCATAATTAGGCTTAAGCGGTATAAACTGAAGGTTGTACAGGACTATGCACCTACACGTAGTTATGATGACCAGGCAGTTGAAAGCTTCTACGAAGATGTGGTATCGGCAATGCGAAATGTAAAGACGCAGTATACTGTACTAGGGCGACTTCAATGCCAAGGTAGGGAAAAAGCAGGCAGAAGACCAGGCAGTAGGTGATTATGGCATTGGTTCTAGGAATAGCAGGGGAGAGTTACTAGTTGAGTTTGCAGAGCGTAATACGTTAAGATTCATGAATACCTTCTTCAGCAAACTGAAGAACCGGAAATGGACATGGAAAAGTCCTAACGGGGAGACTAAAAATGAAATTGACTTCATACTGTGTTCAACCCTGCCATTGTGCAAGATGTAGAGGTAATCGGGAAAGTGCGATGCAGTGACCACAGGATGGTGAGGTCCCGAATTAGCCTAAATCTCAAGAAGGAACGCAATAGATTAGTAAGAAAGAAACCCATCAACGAATTAGCGGTGAGGGGGAGGGCAGAAAAATTCAGGATCTCGCTACAGAATAGATATTCAGCTCTAACCGAGGATGGCGACATTACCCTAGAAGCAATGAACAATAATTTCAGACATATCATTAATGAGTGTGCGGTAGAAGTAGGCGGTAGGATAGAGAGGATACCGGTAAGCTGTCTAAGGAGACAAAAGACTTGATTAAGAAACGCCAGAGTACGAAAGCTTCCAATCCAACAGACCAGACCGAATTGGCCGAGATATCAAAGCGCAAGGTGGCCGATATAAGGAAGTATAACATGGAAAAAATTGAGCATGCTGTAAAGAACGGGGGAAGCCTTAAAGCGGTAAAGAAGAAATTGGGAATAGGCAAAAACCAGATGTATGCGATAAGGGACAAGGCGGGCAACGTCATCACGAATATGGACAAGATAGTCAAAGTAGCCGAGGAGTTCTATACAGATCTCTACAGTAGCCAAAGTAGTCAGGACCGTAACGAGATTAGTGGCAGGAAAAAACAGTGAGACGTTCCACCAGTGACGAAGGACGAGGTCAAGAAAGCATTCGAAACTATGAAAAGGGGAAAGTCGGCTGGAGAGGATCAAATAACTACAGATTTGCTAAAGGACGGGGAGGATATCATGCTAGAAAAAACTGGCCACCCTGTATACGCAGTGCCTGGTGTCATCGACAATACCGGACCCATGGAAGAATGCAAACATTATCCTCATTCATAAGAGGACTCTAAGGACCTTAAATATTACAGACTAATCAGCTTACTGTCTGTTACGTATAAGATATTTACTAAGGTAATCGCTATTAGAATCAGGACAACCTTAGACTGCAATCAAGCAAAGGATCAAGCAAGTTTTCGGAAACAGTACTCTACTATCGATCATATCTATACCATCAATCCGATGATAGAAAAATGCTCGGAATATAACCAGCCCTTATACATAGCATTCATCGATTACGAAAAAGTATTTGACTCAGTTGAAACATCGGCGGTGATGTCGGCATTGCGAAATCAGGGGGTAGACGAGCCGTAGGTGAAAGTGCTGGAAGAGATATATATATATATATATATATATATATATATATATAGTGGCTGCACAGCAACCATAGTTCTGCATGAAGAAAGTAACAAAATTCCCATAAAGAAAGGTGTTAGGCAAGGAGACACAATCTTCCCAGTACTATTCACAGCTTGCTTAGAGGAAGTATTCAAAGACTTGGAATGGGAGCAGTTGGGGATAAGGATAGATGGAGAATACCTCAGTAATCTGCGATTTGCTGATGACATTGCCTTGCTAAGCAACTCGGGGGACTGCAAATAATGATTGATGACCTAGACAGGAAAAGTAGGAAGGTAGGCTTGAAAATCAATATGCAGAAGACTAAGGTAATGTTCAACAGCCTCGGGAAGGAACAGCAGTTTACATTAGGTAGCGAAGTACTGGAAGTAGTAGGCGAATATGTCTACTTAGGACAGGTAGTAACCGCAGATCCGGACCATGAAAAGGAAATAACAAGAAGAATAAGATAGGGATGGAGCGCATTTGGCAAGCACTCGCAGATTATGACTAGCAGCTTACCGGTATCGCTCAAGAGGAAAGTATACAACAGTTGCATCTTACCTATACTCACTTATGGGGCTGAAACGTGGAGGCTAACCAAGAAAGTTCTACTTAAGTTGAGGACGACCCAGAGGGCTATGGAACGAAAAATGGTAGGGGTAACATTAAGAGATAGGAAGCGTGCAGAGTGGGTCAGAGAAATAACTCAAGTTACCGACATTCCAGTGGAAATTGAGAAGAAGAAATGGGCATGGGCAGGACATGTAGAGCAAAGAGAGGATAACCGATCGTCGCTTAGGGTAACAAACTGGATTCCAAGGGAAGGAAATCGTAGCAGGGGGCGGCAGAAAGTTAGGTGGGCGGATGAGGTTAAGAAGTTCGTAGGGGTCAAGTGGATGTAGCTAGCACAGAACCGGGTTAAGTGGAGAAATATGGGAGAGGCCTTCGTCCTGCAGTGGGTATAGTCAGGCTGATGATGATGATGACCCCGTGAATGTCCTCATGAAGATTAAACCACATATAGATGATAGCAAAGTAATTAGTAAACATTTGCTCTAATTTCCCTGATGTGCAAGTATGAAATAGGTTCTTTAAAGCAACTAACTGCTTGTGTGGCAGTATTCCATGCTTTTGCTCCAGACCACAGAGTCGGGCTCGTGGTGTCAAGAGTGAAAGAGCATTCCTGGTATTTTCTCCAGCATGCTCCCACTGTAGTCATTTCTGCAAATATAACACTACTACAAGAAATCACGAAATTTGTCACCATGAACTGTCACTTACTGAAAGTGCTTGGGATACATGGCTGTTAAATCATACCTGCCAGGTTTCTCTCACCCCCCCCCCACTGAGTTGTTTTTTTTTGTTAGTTCAAAAGAGTGAGAATCGGGTCGTTTTTTGTGCAAACCACCGCCGACGTGCCACATCACTGCTCACTGTTGGGTAATTTTCGATGTAGCAGATGCTGCCCTTTCAGAAGTTCCTTAAGTACTGTCGAGCGTAACAATGTTTGCCCCTGCAACATTCTGACAAAAGAATGTGACCCAGGGTTGTGTTGGACATGGCTGATAAAAACTGGGTGCATTTTTTTTTACAATACTGAACTGCCTCTCAGCACTGCTGTGTGGTACACAGAGGATTCCGAGCGTTACTGCCGAGATACGGCTAAATTTCTTTTGCCCATCTGCGCCTTTCAGCTGGGAGATGGCGCTCCACCCCATGTAGCATGTTCCTCTTGTAGCACGTCTTGAGGAATGTCAAATGCTTGAAGTCTGACAAATTCAATATCAAGAGAATTCAAAGCTTGGTCTTTTGACTCTTGCTGCTTTAGTGGCAATAAGAGCGGAAATTGCTCCATAAAGAAAAGGTCATTCTGAAATGACACAGTGTCGATGAACTTCAGATCTGCAACTCTAAAATTACTGCATTGTCAGTCAAAGGAAATTTGAGGCGAATATAACTGCAGGCAGTGACCGTGTATTTCCGAACAGCCTCATAAAATTGTTCTTGCTCCCTTGCCTTGAGTTTCTGACCAATGCACTAGGCTTCCAGTCCAACCACAATGTCTTCATCATCCTTCTGTCCATTTCTGTCCTGGTAATCAACTGTAGGTAGGTGTTCCTTTAGGAGGCGTGGCCGCAAGAAAGTTGAAAGGTCTTCAAAAAGCCCAAAAAGTAGACTGCAGCACGTGTATTTGTGGAGCTTGTGACTGCAGCTCAATGGCTCAAAGGCAGGAATGGTGTTATTCAAAAAAAGACAGCACGCTTAGTTGAGGTCAGAGATCAAGAACTCAAACAGCCTCTCTTCACGTGTTATGTATGGTGGCCTGGTCTGGTCTACCACCATCATTGGCCTTAGCCTTTTTCACTGCCATTGATGCAGTGTCTGTTGCTTTCTTTCTCTTCAGTTAGCATGGCACGTGCTCCAGTTGTGCACTTTGCGCTGACGCCACTGGAGTCTTTGGAATTTGGTAGCATAACAATTTGTGCACTTGTGGCTTCTTTTTTCGCCTCATGGCGGAAAAAAACTCAACAGAGGTCCCCACTGATTTATTAACCTTTCCAGGCATTTCCCAAACGATAGCCATCAGGCTGGTGCGCGCTTCAGAATTTTTCGATAGTCAACATTATGCATTCCTTTAAAATGTTTTAAGGGCAGTCTTTCTTTTCGCACTTTTGTTCCAAATAAAAAAAAATATCTACGGGGATTTCGTCTACCTTCGCTGGGAGACAAGATGCTGCTTTGTTTGCTGCAATATTGGTTAAGTGGCATAGACAGCCGATTATAACGTTTTCATGGGCCTTTGTCAGTGGTGCCGCTACGCCATTTTTCTTTCCCAGTATCACGCTGAAGTCGGAGCCAAAAGCTATGCAATTAGACAACGGTAAGTCCAAGAAACTGAGAGTATCTATCAGCAATCTGGCGATATTGTGCTCGTTGATTGACCTTCTATGGTGCTCAGCGCAAGAAGTTTGCTTTCGATCAAGCCCAATTTTTTGACAAAATAGGTAACCACGATCGGGTACAGTTAAGCTTAGCTATCGTTACTGCCACCTACGGCAACTGAAAACACTCCCTTTTTTAGGGCACTCGCCATGCTCTCTTGTGCATGACGCGTCATTTGACCGACAATTGCTGTCGTCTTGGTCCTAGAACATGCGTAGCGTTTGGTAACCTCAGACTTGGGAACATTTTGCACAACAGAGGTCCCATGTGCTCACGGGTGCTCAGCGGGATGTTATGCTCCAACAAGAAATCTGTAAACAAGCACTCTGCATGGATGGAATCGCTGTCGTCTTGTGCACCGAAGAAATCTTGGAGATGGTGTTGCTTGTCTTGGCACTGAAGGTTGCTTGAGTGCTTCTTCGACAAAATGTGCACAGTCAAGTCCATTCTTCCACCATACGAGATGCTGATGTCAGAATTGCAAACTGCAAATTGCATGATGCTTGCCTTTCTGCGATGCCATAATACATCCAAACTCAGCAGTATACTGCCTCAGGAAGACCTGAAGACATTTCTTGCGATCTTTACTTAGTGCCATGGCCGAAGACTATGTTAATGCGGCACTAGACAATGCACAACACATACCTCCTAAAAACTGCACTAGACCATGCACCTGAGCTGCTGAAGGTAACAAAGAACAGAAGAAAACATAGAGGTTGCCTGAAGCAAGAACCAGTATATGTGTAGAGAGATTATAGGCAGAAGTAAAGTCACTGGAACTTTAGACAGAACCCGACCTTAGCGCTATGCTTGAGCCGCCCCAGGCACGGGCGGCGCTAGTCTCATAAACAGCAAAATAAAAGTAGTTTTGGCAGGTTAAGCTACTTCGCTTGGCTGACTATGCTTTTTAGACTCTTCACTGATCACGATGTCAATCCGTGTCAGGCAGTAGGTAGCTTTGAAGCTGTGTGCCCAAACTAGAAAGAGGATTTGACTAAACATGGGAGCGTTCCCGGGAGATTTCTGTTTTGGTTGTACAATCGTGCAAAAGCATCAAAATTTGGAATCGCTCGAATAATTCGGGAGACCTGGTAAGTATGTGAGATATTTTACTGTTAAACAGTGACAACAGCAGCCAGTGACATCCATGCTCCATTGCTGTCATATGCTCGCTCCATTTCTAAGAGAAAGGTTGCAGCAAATGAATGAAGTGAAACCTGTTGAGAAAGAGGGCAGTTCTGACTCAGTTTTCATTATATCTGATGCACAAACAACCTGTGCCTTCCAAGAAGTTGAGCTCTACATCTGATTCCCTCATATCTTCAATGAGCAGTGTATCATAACAAGAAACTGAGAGGATAAAGATGGACATAGGTACTTCTAAATAAATTACATGCCTTTAGCATAACATGCAACTAAATTTTTGTGCCTATATTTTTTCAAATAAAGGATATGTCTTCAGCATGCATAAGTTAAACAAAGAGTGTCAGAACACAGCCCTAAATTGCACTCCCCGCAGAACTTCATGTGCTGCGATACCTAAGTGCCTGTCTGAATATCATCTGCATACATATTTGAGTTCATTTTTTTTGTGCTTACGATAGTATGAAATTGTAACAACTTGCATGGTTGTCTAATATAAATCGCTACGTGCGTATGTAACAGAAAAAAAAAAAAAAAACTGAAACGACAGATACCCTTCTGTTGAAAACGTCACAAAGCAGCGAGGAGACACGTACAAGTGGAATTCATGCAAAAACCTTGCACTTTAGGCACTGACAACATTTGCAGGGGTGGAAGCAGGCTCGAGAATTTTTGAGCAGCTCAGAGAGCAGTTATTATGGCATTTTGGAGCAGCTTTGGAGCAATCAAACAGGAGTTTTGGAGCAAGTTGCTAGGGTGAAATGCCCTTGATAATTTCAGTTTTTTATTCCCGACATATAAAATCCCTCCTTTTATTCCTTTTTATGCAACACTGAGTGCTTCTGCAGACTATGCATGCACCTCTGACAACACAATATAAATAGCCAAGACATGTAATGATGTTTAAAACAACACAGGCTGACCTAAGCAACAATTCGGAACAGGCTTGCAGCAAACAGAACACTTGCTTATGCACTTCATAACCGAACACCATGTCTGACTTTAATTAAAGGTTCTGCCTATTTCGACTTGATAGATTCAAACGTGGTGTCTACCATTTCGATGAGCTCAAGCAGTGCTACTAGTTTGGGCGTTCACATCAATGGGCACATTTCCACTATCTTGTGCATGTTCTTTGATCCTACGCCTGTGCTGATAAATTCCTGAGCACTGGCCAGTAGTGTCTTCAGGGAAGATAGATGATACTAAAGGGTAGCCTTTTCCTCCTTCAGTTTCTTTACTCATTTGCCTCCTGCCAGTAGCTCATCATTTCTTTGCTTAAGCAGTGCTGGGGTTTGTTTTAGCAAGTTGGTGATAGGCCCTGTGCGGCTTTCCAACACCCTTGGGAAGTTTTCAAGTGATTGACACCTTTGGCATCCTACAACGCTTTAAGTATGCTTTTGTCTGACATAGGCCTGCCACGCTTGTCATTAACAAAGATGCTTGATGATGAAGTACCTGCTTGTTTTTAAAGCAAGAGCATTAGAAGGACTTGTGTACTTTTTCAAACAAGTTTCCTAGCGGTTCCTAAAATGTTCACGTGGCAGTTAGCACTACCTGCTTGCAGCCCGCCGGGGTGGTGCAGTGGTTACAGCGCTCGACTACTGGTCCCAAAGACGCGGGATCGAATCCCGGCCTCAGCGGCCGCTTTTCGATGGAGGCGAAAAGCAAGGCGCTCGTGTGCTGTGCGATGTCAGTGCACCTTAGAGAACCCCAGGGGGTCGAAATTTTCGGAGTCCTTTACTATGGCGTCTCTCATAGCCTGAGTTGCTTTGGGACGTTAAACTCCACAAACCGAACCAAACCAAACCAAACTACCTGCTTGCCTTGCTGCTATCGCTTCTCTCTCCACCGTTTATTCAAAAGCATGGGAGGATGTGCTAGCTATGTCACATGCACAGTGCATGCTTTCATAAATGCCTCCAATTGCTTGCAGGTCATATTAAATTTACCTGTGAAGAATTTTTAAATTATGCTTCACACTTCCCTAGCTTGTCAAAATTTTATTTGTATTGAGCCCAGTGCAGAAGGTGTTATACCTCTGCCACCGGTGCACTGCTATTGTTCCTGTGTTGAGGTAAGTTTGACAGTAAAATATTGTGGCAACTGGTCTGAAGCAGTTTAATTATAATTGGTTCACAGGAAGGGAAAGGCGCAGCATCTGTCACACTTGTTTCTGTGGACACCTGAACTGTGCTGTAGGGGAAGGGAGAAAGGTGGGAGTGAAAGTAGAAAGAGAGGAGGAGCCATAGTGAAGGGCTACAAAGTTATTTTGACCACCTGGGGATCTTTAACGTGCGCTGACATCTGGAGTAGGGAAAGCAGTTTGGAGCAGAATGAAGCAATTGGAGCAGTGGTTCCAACTTTGCATTTGGCACAAAAGCTGAGCTGGCAAGGCTTGATTAAAACTTGCTGGGCGTTTCCTTCATACCCTGATGGAGTGATGATTCTTGATAATGCATATACCAGTCACCCCTTGCTGGATAGCCACTCTGTTCACTTTATATTTACAAAAAGCAATGCTACATAGGCATCATGCCTACCTTAAATTGACTCTCCGCTCCCCCTCCCATTCTCCCTCAACACAGCACTGCTGAGACTGGCATCTCTGAAATTTTTGTCTGCTGTGTGAATATCGCTGGCATGAATACAGCAGCTGACATACAATTTGAAGGGAATTTAAAACCAATAACACTGACGTTTGCTTCTCGTACATGGGGTGAGTGATGGAAATAAAAGCACACTTTTTTTAGCACTACAGGTAAGCAAGACAGCCGCTGGAGCAGGCGCCGGTCACGGCTGCCTTGATCGGCGCGCGCGGCGAGGCCCAGCCCCGCGCGCGGCGAGTCTCATCAGAGCATTTCAGCTTGCATTTTATCGCAATGTGTTCAGGTTAAAATATTACTCGCTGCTGAAACATCAATACAGAATGTTGACAGGGATTTCCCGCCAAAATAGTTTCAACTGTCAGTGTCTTACACCACACGTACGCGATTTCGGCGCTGGTTCAACTCACCTTCACCACTGTGTGTCCGTATTTTGTCACCCGTTGGCGAAACTGAGCGGCATGCTTTAAAAAGTTGTAACTAGGTGGCAGACCAACAGTATGTTTATGGTTTCTTTGCAGCTTTGACTGCATGGTTTGCGAGCTGCCGGTAAACTTCAAAGCGTGGCAGCAGTTGTCTTCCATGTGTTTTCAACTTCAGCTGCAGATCTATCAGTGATTGCATGTGTGGCGTGAGAAATCGAGAACTAGCACACCAAACTAAAGCAAAGCACAAAATATGTGGCTTTATCCGGTAGCCTATGAGCTGTCACTGCTTCGTTAAATGCGGCGACGCACTCCAAACAAGCAGTTAGCTTACATTCACGACATACAACGCCTCAGAAAGCATGGCTGAGTAGCTAAAAATCAAGGATCTTATTCTGTATAACGCGTAAAGTGTAAAACAAAAAATTTGACGCGCAGGCATGTGCCACATGGCAAGGCAACAAAAATGAGCAAATCTATACAGAGTTTGTGGCGGTATATTAGTTTAGAAATGAGCACTTGCTCACTAACTCAAAGAGCCGCGACCGTAGCACTGAGTTAAGTCCCCCTGGCCGAATGGGTGCCGCAAAACCTTCCTCTGCGCCGCATCTCGATTCACAGACGGCATTATAAACAATCGTTTGTCACCATGCCCAAGTGTGCTGCACCAGAAAGTGCGGTAACATGGCATTTCAAACGAAGCAACTTAAAAAAAAAAAAAAAAAACTGTGTGAAAGAGGCGCGAGCCGTAGCAAAACACACGAGGATATGCGCCGCGTGAGTGTCGTTTTGCACCGGTGGAAAGGAGGCAGCCAACACAACAAGCAAGAAAAAAGCGCGCGAAAACACGTGACGGTGCTCGGCCAATGGGAGCGTCAAACGCTGAAGGAGAGCGCCAGAGAGAAGGCAGGCGGCAATCTTCACATGTTGTCGCTACTTTTAGTTTATTGAGGGGCTTTAATGTTGATGACTGTATCATTGCACTTAACGGGAATGATGGTTCCTTCATGGATGACATTTCTAAAGCCCTCGCGCTGTTTCTAGCCATTTCAAACCTCTAGAACCAATGTTTGAACTACCCGAAGCAGGTGTTATCAAATTCTTAGATAGTTAAATCTCGTTAAAAAAGACACTGTTACAAGAGACACTCGGTTATGAGACACTTGAAAATGGTTTGGTTGGTTTTCCTATGTCTGCCATGTTAACAACATTGCATACAAGAGACATGGTTACTTTGCAGGTCCCTAAAGTAACTTCTTCACCATTTATAAGAGACAATCAACCAAGGTATGCTCATGCAATGCAGCTTAAGTGTGCCAACTCGTACATGATGCACTTCAGATTCCCTTAGCTAAATTTTGTTCCATATCAGCATCCTTTTTGTTGTATATGTCAGGAACTGGAAGTAGTGCTTCCCCATGATTGGAAAGTCAAGACAACCCCGTTGTTTCAGCCACTGGCATCGCATTACTGTCACCTACGAAGCAAATCAAAACGCATGAATGACATCCTGCATTTTTAACTCCTCGCTGTTAAAATTTGATCACAAGATGAAAGCTCAGAATCCTGACGTCTTTCTCTTTGTGGACAATGCTTCTTGCAGCACCAAAGTTCTTGTGCTCAAAGCCACCAAAGTTATTTTTCCCCCTCAAACTCCACACTCTACCTTTAGCCAGTAGACAAGGGCATTATGCACTCAGTTAAGTTGCAGTACAAAACAAGGTTGGTAGAATGTCTGTTGCTCAACAGGCAGCAAGACTGTACAATAGTGATTGATGCGAAGTTTGCTGTTCAGATGTTTTCAAGTGTCTGGAATGGTCTGAGAAGTGAAGCTATGAAAAACCGTTTCAGACAAGCAAGCTTTAAATGTGGTGACATGATGTAAGAGGGCCCATATATGGATACTGTGGAAAGTTTCTTTGAAGATGAAGCCTGGGCGAGCATCCAAGAGACTGCTGAGGTACCAGAACCTTCTGAGAAATTCGTATCTGCAGATGTGGATCTTGTATGCTCTCAAAGAACTTACAGACTGTGCAATTCTCGTGCAAGTAAATGGTACATGTGCCATAGAGGATGACTACAAGGACATTTCAGAGGAAAAGTGTCAGCATCTGAGGGTGACAAGCATGTAAGAGTGCTTCAAAGGTATTAGAGCAACAGGAAGACTTGCAAAGTGAAGTGCTTTACCTTCAGAATTTGGGAAGGAATACACTCTGCACTCACAAAAATACACACTAGTATAAATAACTTCTTTAAGCTTTCCTGAACAATTTTCTGTTAATGCGTATAATGCATTTGTGTGCTTGATCAACACAGTGCTTTTGGAATTTTTGGTTACAACAGACCTTACTTACAAGAGACATCTTTTTCGGGTTCCTTGAGTGTCTCTTGTAACGAGGTTTTATTGTAGTAACATCATACTGCATCATGACCAGACGTGCTGGATGTCCAGTGAAAAGCTATTGCTACCTTTTGAGTCATCACACTCTAAACTTGTGAAACGATTCACTGCTTGCCTTTCATTTCTTAATTCTCTCAAGAAGTCCAGCCCGCACCTCATGCATGAAAGCTTTTCACAACAGTGCAAGCGACTGGAAAGTGGTGGGTACCCTTCCCATGTTCTTGTGTTTGTAGGAAGGCGTTCTCAAGAAAGTTTGCCATAAAAAAGTGGAGGCCAGTCAAGAAATTCTGCATAACAAAGAAAAAGTTGCCATCATTCCATACATTCACAAGGTGCCTTATAACCCAGAGGAAAAAACAAACAAACTGTGCAGCGATCTTGTGCCACAGTGATTTTTTTCCGGCTCCTAATAAGTTCAGTCATCTGTGCACTCTTTCAGAACCCAATAAGACGGTTGGCTACACAAAGCAGCGTGGAGAAAATTTGTTAAATTCATCAAAAATGTTGTGCCGTCTATCGAATTCCTCTATCCTCTGGCAAACAATATGTAAGACAAATAGGCTGATGCCTGAACAGGAACATGGGCACGACGTTAAGAACATGCGTTGGAAAGGTTTATTGGCACACTGCCGCATGTGACAATGCTTTTACCTTTCCAAAAAGTGTTCGGTTGACCAAAAAGTGAATAAAGACAGGTTAACACATGAAATAATGTAAGCGGAATGGATTGCTCTTTTGAAAGATGATTGTGTAAGTAGCCCTTCTGTCGCGCTGTTGCCAAAGAAACTCTCGTATCTGGCAGATATGCTTTGCTAGTGTTTCATCTGATGGTTCACTGTGATATGATGGTAAAAAAAAACAACACTTTTCTTTACTGAAATACAGTTTAGCACGGTTATAGTGAAGCCACTTTTAGTGAAACAGTAATCTAACGAAGGAAGTTGAATTTCCCATTCCCATTTTTTTTGCATTTTCAATACAATTTGGGTCCAGTTTTAATGAAGTATATAAGCGCATGTTAGCAGATATAGCGAAGTTGATTTTTATACCTTATGGCAAATTTCGTGCTAAAATAAGGACAAAATTTGGCTGATGGCCGCATTTGCGGCATCGTCTGCAGCCCCGCAAAAAGGAAGGTTGCTTTACTGCATTGCTTGGCTTGCATTCTTCGTGTCCCGTTGTAACGTTTCCGTCGAGCCGGCTGCACGGGACGTAAAAAAAGGTAAGAAGATAAAAGGCAATTTTTCATGACGTCGCGAAGCAGCGGTCGACTTGGTGAATCGTTGTTCTTGAATTTCTCTCCTCTCAGTTCTAGGCCCGGGAGACAGAGAGAGGCGAGAATGCTTCCTCCACCTTATTGGATCTTTGTAGACTTGTTCCGCTTCTTACCATTGATATTTCATGGCCCCTGAGTTTGCCTGGACAATTTTTAGACAATGGACCTACTCAGCTATCCCCTTTCTTGGACCCGACCCTTCGATTTCTTGGCAATGTTGAGTCTCGCGAGCCCCAGCGCTTCAACGGGTAAGAGAAAAGTGTTGTCACTGAAGACACAGCGTAGCATTCTGGATGAAGTGCACCAAAAATGAAGAGTGATATCGCACAGAAGTATGAAATCATACAGTTCACACACACCACGATAATCAAGAACAGCAGCAAGATCAATGCTGTTCTCAATGACTACGTTGGCAGCAGGGATCGAAAGAGAATTCGGTACGCCACATATGCCGATGTAGAAGCCACACTTTAGAAGTGTTCTTAGATGCCCGGTCAAAGAACATTTTGCTCAGTGGACCCATCATGCTGGTGGAGGCTAAAGACTTGGGCTTTGCTCTCGGTCACGATGACTTCCAGCCGGGAAATGGATGGCTCCAGAGATTCAAGTAGAGGCACAACACTACGTGTAAAAATATGGTCGGGGAGGCCGTGTCCGTTGGAGAGGGTTCACTCCAGCAGTGGAAGGCCGAGCATCGTGTTTAGATTCTTGTGTATTTTGACAAAAACATCTACACTGCAGACGAAACAGGACTGTTCTTCCAACTGCTACCATCAAGGACTCTTGCGCTGCCTCCACAGTGCCACAGCGTGCATGTGCATAAGGTGCCCTTGAGCTCTGGTACATTTTTGGTGTGCATCTTCGAGCAGACAACAGGGCTCCTGGGAAGCCGCCTACCGAGGCATTTACTGTCCGATGCGATCTGCTTACTGCGAGCGTTCAAATGTTACTACGCATTTACAGCCAGCCGTGGACATGTCCAGCCCAGCAACGGCCTGAGTCCGTGCCAACGGCGGCTACGAACAAAGCGCTAATGACTGTGTACGTGTGTGTATGACTGAAAACTAATCAGCATTTAAGTGTCTGAATGATTGCAGAAGAGTTAGAGATTTCAAGAAGCGTAGCTTGTTGAGCCAGTTGGTCCATAGTTGAAGGTGAAAACCACTGAAAAGAGGATGCGTTAACAAGGAAGGAGTGCACACGGACGACGCTTACACCATCATGAGGATCACTTTCTCGGTCGGCCACAATTCCTGTAGAATTTCATCGATTTCACGAATTCCTAGGTTGTTGGACACGAAACCACTGCCATTCCGTGTCACCAAATCGACGGCCTTCGATTCCAGCGTGTACCGGTCACGAAGTCGCTTCCACAGTTTCCAATATTCTTCCACTGAAAGTACTGCCGATAAGGGAAAGAACACCATTGTTACACCTCTTCGAGCACTGCATTAAAACGAGCATGGCACTTTATACACTGTAGCAAAGAGCTCACAGCTGTACTCGGGCCCCACTGCTGACAGATTGCCATCTTTGGCATTTTTTTTCCCCTCTCAGTGTCTCTGTAGTGAATCCATTTGGTATCATAGATGCAGGAATGCGCTCGAATGCCTTCTAGCAGCCTTTCCGCAACATTGTCTGAAACGCGTGCGTGGTCACTGTCTGCACAGCAAGCCACCATCTTCACAACGCGTGAGGAATGCTGGGATGCGTGGCTGGCGCGGTTGGCGAGAAATAGGAAAAATTCTATTTGTGCGTCGGCGATGTTGGGACGCGCCGGCTCGCGCTCACTACATTTGTCACGGCGTGTCGGAGTAGAGACATCGGTCTTTCGCCAACGTAACATTGCGGAGGCCTATGCACGCACGCGCATTATGTCTTAGTTTACTGGGGCCTTTATAAGCTGACTTTTGCCATTCTTTTTGCGCCCGTTGCTGAAACGCATGGGAAATCATTTGAACCAGAATAAACAGAGGGGCAAAAAATGTTGCACAGGCCCTTTAACCACTACGCTAAGGTTCTGCTCTCTCTGGAGGAAGGAGCATAGAAACAGCAACTACTGCAGATTTCGAGCAAAAACTGCAGGCACACTTGAGCTCTGCCTTTAAGGGTGTTTTGACAGTATTAATGGCTACCATTTGCCGGTTCCCTTTGTAGATCCTCATTCATGTACAGGCACCTTGTCACTTGCATATCACTAATATTTCAATTTGTGCCTTCATTATCCCATACAATCAAATTAGCATAGTCATAAGCCAATAGATTACATGAAAGACCACCGATTGTAGATATAAAGCTCTGCTTTAATCCTAGAGGCAGCGTGTCCAATTCGGGATCTAAGGGCCTTGGAAGGCTGCGTTCCAATGTCACCCTCCCACCTCAAAGTGAAGTCTTGAGTTCACAGCACCTGCCAAATTGGCCATCTCATGTGGTCTTGCAATGTCACACAACCCGATGACCAGTTGGTAAGCTGCCGTGTCACTGGCCAATTAAGGCCTCATTCTCACAGCCGGTTTTTCCCTCCTCCGTCGCGCCGGTGTTTGACGGAGGAGGGGAGTTAATAGTGCCAGTATTTCTCGAAATCGGGTGGCCGGCGCCATGGGGTTTTGCTGCAAGGTGCCGCCAATCTGGCAAGCGACGGACTCCGCCCTACGAAAGACGGACCAGTGAACGCGCTCGCTTCTCTCACGTGACGTAGAGTCACGTGAGAGAAAAAAAAAAGCGTGGGTTGCGCTTCTGTCTGGTGCCCGCGAAGTGCGTGCTGACAAGAGACAACAGATGCTGTTTTTTTTTCTTTTTCATTTTTCAATGCACTGGGTGTCACAGCTAAACATGACCTCCTGCAAAACTTTACGATGTTTCAGTTGTATGTTTGAATGGGTGTGAAATCTTGCCAGTTCTGGCGACCCATTACTTTATTGATGACAGAGTTAATTATATATGTTCCTATAGATTATTTGATTTCGCTGACTGCCATGAATAATGTTATAGAAGTGCGCATTTATGCTGAGCTTGGATACTGGCTTGATATATATTTGTACCTGTTTGTTGTTCTGTAGTATGCGCGGTGTTTGTACTGAGGCTGAGATAAGAAGGCGTTCCAACTCTGAACTGCTGCGAGAAGTCACGACACTAAATGCGAAATATAAGATACGGGAATTTGTTTATTTTTATCCAGGATGCTGAGGTAACACTATTTTCCAGTAGTAGATTTGGACTTCCCCCCCCTTTTATTTTGGAGCTATGCAAACGGAACCTCGTTGCAAACAGTTAAGCTGGTAGTTTTTCTCGCAAACCTAAGCCGATCCAAACGCAGAACAGGTCCTTGACAAATTGAAATCATGTAAAGCATGTGGCTCACAAGTTGAGCTAAAAGCTATTATATAGACAAAACCAGAACCAAAAACAACTGCGGAGTGGCAAACAAGGTTCGGGGCAGTAAAGATTTGGATGGGCGGAAAATCTGTTGGCTAGGCAGGCGAAGAAGTTAAAACGACTGCCGCACAGGTGAAGAAGGGAAAGAAAGAGGTAATGGGCGAGATGAGGAAAGGAGCAGAGGAGAAAACTGAACAAAAAAAAAAAAGAGAAAGAAAAGCGAACAGCGGGTAAATGGCACGGCAAGAAAACATCATCAAGGGGAGGAGGTCTAAGAAAGGAAGTAAAGAAAAAGCATATCAATGGGGAAAAGAAATGCAAGAAAAGGCCACAATTTACCCGCCAGACAGATACCCCCCCTTTTTTTTAAAGCTGTGACGAAGCTGCATTTCAAGGGGAAGCCACAGCTTTTGAAGCCGCATTGTTTGCACTTGCCGGTGATAGTGAAATATTAAGCGCTACCTTAATATCATGAATGCTGACAGCAACCTTTCATTACTGGTGAACAATGCTTGTATTGGTAGCAGTCTTATTTGACTAGGCATTTTTGGAGCTTAAAGCAGGTTACTGAAAAAGCACTTTTTTGCAGATTCTTCAGCCTAGTATTCTAAGGTGAATTAAGGCTCTGCAATCGAAACTTTTCCCCCGAAAAAAATATTTTGATAGCTAGCAAGTGCGCCTCGTAAAATTACCAAGCAAAATTATCCTGCGACTCTCAACAGCAATGAGTTAGTGTGACGTCATTTGTAAACGCTGTCACTGATAAAGGAAGAATAGTACTTGAAAAAAAAAAAAAAAAAAAAAAGAAAATAATTTTCACTCATTTGGACAACAAGAGGTGCCATTTTGCATAAGGCTAAATTTCATCTGATGCTATAGTACAATATTTGTAACACATTTTTTGTCACTTTATCACTTATGATCGCTGCACTCTAGAAATGCCGGCGATAAATTATTGACAACACATTTATCAATGTTTATGTGTTTCTTATGTTTCGCTGATCTGCGAGAACAGTGCGAAGGCGTTGTGCCTGTTGCTTCACAGCATATCAGTGTGATATTATTTAAAACCATATCACTTAATTCATAAATGGCGATTTAAGAGCACTCAGAATTTTTGACGAGAGCTCATGTTTCTGTGTTTCTTCTGTTTAGCTGCTCATCAAGAGTAATATAACTAGAGTGTGCATTTACACTACGTTTTAATTCTCGCTGCTTATATTTGTACCCATTTGCTTCCGTGCTGTACGCGCGGCGCTTTGCAGTAAACTGTGGAGTTGCGTACAGCTACTGAAGCTAAGATGGTAATGCATTCCAGCCTCAAAGCAGAAGAGGCTAACAAAAAATGCCCTTTTATTTCATTTTGCAATATGCAGGACGTCACAGCTAACCACGACTTTCGACAGATTTGCGTGAAATATTATTTCTGCCGGTGCCCTTTTAACTTGATTTTTTAATGCTTGTATCAAAACCATCTTGCCATGTTGTCGCGAACAATTGTTTTATCGAGAGAATAGTTAATTATGTGTTCTTTGTGCTGATTGCAAAGAATAATGTTATTGGAGTGAGCACAATTTTCTGCGGTTTATTACATGGTTGCTATAATTATACTCATTTGTTTTAGCACAGTACGCGTGGTGTTTGTACCATCACCGAAGCTGAGATGAAAACGCGTTCTAGCTCCAAGCTGCTGCTAGAGCACGTGAGACAGCACGCTTTTTTTTTTCCATACAGACATGAAGCACATGACTTTCACCGCTGCAGAAAGGGCAGCCGCCACCTCCGCATTTTTTTTTCTTGCAGGAGAAAAAAAAAAAAAGCGCTCTGACGTAGAGTCACGTGGGAGCGGCGAAGCCCCACCCGAACAGGTTTGACGGTGTCCGGCGCCCCTTTCTGTTTGAACATCGCACCACTCCATCCGCTGTGCGGTGTCCCCCGCAGGTGCTGCCGCGACGGAGAGGAGCACCGGCTGTGAGAATGAGGCCTACCACTTACCAGAGAAATTTCCATGATTCTTTGCTCACAACGTCAATAACATCAATGCTGTACTTTCTGGGGGACAGGGCCTTTAACACGACAACATGAAAATAAAATGCAAGAGGGGAGGCTCATGTCCCCATAGGCAAGTGCTGCTTACATAACAGCACTTACCTTGTCATCGCAGACGTCCAAGTTCTGACAGCCAGGGCAGTCATCATCAAATAAGCATTTTGATGCTTTTCGGGGCTGGATGCTGCTTAAAGGTGATGCAGAGGTTTCCACCATTGGTGTCGATGCCACCTGTGGTTGGAACGACATTTCGGCTCCTCTTGTTGCATCTCCATGGGAGCCAGCAGTTCCTAATGACCCTTTGGTCATTGTAGCCACATCTAAAAGCAATTTCCACATCTTCCTCTGGACCTGGAGGCAGAAATGCGAAACATACTTTTATTTGCACTTCGAAGAAAATATGAAATCTATAAATGTCCCGCTACGTGATGCAAGCTACTTGAAACAGCATTCTCTAACACATATTTTGTTTCGCAGTGAATGATCTGCTGACCATAGTGCTGTATGCAGGTTGGAAGAGGTGGCACACAGTTAATCCATAGGTTTGATCTGGTTTATGGGGCTTAAAGGTCCACAGAAACGGTCACCAAGAAGCCACTGATAAACGTGTTCAGTGTGTAGAACGAATCCTTTTGAGCATTAACCCAAAGTATAACGCCTCGGAACAAAGCCAACAATTTATTATTAATTTTTAAAAACAGCGTATTTTTAAATTCGCGGGCAGAGAGGTTGTTGCTTGGCAGTGTCACATGGAACTATTTCCTTAAACTGTGACGTCACGGGTGAGTTGACTGGCAAGGCTTGCTAGAAGCTGCCATTCGCTGCGTCATGGACACACTTCCGGTAGCTGTGAAAGTCATCTGCTCGTGCGCTGTGCGAGCTCCTCAGGTGCCTCCTCAGGCGGTCAAACACCGTACGATGGCAGCACTTCCTTGACCGCCGTAAACACCACCGCTGTGGCCCCTCCTCCCACATACCGTACGCGAACGACACGGCGGATCGTTAGCGCCGATGTCCATAATAAAACTGCTAAAATTTGTTGGCGTTTGGAATATCGAGCCGAATATCAAGTATGAAGCCCTCGTGAGAATCGCTGACCAGCAGCAAACTGCTGGTAAGAGCGATAGCCGTGATACAGACAAGTTTCTGCTCAAGCCAGCTGCCGCTGGTGCATTTCGGCTTATCCGATCTGGTCGTACTAGCTCTGTGATTAATGCGTCGCCAGAGTTAATCCTATGATTCTTTTACTATGGCAGGATAGAATTCACAATAAGGCAGTTTCATAAGTAGATGATTTACGACAGCGTTGATCGGTTCCAAAGCGCCGACCGGCGCGGCTCCGAAGCAAAACAATTTACACTGAGGTATATTACACTTTACCCGTGCACTTTCATTACAGCTAAGGCCGCGCATTTTTTGACGTTCTGCTGAGCAACAAGCCGTTCAAACGATACTGCAGGCAGGACAAGGCTTCAGTACACAGTCGCTGCGCTGTCGGCCGTAATCGAAGATGTCGGGCGGCACAGTAAACACCGCATATTCTATAGATCGATCTGTAAACATGATACAGTGGGCAAATGAATAACTTTGTGAAGCAAACCCGCTCGTACGTTTCGCGCACTCGGACGCCGACGAGTAGCCTCCATCAACAGATGCCGCCATAACCTCGGCTAATGACGCAAACCGAGGTTGCCAAGCTCGGTTTGCAATAACCACGGTTAGTGGTGTAACCATGGTTTGGTCCGCCGTGTAACATGGGCTAAGCACACTTTTGCGTAACCGCAGTTACGCTGCGCAAACTGGCAAACTCCTCAGGAGTGTGCGAGCGAAGACGGTGTCGTGTTAGCCCAGGCAGGGGGGGGGCGCAGCCGCACCCGCGCCGGAACGCTGCCCGAGAAAGCAGTCCAGACACCGCGCTCCCAAGCGACGAAAATGACCCCCGTTTATTATCGCACTCCGCTTTTATACACTTGCGCCACAGATAAGGTGTCTAGAAGGGGAGGTGTGAAAACCGGACAGGAAAAGCTGGTCCCTTCCGCGTGATTGCCGCGCGGCGGCGCTGTTGTCAGCGGCGCCGTCAGCTCGCGCGGCGCGTCTGCTTGCGCGAGCAAGGACAAGGCTGTAGTCGAAACGCGTTCTGTTGAATTTTTCGAAGTTTTAGCAGACACCGCAGGTCTTCAAACATTATAAAGCTTAACTAATACTACTGTTGACATACAAACAAAGAGAAACAACAGTATCTTTGGGCATCTGAGCGAATTTCGCGCGAGTTTTCTGCTAGCCGAAAGCACATATTTTACGAATCTATTAAAGCCAATCAATTTTTATGGAGCTTAACTACGACGGAATGTGTTCCGCATGATTGTATACGCAAAAATTTTCCTCTTCTTCTTGGTGAACGCGATAGTTATTGCCAGAATCACCCGATTCTTGCGCACGTTACTTTTTGCGGCGGGTGTTATCAACTCGAAAGCGATTGAATGCGATTAAACCTACCAGAGCATTACTAAACCATCACAAACGTGTTGAAAGGTTTCAGAGCCATTTCAACTACTTTTTCCTCGAATATTCGCTGCTCGTGCTGTGGTAGGCGTCATGCAGCCTACGTAAACAAAATTAAGCTTGTTGCCCGTACAATAGCAAGATCGTGTGCTGCAACCAACATTCGTGCATTTTGGATATGATCAGTTCAGTTCAGTCGTTCAGTCGTGTCCGACTGTTCGTGACCCTATGGACCATGTCACGCCACGCTTTCCGGTCTCTCACTATCTTCCTAACATCACATAACTTAATCTGCAGTGCCTCGAGGATGCCATCTTACCATCGCGTTCGCTGCCTACCCCTTCTCCGGCGACCCTCAACCTTTCCAAACATCAAATCTTTCTCCAGCGACTCCTCTCTTTTCATAAGATGACCAAAGTAGCTGAGCTTTAACTTTAGAATTTGACCCTCCAATGAGCAGTCAGGGTTTATGGTCGACAATATCGACTGATTTGATCTTCTGGCAGTCCAAGGAACTCTCAAGGGTCTTAGCCAGCACCACAATTCAAACGCGTCAATTCTTCGGCGGTCAGCACTTTTTTACAGTCCAACTCTCGCATCCATACATCACAACTGGAAAGACCATAGCACGAAGCAGGCGTCTCCTAATTTCATGACTGCAGTCTCCTTCCGAGGTAACCCTTGGAGCCGAAGAACAGAAAATCTGTCACAGCTTCCACTTCTTGTCTGTTGATGCTCCAGGACAAGAACGCAATAAAATCATGCAACGTGTTCCTGGACAAGCAAGCTTTATTGGCACACAGCAGAATGTTTTCGACCAATTTCGCTGTTTACTTCAAATCACACAAGGCTTTGTTCTTTTACCTTTTTTTTTTCATTAATTTCTTGATTTAGACCCTTCAAAAGAAAGTGGATTCTGGTGAGGCAGAAACACCTTACTACCGATTTTGTGATTTCAACACAATGCTCCACACAACCAATCTGTGGCACGAATTTGAGCTCACTTTCTGCAGTATGCTGAAAACAAATCTAGAATGCAGGCGGGTTCTGCTGAATTCATGTGTCAGCCTGTTTTCAAGAGTTTGAATCAAATTATACAGTGATGATGATGAATACAGTAGCCCACCCACTCTTTACAAGCATCAGCTGGAAGATCTCTATAGGGACGCAGTCTTTCTCCACAAGGCAAGCCTCCCTGACAGCACACGCTTCCTGGCCACATAGCCCGCAATATAATATACCAGCCGAGCGTCGCTTCGCTTTTTGACATAGTCTGTGTGGTCTAACGCGACCTCAACAGCATCCAGGGGGACTGCAGCTCACTTCGAGAGCTGATCTGGGCAAGACGGTGCACGGAAAAGAGACACTTTTTCCGAACACGACTTGTAACCCGAATCGCACCCGGGAACAAAGCACCACCTCTGAGTTTTTTTTCTTTGACGTCGGCGGCATTTCTGCCAGCACGCAGCGAGGGTATGCAAGCAGCACACGCAGGAAATCGCCCCGAAACACACAACGACGACGGGTCAAACCGCGCTGTGACTACCTTCACTCTGCCGCCCCCTCCGGAATGCTGATGGCGCCCCAGACCGCGGCGCTCCCTGGCGGCAGTCACGCGCAGGGGGCAGCTCCTCTCTATGGGCAGTGCGCCGCGTTTTTCACACCTCCCCTTCAGACACCCTACCACAGATCCACTATCGCAGTCGCAGCTGCCAGCCAAGCCAAGCCAAGCCAAACCAAAACAGATGATAACAGCACATCCCCCTTTTGAAGCACTATTAACTTTACATGCATACACTTCAAAATAACATTGGAACACACCCAAGAAAACAAGACAGAACACATTCACTCCAAGCATCAGTCGTCCACCCCCAGCCTTATGGGTTTGCGAACAACTCTGCCAAATCTGGTCGTAGTTACAATCCTAGCTTGAGAATTGCCACCGTCAGTCTCCGTCTGAGTTAGAGGCACCAAAGCTTCCGGAGCTTCGTCAAATTGGTTGTCTACTCCAGTTACCAATCCGGCTCTGCTGGGCTGTTCCTGACTATCCGGAAACTCGTAGTTCCTGCTATCTACCCGGTCTTTTGGGAGACGGTTAAGCATTCTCCTGTTTCGACGGACTTCAACCCCGTTTTCCGTTTGAACACGATATGAACGCGGCTGTGGTGCTGCTCCGAGCACTGTACCTTTGGTACGGAGATCAGTCACCCACACCACATCACCTGCTTCCAGCTTTGGGAGATTTTTAGACCTGTGATGTCGGTCGAAGTGGCGGCTTTGCTCCTTTCTGACTTTACGGTCCTTGGCCGCCGCTTCTTGCAGACAGCATTGTCCCGGATTGCAGTGCGAAGGCAGCATTGGGACTCTCGTCCTAAGCCTTCTACCCATCAGTATCTCCGTTGGGCTGACGTTCAAAACACCAGGCGTGGCCCTATAAGCCAGCAAGGCTAAGTAAGGGTCGTCCGATTTTAGAAAGATTCTTAACCGTCTTTATCATACGTTCGACTTCCCCGTTTCCCTGGGGGTGCCTCGGACTCGAGGTGACATGACAGAAGCCATAGAGTTTTGCAAATTTCTCGAACTCGGCACTGACAAATTGGGGACCACTGTCGGTCACCACACACTCGGGAATGCCATGTCTCGCAAAAATGCTTTTCATTCGGCTTATCACGGTAGCAGACTTTGTTGACGGAAGAATGGCAATCTCTGGGTATCGCGAAAGATAGTCTACTACGACAAGATATTGCCGCCCCTGAATTTGAAACAGATCGACCCTTACTCTCTCCCAAGGAAAAGAGAGCGTTGGCGATGCAATCATCGGTTCGATCTGTTCCGGCGCATGCATCGTGCAAACGCTGCACTGTTTCACGAATGACGCTATCTCAGTGCTAAGTCCCGGCCACCAGACAGAACCTTTAGCCACACTGCGGCATCGCGAGATGCCTTGGTGACTGTCATGCAGTTTGCTTAGCGCTTCCTTGCGAAGGGTCTGAGGAATGATAAGCCTCATACCTTTGAGCAGAAACCCGTTCACCAAAGTAATGCATGCACGTTCCTGCCAGTATGGCAGAAGATAACAGGGAACATTTTGTTTCCTGGGCCACCCTTTTTTGCACACTGTGCGCAAGCTTCGACACACTTCGTCTTTTGCTTGACCTTCTTTTACTCTTTTCAAGAAATCGTCGCCTGTTTCTAAACCCAGTAAACAAGCTTTCGAGTAAGAGGTTACCTCTGAGACAGTTAAACAGCTTTCCACTTTCGTACGAGCTAACGGCGAACGTGAAAGAGTATCAGCAGTGGTTAGCGATTTGCCTGGTACATATAATACAGAAAAACTGTATCGCATCAGGCGCAGACGAAAACGTTGAATTCTTGGCGGCATAGCGTCGATTGCCATGTGACCCAACAGAGACACCAAGGGCTTGTGGTCAGTTTCAAAAACAACTTCCAGACCACGTATATACTCATCAAACCTTTCCGCTGCCCACGTCAACGCCAGCGCTTCCTTTTCGATCTGGGAGTACCGTTGCTCGGTTTTGGTGAGCGAACGAGAAGCGAATGCAACTGGTCTACGTTGCCCGTCTTTTTGCTTTTGAAACAAAACTGCTCCCAGACCGAAAGACGGTGTGTCAGCTGAAAGAGTGGTTTGTAGCGAAGCGTTGTACAACCGTGTTCAAACGGAAAACGGGGTTGAAGTCCGTCGAAATGTTCGATCCACGCCGGCCACTCTGACGTGCGGTCAAAGTCCAGCGGTGGCGGTTGCTGCAGTCCATGCAGCCGTATTGAAGGCGTCTTCGACATCGTGGATGGAAGGTGCCTGGCTCAGTGGGAAGATTCTTGACCATCTGACATCATGTCGTAGACGGCCACTTCTGACACCATGTCATGTTAGCCCAGGCAGGGGGAGGCGCAGCCGCACCCGCGCCGGAACGCTGCCCGAGAAAGCAGTCCAGACACCGCGCTCCCAAGCGACGAAAATGACCCCTGTTTATTATCGCACTCCGCTTTTATACACTTGCGCCACAGATCCACTATCGCAGTCGCAGCTGCCAGCCAAGCCAAGCCAAGCCAAACCAAAACAGATGATAACAGCACAGATGGGTTGACCCGAGTACGCCAGCGAGCGCGTGCGCGGCAACCGGAAGTTTGTTAAAGTGATGTATTTCTGGGCGGAGCTTTGAACTTGCTTGTATTCCTTATTTTTTTTACTCCCTTCGGCGTACGAGTTGAGAAAAAAAATTGGAAGAGTCATTTTTAATTACCAATATCTCTGGTGTTGCAGAAGCTAGATCGAAAATTTTTGAGGGAGAATGATGGGTGGTTCAATATATATCAGTGTTATGGCGTTGTTTACCCTTCTTGGTGACCGTTTCTGTGGACCTTTAATTTCCCAAAGCGTTCAAGCTATGAGAGACGCCGTAGTGGCGGGCTCTAGAAATTTCGACCACCTGGGGTTCTTTAACGTGCACTGACATCGTACAGTATGCGAGCGCCTAGCTTTTCGCTTCCACCGAAAAGCGGCCACCGAGGCTGGGATTCGATCCCGCATCCTCGAGCACAGTAGTCAAATGCCTTAACCACTGCGCCACCCAGCAGGCAGAGTTAATTCATAACTTATGTGAATGGCTACATATCCCTATAACTGGCATCATGGTTACACATGGATAGGCCATTGCGACAGCCATTGTGAAAGGAACAAAATTATCTAGAATTTGAGCAAGCTGTATAATAGAAGGGCTTGGAAGGCAAGTTACATCAAACAAAACTCAGGACAACATGCGGCTTAAAATAGAATAGGAAGTGACAACAATATGAATAATGCTTTCCCCTCTTTTTCGCAAGAGTTGGGTGTTCATTAGAATATGAGCAACAAATTTAACTACAGCAGTAAAGTAGCACTCCTTTAAAACAAAATGACAGATATGTATACATAGATCACAGACATGCAAAGCCTTCAAGACAGCTTGCACACAATTCCTGCAGGAAGCAACAAACTGTATAGTGACATTAAATTACAGACAATAAAAAAGAGAGGCTAAGATCAGTGTTTTCCAACGAACAGCACCACTACTAAACAAGCCTTAAAGGGATACTAAAGAGAAATATGAAGTGGGCTTTCATCGATAGAATGTCAGTTCCCGATTACAAAAAAACCCATTCTTACTGAAAACAGAGCTGTTATAAGGTAGCAAAGAGGAAGGACAGAAATACAGGTATCGCCGCCATAGCTGAAACGGCCGAGACTCGCAACTAGAAATCATGTGACGCGTAAGGGATCCCGGAGGCTGACAAATGCGAACTATGTTGCTTGTTTGAATGCGGTAGTAGGTTTTGTCTCATCGTGCTTTTATCACACGTAAACGACGGCAAAACGGCCACGTAAATGTTGCAAGGCAAACACAAAAATATACATGACGGCGCCACAGGCACCCACTTCAGTTTCGGTTATGTTCAGTCTCAGGCACTTCGTGCGTGCTCGGACAGTTTTGTTTTGGATCTGCGGCGCCTAAAATACGAGCTCGGAGCAGCAGATGCGCCTACTCTAAGTGCTTATCAAAGGAAGATCATGACTCGGCACCATGGAGGAAAAAAAAAAACTAGGAGGGGGCACGCACAGCCTCCGCAAGCCAACCTACTCTGACGCCACTCCCTTCTCTCTCTTGCGCGCAACGATTCTTGGGAATTTAGCCAACATAGTTGCCAGACTCAAAAGCAGTTGGGTACATGGTATTCTGTAGTGACTGTGGATGCCCCCCCCCCCCCCCTCCGGCCGAAAGCCCATCGGAGTAGACACCGAAAGTTGCGCATCTCGTCGTAACATATGTTACTTTGTTTACAAATGCTGCATTGTACTCGTGTGTTTAGAGGCGCACTGGTGAGAACAGCAGGTAGGTTTTTCAACCACGGGTTCGTCAGGAAGACCACGGATTCTTTTTTATTTATTCCATACTGCAGATCATTGTACAGATCCAAGCAGAACAAATACACAAGTAGATATCACAAATACAAAAACACGAAGTAAAATGAACAAAATAAACAAAATGAAACGAAACATGCAGCATGACTATGCGCTGTCAATCATTGTGCTGGAAGATTCCACTCTTTTATGGTACGTGGGAAAAAGGAAAATTTAAATGTGTCAGTTCGAGCAAAGTATGGAGTAAGTGCACTGGGATGATGGACGCGTAGGGCGTGTAGTTAAAAAGGATACGTAGGGTGCAGGATCAAGCGCCAACTTGCTATTTATGAGCAGGGAAAGGAACTCTCGACGGATATTTTTTCTTCTTGCCTCAAGGGGTTGGATATTGTTAATATTCATTAGCGCAGATGGGGAATCAAACGGCGAAAACGTGGAATGAATAAATCTTATGGCTTTTCTTTGAATTCTTTCAAGTTTTTTAACATCGGTTTTAGTATAAGGATCCCACACTACGCATGCATACTCGAGCTTAGGCCTGATTAATGAATTATAGGCGAGTAATTTAACTGCAGCGGGAGCTTTCGAAAGTTTGTTTGGCAGAAAACATACCTTGCGAAATGCGGACGAGCAGATATTCGTAACATGTGAATTCCAGGACAGGTTGTTAGTTAATGTAACACCTGGGTATTTAAAACTGGATACTTCATGTAATGGTGATTTCCCAAGGTGATACCTGTGAAGAAATATATTTTTTTTTACGTGTCACGTGAAGGAAATTGGTCTTTTCTTTATTTAAGACCATGTCCCCTTTCTGGCACCATGCAAGGAGGTTAGTTAGCGAAGTCTCAAGATCAATTTGGTGATTATAACGTCTAATATCCCGGTACAGCACACAGTTATCTGCAAACAAACGAATCTCCACGCCAGGAACAACTGTTTCAACAATATCATTAATGTAAATAAGAAATAATAAAGGCCCGAGTACACTCCCTTGTGGCACTCCAGAAGTGACTGCAAGACCGTCCAATTCCTCTCCGTTAATTGATACATTCTGTTTGTGGTTTGTTAAATAGTCTGAAATCCAAGTAACCAACATGTCGAAGTAATGTACTCGAGGTCTGCGTTTCATAAATGAAGCAGACGATTTTCGTCTCGAATAATGCATGCACATACCCTAACAAGCAAATGTCTCGTTTCTCGAGGAGTGCGCATAACAGGATACTCACTGTTGGAGCGACAGCTCCGGGCGGTATATTCGTCTAGCATCTTGGCACGCAGCATTTCATATGAGAGCTTTTGTTGCTGGGCTAGTTGGTTTGATTCCATGCTTTTGAGACTCAGTGCACAAAGGCAAAGCACAAGAACAAGAAGGGCAAAGCGCGAAACACAAGAATACGAAGGACGACTGGACGAAGCGGATCAGCGCTTTGTTCTTCCTGTTCTCGACTTTGTGCGCCGAGCCCTGCAAGTCGTGAAATACACGTGTGTACTGTGGCAGCAGCAGCTCCTAGGGCATCGGCCTGTCTAAAGGCCCAAAGCTCTATCTATTGTCTGCTCTCAGCGCGCGCCTCAGATTTCTAGCGCAGGCGTTGCGTAGCGAAGGCATTCCACGGGCATTCTTCCAGAGTGAAACGCAAACCGAAACCAGCCGCTGTCTACCGCTTGCCATGTCTCGTAACGGCTAAATTCCCATGATGCTTTCCGTTATATTTTTTACGACTAGGCTTCCCTCCCAGCCCGTGGCGCTCCCTTCTTCTTCCATGCTCGGCACGCACCTGCGAAGTATGCTCCGCTCCCCACGCACCAGCGATCACCGAGCCCCCTCTTGTGTCATAGTGTGCGCCATTCAACCCTACTACGTAGTAAGAGAAAACCAGTTTGAATTCGACCAGCGGAAACAAACAAACAAAAAACAAACTTCTTATCGCAATATCTCAGCAATAATTCGTTTTTTTTTTTTTTTTTGCTGCCGGATATGCAGAGACAATGTCACGAAATGCCGTTTATTAGATCTTGATAGCATATTTGGGTGTCTTTAGTGTCCCTTTAAACAAAATTTTAATATAAAGAATAGCTAGGATATTGCACTTAGGACCTGAGAGCTTCCAAAAGTGGGTTAAACTGAAACCAAAAGTAGTAAACACAGTGAGGCACACTTGTTCATCCTTTCATATTGGCAACTTTCACGGGATATAGGTGGCACCACTGGAAATCCAATATGACTGCCCTTGTGATGATCCAGCAGTCGCACTACACATGCACTGAGCTGGGCTACGCTTCCAGAAGATGCATGGCAATAATTGTGCAAGTGTTCAGTGGCGCAAAGGTATGCACAGTATTGTTAGTCAGCATACAAGCCCTTCGTGAGCAGGTGTTTAAGGAAGCTTATACAAAGGACCCCTCGAGAGTGGCTAGTCTGGTATGTGAGACATCCTATTGCTGACGGTGTTGTACAAGGTGTATAACACGTTCCAAAGCGGCTCTAATCACACCACTAAAAGCTACACAGAAATGCTCGACACAGACTGTGAAAGCAAACAAGAACATTGATAAAGTTTCAACTTATCCCGGGATCATGGGCACTCGCGGACTGCAGCATTTTGTCGCGTTGTGCATTCACGCGCTTGCCTAGTGACCAAACCCGCATTCCATCTGGCCCCTTTTTCCACTTCATTTCAACATATACACTGTTGCCGTTGCATTGGAGTACCTACTACCTAGTTTGGATGCAACAAGAAAACATCACTACAAGGTAATAATGATGGTCTCCTCTGATCATTTTAATCATTCTAACCCACCTGATATATATATATAAGCAGATCAATTAAGGGGAAATGAGGGTGCTCGTTATAATACATGAATGAAAGAAGTGCTCGTTATAATACATGAATGAAAGAAGTGCTCGTTATAATACATGAATGATAATACATGTACATACTGTTGGCTTCTTTCATTCATATATATATATATATATATATATATGTATAATTTTTTGCAGCCCCTCTGATAGGCAATGGTTTTGACTTTCGCAATTCATGACCCAGCATGAATGACGGCCTGTGGAGTGAGTTGATTTATGACTTGAAGACCACTACAGCACAAACAAGGCAACTCAAGAAAGAATACGACACCCCATGCACACACTGCCAACTGTTTATTGGAAAAAAAGGAGCATATTTAAACCTTCGTCCACCAACACATGTGTACAACGCTTAATCGCGCTCAACCCTGCCGTTGTGGCTAAACACTTAAAGCAAAGGTAACAAAACCAAACAAATCTTAGCAATAGCAGAGTCAGTTAATTGCAGCAAAAGCAGTGTCATATTCGAAGCAATAGCAGTCAAAACCTAAAATGCAAAAACAAAACAAAAACAAGGTAAAATAATAAAAACAAAAAGTTACACAGTACCACCCAAGACAGGTAGTCAGACACTGAAAAATATTAATGCAAGGCGAAGCAGATCTTTACAGAAATGTTTCAAGATAGTAAATTTCATTTTTTCGAAGAACCACAGAGTTATCACTGATACACACGCTCCCCTTCTTTTTAATCAAAAAGGCTTCAAGAATTTCTCGTGTCACCTGATAGAGACTTCTACCTAGAATCCTGATACTGCTAAGTAATGGCTCACACCCACAATCCATACAGTAGAGAGGCAAATCTGACTTTACTCCTTTCTTTAGCAATTTTTCATGCTCCCGTGCTCTGTCCTTGATGCTACGGCCCGTCTGGCCTATGTAGGCCCTTCCACAGATTAGTGGGATTTCATACACAACGCCGACGGCGCAGGAAACAAAACACTTACCATGTCTCTTATCACACTTTGGTTTTTTCATTTGCCCAATCTTTGAGCACAGCTCTCACAGCTTTTTGGATGCAGAGAACACAATGAGAACATTATAATAGCTTGCCACCTTCATGTTGTGTGCCGCTCAGTGTATATAGGGGACCATTTGTGGTCGCCTAGCTCCCATCTTGCCATTAGGTTCCTTCTTGCCTTTCATATTTTAAAGGAGGGTCAGCTACACCAAAAATGACAGAACATGAGAAACCAGCCATTTGAACCCTTCCAATATGATTATTGAAGCTAGCCTCAGCCATGTGACCACAGTATTTAAGCAGTGCAGATTACAGGCAAAGTGAAGCGATAACCCTTTGACCGTCTTGGAGTGTGCAGAACGGTACGGAAGTAGCTCTTTTTTTTTTTTTTTTTTTTGCCCAAGGTGAGTAAATCTAGCACAATCTACCTTCTAAGAGTTTGATGTTAATATCTAAAAACTGAAGGCTGTCATTGTTTAATAATTCATGCGTAAAAGTGAGCCCTTTCCTTTGTTGTCTAAAGGCGGATAGTATGTTCCCCACAGAACCATGGTACGTCATTGTAGCGTTAGTTTTTAGTATAACAAAGGAAGTCGTCCATATATCTAAAACTTTTCAGGGCTAGGTTATTGTCAAAGGAAGAGGCTAAATCATGGTCAACAGATAATATAAATATGTTACACAGAACTGGGGCAAACAGGAACCAAAACAAATTCCTTTTTTTTGCACATACATTCAGTTTCAAAAGTAACTACGGTACACCTCAGGTAAAATTCAAGTAATGACAAAAAATTATCAACACTTACACTGGCTGAGTTCTGGAAGGTTCAAGCGATTAAGTGTTGTACACATGCACGGTCGAGGATTTAAATATGCCCCTTTTCGCGTAATAAACAATTGGTAGTGTGTGCGCATGTGGTGCTGCATTCTTTCTTGTGTTGTCTTCTTTGCTCCATAGTGGTCTTCGTGCCATGAACCAGTACTGACAGAAATATTTTTTTGGCAACAATCACTAGACGAGTGAGACAGTTCCAGCTTTGAGAAGAAGCTATAGCTACTATTTTCCGATGCCGCATATGAATTGATGGTGCAAGCTCTGTAACATGCAGTACAAGCTATAAATTTAGCGTTCATCTGGCAGTTGCAAACACTGCATTCATGGAATCGAGGAGAAAACAGACGTTCTTACGTTCTCAAAACAAGTGTCTGCCATGAAGTCGTCGCCAATAAAAAAAATGTTGCCATCATGGATGGTTCGCAACTTACGTCAGTGAATTTCATATCATTTCATATCAATCCCACCAGTTCATATGTGCACTGAAAACCGTCATAGCTTTGGTCACAGTCTTTCCAATGCGAACCTTGGCTCCGCTCAGAGTTTAAAGCGGCAATGAAAAACTTATGCCTAAACTCAGAAATAACAAAACAGCTACGCCACTTGTACCAACATTAACGGTGTTTTTCTTTGTTGGCCAGGTTTTATCCCTATAGATAGATAGATGGATTTATTGAAAGGAAAAGGCAGAGAGGTTGGCCCGAATAATTCAAATCTGGCCTGCTACTCTGCACTGGGGAAGGGGAAGGAGAGAAGAAAGAAGGTCATGATGGGTGACGATGTGGGAGAAGGCATATGAAATATATATACAGACACAGCAGCTTGCTTTACAAGCGCGAATCAAGTCCGCTGGCGCTCAAATAACGGCAAAGAGCACGCACTGCCTGGACGCTTTTCACGGTGAGTAAGTAACTGACTTGCTTTTACCGAGATATTAATTAACTTGATTATCCCCTTCTTCCTGAGCACATAATCTAGATGTAATGTATGCAAGTTTATCCCGTCTTTGATTACACAGTTAGAAAACAGCAGTGTATAGAAGATTCGACTGCTTTTGTTTTCTGCTCATTTTGCATGCTTCACATACCGAAATGGAAATTACATTATTAACCAGTTGTCATGGCTTTGAGCAAAATCTAACTCAAAAGGAAAATATGCACAACAAGTGCTGCTCGACTGAACTAAATGCAAAAAAGTTAGGCAGGAGACGCCGCACCAAGCTGGTGAAGCACGAGCCGTCATTCACCAGGTATTACCTCAAGGGTGGCACCAAAAGCGGCTGCGTGGCGGCAGCACTGTACGTGAAAGTGGCGAATAAGCTGAGCATCCAGCATGATAGGCACAGCTAGGAAAATGGGAGAGAGGCAGTTGAGGTACAGAGACATGCTGATGCCATTCAGAGAATTTTTACTCTAGGTAGGGATTAGAGTTACAGGATAAGCATGCATTATGCTTGCAATCAAAAGTCATCAGAAGTGGAAGCAGGCTCGAGCATTTTGGAGCAGCTCAGGGAGCAGTTAAAATGATATTTTGGAGCAGCTTTCGAGCAATCAATTTTGAAGCAATCGAGTTTTGGAGCATTCGAATGATGTTTCGGAGAATGTTTAAAGGATGAAATACTCTTGATGATTACAGTTTTCTGTTCCCAACGTATAAAATCTCTCCTTTCATTCCTTCCATTTTGATGCGCCCAAGCAGCGCCACTAGTTTGGACGTTCACATGAATGGGCATATTCCCGCTATTCAGAGCATTTTCTTTGACCTTACGCCTGCGCAAATAAATTCCCGAGCACTGGCCAGTAGTGCCTTCAGGCAGGATAGATGGCACTAATGGGCAGGCTTTTCCCCCTTCAGCGTCTTTACTTAATTGCCTCCTTCCAGTAGCTGGTCATTTTTTTGCTTAAGCAATTCTGAGGTTTCAGTTTTAACAAGTTGGCGATAGGCCCTGTGTGGCCTTCAAACCCCCTTTGGAACTTTTATAGTGATTGGAACCTTCGACATCCTACAACGCTTCAAGTATGTGTTTGTTTGACATAGGCCTGACACGATTGTCATTGACAAAGAGGCTCGATGGTGAAGTACCTGCTTGTTTTGAAAGCAAAAGCACTAGAAGAACTTGTGTACTTTCTACTGCCAAACAAGTTTTCTAACCACTGCTACCAAGCTAACGTGGTAGTTAGGGCTACCTGCATCACTTGCGGCTCTCGCTTCTCTCTCCACCGGTGATTCAAAAACCTAGGAGGATGTGCTATGTCACATGCACAGTGCATTTTTTCACAATTGCCTCCAATCGCTTGTAACTCAAATTAAATTTACTTGCGAAAAAATTTTAAATTATGTTTCATGCTTCTCCACCTTGCAAAAATTTTGTTTGTATTGAGCGCAGTGCAAGAAGTGTTATACCACTGCTATTGTTCTTGTGTTGAGATGTGTTCAGGGGGGGAAGCAGGCTCGAGCATTTTGGAGCAGCTTTGGGAGCAGTAGTGAAGCCATTTTGGAGCAGCTTTAGAGCAACAAAACGAGAGTTTTGGAGCATTTTAATTATGTTTTGGAGCACATTTCCAAGGTCAAATGCCTTTGGTAATTGCAGTTTTCTTTTCCTGAAATACAAAATCATCAATCTGATTCTTTTTTATGCAAGTTCCAATTTTGCACTCACCTCTGACATGACAAACAGCCAAAGCATGTAAAGATGATTAATATAACACAGGCCGACCTTAGCAAAAACTTGGAACAGACTAGCAGCAAATGTAACGCTTGCTGGAGCGCTTCATAACTGAACATCTAGTCTGATCTAATGCGTTTACCTATTTTGACTTGATAGATTCAAATGTCGAGTCTACCACTTCGATGCGCTCTAGCAGCGGTACTAACTTGGAATTCAGATTAATGGGCATGACATTTCTGATCCCTATCTTGCGCATGTCTATTTTATTTTATTTATTTAGAATACACCTCAAAGCCCCCAGACAGGGGGTATTACATGATCCCTTTTGATCCTATGCCTGGGTTGATAAATTTCTGAGCCCATGGATATTTCATCTGCCAAAAAGGCGCCTTCAGACCACAATTACGCGCATTGACAAGCTCTAAGCCAGTGCCGCTTCAGTGCATTTTGCCTACCGTGGGACCGCAGACAACTGCAGCACAACCTTGTTCGTCTTGTCCATTTGTAAATATGATGGAGGTCTACAGGAGTTAAAGCAGGCTCAGTCATTTTGGAGCAGCTTTGGGTTGCAGATAGATGGCATTGAAGGGTAGCCTTTCCATCCTACAGCTTTTTTACTTCACTGCTTCCTACCAATAGTTTATCATTCTTTAACTGAGAAATGCTTGGGCTTCTTTTTAATATTTTGGCAATAGACCCCGTATGCCTTCCCAACACTCTTGAGAAGCTTCCTAGTGAGCGACAGCTTTGGCGTACCAACCCATAATGCTTCAAGTATGTTTTTTTCTGCCGTAAGCCTGGCTAGCTTGCCCCTGACAAAGAGGCTCGATGGTGAAGTACCTACTTGTTTTCACAGCAGAACCATTGGAATAGTACATGCAGCTTTTGTAGTCTTCAAGTTTTCTTCCTAATGGCTCACAATAGTTTGCGCTACCTGCTTCGCTTGCTGATCTCGCTTCTCTCCACCAGCAATTCAAAAGGCTGACAGGAGGTGCTACATCACATGCACAGTGCATTTTTTTTTTTTTTTTTTGCAATTACCTCCAACCGCCGGTGGCTCATACTAAATTTAATTGCGAACAAATATTTATTATACTCCATGCTTCCTTCCCTTACAAAAAACAAACAAACAAAAAAAGACATTTGTATTAAGCCCCATTGCAAGATGCATTATATCTTTGCCACTGATGCAATGACATTGTTCCTGTGCTCTGCTAAATTTGATGGCAAAACATCAAAACAACCAGTTTGGAGCAGTTTTGGAGCAATATTGCATTTTGGAGCAGGGAAAGCAGTTTGGAGCAGAATGGAGCAATTGGAGCAGCACTTCCACCCCTGTATGTTTGACAGTAAAACATCGCGGCAACCGGCTTGGAAGTTTTGGAGCAATATTGTGCTTTGGAGCAGGATGGAGCAGTGAAAGCTGTTTGGAGCAGAATGGAGCAATTGGAGCAGTGCTTCCACCCCTGAGTCATGCATGGGTGTCCTTCCATTCACAATCCATCTCCAGAGATAGATAAGGCAGACACAGGAATGTGGCACTGAGAATGCTGAAGCAGCTGGGTCAGTAAGCAGTCAATGGGTGTGGAGGTTGTGTTCAGTGTTGTGGTTTACTGGAGCATAACTGGTTTAGGAGGGCTACTGGGCAACTTGTACAATACAGAAGCGTAGGGCTTTGGCATGTGCCATGACACCAAGAACACGCCCTTAGCAAGGAACACCCATACAACTGTTGGCAAACGTTTCTCTCCTAAAGAAAGATTACTGTCATTGATTATCATACTGTTGTTGACTTATACTTTTGCTTTCAATACTTCACTATTCCTGGCTCTATCTCTCATTTATATAATAATTTCAGTACTTTTGAAAAGTTTTTCTTAGCTGTTTGCAGGATCGCGTATCTTTTTGCATTCACTCAATTTTCTTTAGTGTGTCATACTTCAAAATATTTATCTGCGTGTGTGGTTTACAAGCATTTTCTCTTCAAATCTGCAAGATGCCAGCCTAAGGCTTTGTTATTACTTCTAAATGCACATATTCATACCATACATTTGATATGCTGTAATGTTCTTCCTTTCTTTTTGTTTGTCATTATGAAATATTATTATACTGTGTTGCTGCTGGTTGATTAAGTAATTTACATGTAACAGGACCCTGTTAGAATCAATGCTATCATTTACAAGTGCCTGAACTTTTATGATTAAAATTTTCTTCATGCTCACAGACTTATGAGACCAGACCTAAACCACACATTGCCTTTGAGCTGAATATAATATTTAACCTGCATGTTAAGCTAAATTAGCAAGTCATTTGTCCCTCCAGTGAAAGGTCTTGGGAAGGGTGTATTCATCAGCAGGTTGCACATACATATCATGCTACATACTTCCGAAATAATGCATAGGTGTGTTTGCATTTCAACCTTGTTAAATTGTTCTTAAGAGAATGCGCATACATCTAGGGACCATCAATGATACAGTGGAAATAGTTTATGCTTGTGCCTATGCTAGAGAGCAGCAGAAGCAATATTTGAATGCAGATGTGTGCACTACACTGGCTGAATTTTGCAAGGAAGGCATGGCAAGGCATGGTGTGTAGCATATGTGAGATTTAACATAGCAAAACTGCACATGCACTATAAGAGGGGTCGCAATGGAGGGCTCAGGTTAATTTCAGCTGTCAGGAGTTCTTTAAATGGGTTTACCAGTACTGAATTTAGTTCAAGCTCTGCACACAACATACTTGTATCTTCTTTCAGATCAAAGGTGACTCTACAAGAAGTGGAAGAAAGGAGGAGGGATAAACCAACTATTCAATTATTTTTTGACACTGCAGCATGGCAGGGTAGAATGAGCATGACAACAATGATATGCCCAGTCCATAGCCTGGCATTGCAATGTGCATATGGTAGTGGTGTGCGAATTGCAGTTTTCTTAAACAGGATCAAATACAGGGTGTTTTGCTATCAAATAGAATGTGATTAGTATTGTTAAAAAACAAAACCGAATACAAATGAACAGCAATAGAACTGAATCAAATATGAATAAAACATTTGTGACTATTTGATACTTGTGAAAATATCCATGTGAAACAGCGAAGCGTTAGAGCTATCGAAAGACCTCACATTGAACTTCACTAAGGGGCACAAAATATCAGTTTATATTAACTTCGTAACTGCATGCCATATGCATAGAGAAATAATCTTTTGCTGCTGACGACAGCTAACTAGCACTAAATCTCATTTGATGAGAACGAATGTAACGCGTAGCGACGCTGAACCTTCCTTGCAGGTAGCCGCACAGACCGATCGCGGCAGCATGTTCTGAGGCGTCCGAGTGGGCCGTTTTAGAAGCAGACGTTGAAAAAAAAAAAAAAAAAAAAAAAAAAAAAAAAAAAAACTATGCCGTATCATACTCGAGAATAGATTCGATGCGTTTCTAATGTTTTCGAGCACGTACAATATATTAGAATCGATTTGCAGTAGAAATATATTTGATGGTAGGAGGGGGTTCTACGTCCCAACGGTAGAAAGGATCACCTGAGGATTTAAAGCGCACAATACACACTCCCCAAATAAACCATCACAAAATCTTTTTCTAAAATGATTTCAAAACAATGCTCCCTAGGAGAGCCAGCGCAGTATCTAAAGGAATAATGGTAGAAAAGGAAAGCAGGCAATGAATTCAAACATGACATACCTCGATATCTGCGGTGCCAGCGACGAATGCTTCATTCTCATTCTCTCTCTCCTCATTAAGTACAGTCAAAATTTCTACTACGCGATGTCTAAGTTCGCTGTCACTGCTGCTAGACTTTAAATACAAGCGGATGTCGCCCGCACTGTCCGTTGCAGCCAGCACCGTTTGCAGCGCCTGAGTGCGCCCAGTCTCAGGTTCGAAAAATAATCTTGCCCACTTACAGTTATCACAATCCTTGTGCATCTCAAAAGCAACTAAGAGTTCCTCTGCGTCAAAATCATACTTTGGCAGACCCATTGCTCCTTGTTCGATTGCTTTTGCTTTTCGCGCTAAACCTCCTGCTGTACGGAGGAAGGAATGGCTTTTTGTAGTAATTTATTGCCCATTGTTGCCCAAGTTGTTGCTATTGCCACTATTGCCACTACCTGCTACCACCGTAGCTACTGCTCCGCTACGGACAATATAAAATACCTTAAAACGGTAGAAGCCCGCAATTTCGCAATGTTTTTTAGTGCATTTATGACTAATATTGCGCTTAAAACGTTAAAAATTAAATCACAACTTAGAATCAACCCGCAAATAGTAAATAACACAGTTTCACGGTTTCACAATATTACCAATATAACAGCTTGAGGGGCTAGTTGGTGCTGCATAATCATGAAGGTTCCTCCATGTACATGCATAATACCCAGAAATGTGGCGGTGGCGCAACAAACACAAACACAATGTGTTTGTGTTTGCTGCGCCACATTTCTGGGTATAACACAGTTTCGGTTTCGGCTTTTGGTTGCCAAACGATCGTCTGATGCGAGTTAATCTGAGACAAACGTGCCAACGTTGCTTGAGACCCAACGAGAATTTAATGGGAGGAAGTTTTTTTCTTTTTCCATGAATAGCCTTTTGTTCAGCCTTATTATTCCGGCTTCTAGCTACTTACTGTAAAAGCCATCCTTTGGCAACTGAAACGGAAACTAGAACGGCAGAATACATGGTTGTACATAGACCTTGCAGAATATCCCCAGAATCTCATTGCAAATCAGCGATTCTCAGTAAGGTTTTTGTTTTTTAGATTAATTTATCCAATCGCGTATTATTAAAAAAATCGACAAATTTTCGCTTTTTGTGTGTGTGTGACGGTGGTGGTAGTAGCAGGCCCACGTGAAACGTTCCGAGTATACATGTGTGTGTTTGTGGGGGGGGGGGGGGGGGGAGGGTGCCGGATCGCATAATTCAATCTGTCGCGAGAGAGAGCAGAACGTTTTATTTATTCCAGTGGATGAAGGGGCTCCGGCCCTCCGTCGCTTGGGATGGATGGCGGGTGTCCCGCCTCAGACGCAGGCCGGCAGACGTTGTTGGCCGGCGGCGTCCCAGGCCAGCTGGATGGCGGCTAGCTGGAGCCCAGGGTCCGAGCAGCGCAACATGGTCTCCCAGAGTTGCGGCATCAGATTTAGATCCCTCCCGGGAGAAAAGGGGCAGTCCCAGAGGATGTGTTCGAGGGTCCCTCTCGAGTCACAGTTAGCACAGAATTCAGATATTCCTCCCGGGAGCATATGGCTCACCAGGAACGGGTGTGGGAATGTCCCAGTCTGAAGGCAACGCCAGGCGACGGCCTACCTGAAATTTAGGGTAGGGGCTGGCGCAGCAGCCACCCGTCTACTGAGTCTATAATGCTGCAGAATTTCTGTGTAAGATTTGGCACACTCTATGCTCCCCGCTCCGGCCCCCCCTCTCTGCCGCCGGCTCGGTGGTAGAGCCCTCGAGCCATGGCATGGGCGGATTCGTTGCCGGGAACTCCAGTGTGCGCTGGAGTTCAAATCTGTTGTATAGTTCGCGAGATTGGTGATTGGTGTAACATTCGAATTGCCATAGGGAGCAATCAACCCACGTCTGTAATTTCGTATGGCAGTTTTGCTGTCGCAGATCACGAAGCGCGCCTTTGTCTGGGCGCAGGCTAGAGCTACAGCCACTTCCTCAGCTGTCTCAGGAGATCTAGTTTTCAGGGTGACCGCGGTGATCGGTCTACCCAACCCATTCGTTATCGCTGCAACCATGAAGGGGCTTGCCCCTCCGGCAGCATCTACAAAGGTTACTTCCTCCGGCGGCAAGAGGCTAAATTTCCTACTGAGCATTTGAGTTCTTTTTTCCCGACGCTCCGTATGGTGTTCGGGATGCATGTTTTTTGGCAGCGGAGGTATCCATAGCCTGTCCCGTACAGCCATGTCTATTTCAGATTTTGTCTGAGCGCCTCCCCAAGTGTCGATGCCCAGTTTTTCTAGAATGGATCTGCCTGCGGCGGTTAGGCGGAGCCGTTCTACCTGTGAAGTGCGCACCGCTTCCGCGATCTCATCCCATGTGTTATGGATGCCCAGTTGCAGGAGGCTAGCGGTGGAGGTACAGCGCCGGAGTCCAAGGGCTCTTGTAATACTTGTGCGGATGAGGCTCTCTAATTTCTGTCGTTCTGCTGTCTTAAGGGGTAAGTATGGCGTAAAATAGCTGATTCGACTAATGATAAATGCCTGGATTATGCGCAGAAGATTCTTTTCCTTTAGTCCTCTGCCTTTATTCGAAACTCGGCGGATGAGGCTAACTGTTTGAGATACATGCCGCTCAATCCTTTTAATAGTTTCTCCGTTGTAGCCATTATCTTGGAGAAGGAGACCTAGTATACGGATCTGCGATACCTGGGGAACTTGATGTCCTTGTACCGAAATCTGTATATCCACCTTACGATCGTTCCGCAGGCACCGTGGATTGTAAATGAAGAGTTCTGATTTTTCCGGCGAGCATGTAAGTCCACGTTCTGCTGCAAACCGCACGATCGTGTCCACCGCCTCTTGTAGCGTGTGTTCAATTACGGCATCGCTACCCCGGCTGACCCATAGTGTAACGTCGTCAGCATAAATACTAAAATTTAAATGAGGGTAACGTCGCAGTTGTTCTGGTAATTTTGCCATTACTACGTTGAAGAGAAGAGGCGAGAGTACCGAGCCCTGAGGAGTACCCCTACTGCCCAGAGGGAAAAGTGATGATGTGCTATCGTGGAATTTAAAGCGGGCACTACGTCCACTCAAAAAGTTTTTGATACAGTTATACGTTTTTGTCCCTACATTCAATGCTGACAGTCCGTCTATGACTCCCTGGTGCGAGATATTATCAAATGCCTTCTTTAGATCGAGGCCAAGGATATGGCCTTAGCATCTTTACTCGTGGACCGGATAATGTCATGTTCCAACTGGACCATGAGGTCCTGAGTCGAGAGATGAGAGCGGAAGCCTATCATTTCCCGCGAGAAAAGGTCGTGTCTATCAATATATTTGGTGAGCCTGGTTAGGATAACATGCTCTAGTAGCTTTCCCAAGCATGATGTTAGGGATATTGACCGTAAATTGTCTATCCGAAGTGGCTTATCAGGCTTGGGTATGAGAATAATGTCAGCCGTTTTCCACTGCTGAGGTATTTCCCCTTTCTCCCAGCACTCCTGCATAAGCTGAGTTAGTGCGGCTACCGATTGGTCATCTAGGTTTCGCAGTATTTTATTAGTGACACCATCTGGGCCCGGCGCCGTGTTGATTCTAAGCCGAAGAATCTCTGCTCTTACTTATGCCGTGCTAATAGGGGCATCAAGCTCATCACTGGCGTCCCCTAAGTAATCTGGAAGGGACCTCCTGCTTGTATCGCCAACATACAAGTCTTGTAACTGTCGAAAGAACTTCTCGTCATCTCCTGGAAAGGAGTGTCTAATCTTCATGAGGTTAGTGCCTTCTTGAGCTTTCGAGTTCTCAGGGTCCAGAAGGTGACGAAGAAGTCCCCAGGTCTTAGGCATGCTCATATCACTCTCCATGTGTTCGCATCGATCCCCCCCAGTTTTGCTCGCATAGCTTGAAAGCGTAATCTTCAATGGCCTTATTATGCCGAGCTATCTTGCGCCTTAGGTTACGATTCCACCGCTGCCCCTTAAGTCTCCGTTCCATTCGTTCCTTTGCCTCCCACATGCGGAGAAGACGACTATCCACTAAATCCGGAGCGTTAGCGTCATCGAGATATTTAGTCGCTGCCTTGACCTCGGACTTTAGTTGTGCAACTCACGTGTCGAGGTCGGTTATTTGCCTTCATTGTCGCCTGTCCTGTTGTCCCGAAATTTGTCCCATTCCACTATCGCCGGCTTTGTACGACGTTCGGGGCCGGCGTACCCCCCCCCCCCCCCCCTCCCCACAAGTTTAAGCAGTTTAAGCGCGATTATGTAGTGATCGCTACCGAAGTTCATGTGCGTGTTGTTCCACTGGGGATTGAGGGTGCGCCTAGATAGTGTGAGGTCGGGGGGATGGTATCGACGCTAACACTGTTCCCAATTCGTGTCGGACAGGTAGGATCTGTATGTATAGTGCACCCTAGGTCTTTTATATCCTCCCACAACTGCCTCCCTTTTGGGCAAGGCGTACAGTATCGCCACGCAGGGTGTCTTGCATTGAAATCTCCCATAATCACTAACTGATGTTCCCCGCTGACTTGCTCTGCTTTTCGGAGCAAAGTCCTGAATCTGGCCATTGCGCTGCCTCGGTGAGCTGTAAATATTGAGGAGGAACATACTGGCCCTAGGACTGGTTCCCAGGATAATCTCCACAAAAACATTTTCTATCTCTGGCGATGCGAGGTCGTGTCGCACTGCTGCCATATTTCTTTTAACTAAAGTTGTCACTGCCGCCCGCTCCCCCTTATCGCTGTGGAATGCTTGGTATCCCAACAGTTTAGCCGGGCCCCCGGTTTCCTGAAGTGCTAATGCGAGAGGCGCAAGTTCTATCGTTGTGAGGAACTGCTGCAGCACCGGCCGTTTCCTTCGGAATCCGCGACAGTTCCACTGCCATATCTCATACTTAGCCTTGCGAGCCATGTTTACTCGCAAGGGTCTGTTCGATGTTCTGCTGCCAGGCGTTGATGCCTAGCAGCTTGTTCCGGAGTACCTGAGACTCCTCAGCTTGTTTTTGCACTGCCCCCACAAGCGTCTGGAGTTGGGAGGTGATTTGATTTAGGGAGGCGGCCATTGAATCTAGCGCCCCCTTAATTCGGGTCACCCTTTCTTCTACTGATTTTTCTTCGGAGGGATCCTCGCGTACTTTCCGTTTTACAGGTGGAGGGCTCGCCGTGTCAGTGATCATGCTATCCTCTTTAGCGTTCTGCGTATTGGGCCTGTTAGTGAGATTAGCGGCTATGCCAGATCTGGACTGCCCCTGCTGTTGCAGATTTTGAATTTGACCTCGAAGGGAACCTACTACCCCATTAAGATTTTGTAGCATGCTTCTAAGATGTCTATTTTCATCTCTTAGTTTTGCCAATTCCTTCTACTACTCCATTAAGATTTTGTAGCATGCTTCTAAGCTGTCTATTTTCATCTCTTAGTTTTGCCAATTCCTTCTGGGAGACCATATCTGCGAAACTCACCCCCTGCTGCTCCTGGCTGCCGCTCCGCCGCCAGGCGTCCGCTGGGTCTTGTGAGCTGGAACATTCCACCAGTTCCGTCTTCTTGCCGTCTAGCCGGGGAAAGGATTCGTCCCTGGCCTCGAACTCTCGCCCTTCCGTGCTCTTTGATCTGCTGCGCCGACCCGTCGGGGGTTGGTCTTGAGCTTGCGGAATTTGTCGCGAAGTTTCTTTTTTTTTTTTCCTCCGGAAATCGGCCTGGTAAATCAGTGTGTTGTTTTTCGTAGAATAACTTGCGCAGTCGACAACGCAACACTAGCTGCCACTGTAAAGGAATGTATTAAAGTGAGCTGAAACTACAAGAGAGTGATTACAAGCTGTTGGCCGTATCTGCCTCGTGCCAGGCCGTTTCTGTCCTGCCCGTGCCAGCATCACCTCACAGTATCAGGCGACGCAACATCGTACAAGCCGCGCCCAGTAGGGTCGTTGCATTGTTGGCCGTAAAAATTTCCTGTCTAGCAGCGCAAGTCGCGGGTCCCGCGCTTTATCTTTAAAATTACTTGCGGGAAAATTAAAGCGTCCTCAACTGTACTTTTTGGAACACGTAATGTTGACGTTGACAAGAACGTCCGATGCAAATTTCGTTGATATCGGTGAGCATCATAAATCGCCGGAGTTTTAAGAACGCTTTCATTTAAATGCTATTATAGTGCTTTATTTCACTGGATCTCTCCAGGGCCTTCATAATGCGCTGCTTGAAGCTTTCACATCGTACACCATAGTTTTCACTCGTCACTTCTAATTCTTTTTCTACCTCGATCCTTGAATACTTGAATTACCATCATCTAAAAGCTTTATATTCAATTTCCTTAAATGGGTCATGACACACATTTTGAAACATAAGCTATTTATTGCATCTTGTTCCTGATGTGCTAAGCAACTAAACCTCAATGTTTCAGCTGCATCGGAGATAAATCTAGAGCACTTTATCGGAGCTGCAGATATTTTTAAAGTTAGCATTTTCGTTTATTCGTCAACAGCTTGCTGTTCTGGCCATCGTTTATAGATAAATAGTTTATAAATAAACGTTTATAGCTAAACGTTGGTTCTGGCAACAGGCAGAGCCGGTCAAGACATATTAAGCAGGGGCCATATATAGGCCACCGCCGTGTCGTCTGATCCATGGCACGGGAAGCGTCAACGCGGTTACGCGAAGCCGCGGTAATGTCGGGCAAACAACAGTCATGTCGCTTACAGAGGTTACCACAAACTGAGCTTTTCGTCGATCTCTGTTAGCGCTTTTATGGAATGGATGGAATATAGGAACATCCCGTTTGAAACGGGGTGGTAGCAGTTGCTATCATGCTCATTTTTCCCCCATATATCTTAATTATTATTTTAGATTGGTTATGCCATCATTCTATTTATTAAATTTCCTTTCTACATTACCAACATTATGTCACTTTTCTGCTTTTAAGCCGCCAAACTTCCAATCGTTTTTTGCTAGCTTCCACCGCAGGTTCATTCACCCGGCCACTGGTATCTCTGAACCCCAGAGCTTCAGGAACAGTGACTGCGCCTGCATCAACTTCCGGATGGATACCATTACATTCGAGTATAATATGGTCAAATGTTTCACTGGAGTTACCACATACAGCACATGCGTCATCTTCAGTGTTAGATTTCTTTTTGTAGCTGCGTGTTCCAAGACACCCTGATCTAGCTTCAAAAGTAGGGCACTGCCTCTTGAGTTATCAAAGAAAGATTCCTTCCTGATCTGCTTTTTCCACTTTCGGTATAGCTCCACACTAGTGTTTCTTTTCCATAGAATTTATCCACTTTTTACCTTCTGTGTTTTTCACATGTTGCTTAACGCTCTTTATTTCTTGGTCCTTGTGACCAGCATATTTGCTGGTTAGCTTCCTAGTTCTTTTCCTCCATTGTGAGTCAACGCTTTTTAGGTATAGGTATTTAAATACTTGAGCTGCCCATCTGTTACTGTCCAATTTCCTCAGGCATTCCTCGTATAATATTTTACTCTGAGCTTCCCGTGCTTCGAAGGATGCCCAGCCCATATCTCCATGTACCGCCTCATTTGTGGTTTTGCCTTGGGCACCTAGTGCTAATCGTCCGACGGCTCTATGATTTATTTCTAATATCGACTGTACCTCTGATTTTAGGCACGAAATCGCATTTCCGAAAGCAAGCCCGGGCACCATAATTCCTTTCCGAATAATCCTCAAAACCTCATAGCTGTTGTATCCCCACAATGCCCTATGCTTCATTATCACGGCATTTCTTCGCCCTTTTGCTTTAAGTGATTGCTCATGCTTTCCAATTTATGCCAATCCTTCGTTTACCCATACCCCCAGATATTTATATTCGGCCACTCTGGGTATTTAATGGCCTTGTATTTTAAGACCCTTATCAGTTGAGTCGTTGAAAATAATCAGACCCGAGTTAACTGCGCTAAAAAAGCATAGAGCGTCCCCTTCGTCTCCGCTATACTTAACCAGAGTTTGCAGTTCTTGCTGACTTTCTGCTAGCAGCACAATATCGTCTGCATACATCAAACCGGGGAGGCGCTGCTCTACCGCCGTTCCGCCTAATCTATGTGGCAGGTTAAAACCTATAGGTTACTTTCTTGTATCCTCCGTTATATATTTATCATATAAAGCATGAACTGCGTTGGTGATAGAGGACAACCGTGTCTAAATCCTTTGCATACCTTGACAGCTTTCGTACTTCTTATCCCTTCCCATGTAATTTCTACTTTGTTATCCCCGTATATTTCCTGTAGGAACTCTGTTATCTCATAACCGATACCTTCTTCTTTCAATATGTTCCACAGGTATTCTATGTTTACATTGTCGTACGCCCCGTTTATGTCCAAGAAGGCCAAATACAGATGTCTATTTTCCACCCTAGATATTTCGATGCATTGGGTAAGCTCGACCAGGCTACCATCTAAGCGCCTACTATTTCTAAAGCCGCTCTGAAGCTGTAAGCACGAACAGGCTATCATCTAAGCGCCTACCATTTCTAAAGCCGCTCTGAAGTTCTCCGAGTACCTTGTTACTTTCTACCCATGCTTGCATCTTTAATTCCACTGCCTGCATGGCCAACCTGTATATAACAGACGTTATGGTAATCGGCCTGTAGGATTTTATGTGCATCCTTTCTCCTTTCCCTTTATAAATAAAATTCATTTTACTCTGCCGCCAGCTGTTCGGGATTTGCTTTTTTGTTATGACTGTTTCCAAAGCTTTTAACAACGTTTCCTTACTTCTTGGGCCAAGTTCATTAACCAGCTTGATCGGAATTCCATCTATTCCTGTGCTATCTGCGCTATTTGATCGTCGTTTAATTTTGCGTTTACTTTTTGTCTAAGTTCCATTTCTCTTTTGATCAAGGGCCTCATCTGCAGACTATGATCACTTCCCAGACTACACTCCCCTTCTTCGTCTATTTCCATATTGGCGAACTTACGATAAATTCCCTGCGACATTAGACAGTAGTCAACGGTCGTATGCCTGTTCCGGAATTCCCACGTGATTTTCCCCTCGCATTTTGTTTCTCTATTTATAATAACTAGCACGTGTCGCTCACAGAAATCTAGAATTAGCTTCCCGTTACAATCCGTGTATCCATCCAGATCGTCGATGTGGCCGTTCATGTCTCCCAGTAGAATAATATTGGCCCCGTCTCCAAACTGGCTTATATCGTCACTGAGACATTCAAAGAGATCCTTGTTTTCTTGCCTGCATTAGCGGCATCTGTGGGCGAGATTGTGGTGCGCGTCGGTGCCCAAGTACGAAAGCCGCACGAGCTGACCCGCTCTAATAGCGTACACACTGTACACTGAAACAAGTCTCAAAATCAACACATGAAATGCGCAGTGTATAAGCACCGTCCGACGGCGTTTTTGCCCTTTTGTACAATCTTCGGGTACCACCCGACAGCGTAGCAGCGTAGTAATTGAGCGTGGCGCACGCTGCTCGTCGACAGTAGTCTGGCCCTAGTTGCATCATGAAAGTAAACGATAAGCGCATAGGCTCACAGCCCCGGATGCCACAAGCTTACAGCAACAGCACCGGCGAGCGCGAATAAGTAATTTAGGCCTAGCGACGATTAGGAAAAAGCAGACAGCCAGAGCCATCGATGGCGCTCTGGCTGTCTGCTTCTCCCTAATCGTCGCTAGGCCTAAAGACTGTTCGATTCAACTGCACTCTTTGCACCAGTTCCGTAAAGTTCTGCGGCGGAGCCGCAAGCGTGCAGCACCAGTTCCAGCAGTTCAGGTGCAGCATCGGCACCAGCTACTTACAAACGAATGGTAGAGTGCAGGCCGGGCCGTCTGCTAGCCTTGCCGTCGCCAACAAGCTGCGGCCGGCTGTGTGCAACATCGCGTTAGCCGACGCCAACGTTCCGGTTGACTTGATGAATTTTCAAATAGCACATAACAACGAAGTTTTGACATTATCCAGCCGCGATGCTTTTGGCCTGTGCTTTGTAATAAACGGCACTTGCCAACGAGAATACGATAGAATTCACCAAGGTATCGGCTACGCATACTCAAGAAGTAGACACACGCATGCGGTGTGATGCATGCTGATTATATATTTCAATCATGACCATGTGCGCTTCGATCGCCGGCTGCTGCAAAAGGTGCATATATATGCATTTGCACAAGACGTACTTAATGCGATGTGGTATACTTGAAAATCTTCATGTTTGGGATGATTAGCGCCGTTGATCGAGCGGCATATACACAGGCGATAGAATTCATTCATTCATGAATATGCGATGCATACATGTACAAAAGCCGACCGCATGTGGTCGGCTATCTGTGAATTATATTGCCACTCACATCAACCGGCGCCAACATGCCGAATAAGATCAATTTTCAAACAGCACATCGCAATGAAGCGTTGACACGAACCAGCCTCGATCAATGTATGTGTATGCACACTATATGCGGCAGCTGGCACGAAGCGTGAACGAACTTCGATCCCGAATTGAAGTCAGCATGAACCATAACGCATGCACTTGCTTACTTGGTAGACATGGTTTGAAGTACGCGTCGTCGTTTCTTTGGCAAACACAGGCACCGTTCTCGTTGACGAGTGGAATAAGGGTCGCTTCACCGTTTATCACAACACGCAAGCCATCGTCGCGCAAGCTGTCGTCTGCTTTCATGGTGCGGCTGCAGATGCACCATTTCGGCACTGACCGCTGAGGAGGTGCACAGTTTTGCCGAAATTCCCGTGAACTCGACCTGCACGACGTCTGCACTTTTTGAAACGAACGGCGTGGTGCTGAGGCTGAGCCCGGAGGCTGAGCCCCCAAAAATGGCAAGAAGGAGGTCGAGAAAGAAAAGTGCAAAAAAGAAATTTAACACTAGGATCAGCTACATAAACATGCAAGGAGGTAGAAAAAGAGCGAAATGGCTAGAGATAGAACAGCAGTTGAAGGATGACAAAATAGGTGTGTACGCTCTTTGCGAGACTCATCTCAGGATCCGCCGTTTATAGAAGGCTACGTCTGGGAAGAGTGCAACAGAACGAGAACGAGAAAAAGAACGGGTGGAGGGGTAGGTATGGTACACCAGGGAACAAATTGGCAAAGAATTAAATCATCTTGTAAAGAACATATCTGGGTATCAGGAACAATTGCCGGCATAAGGACATGGCTAGGGGTAGTTTATTTAGGAACAGGACACCAATGCAGCCAAGAAAACAAGGATTTTGTTGAATGCCTTAGTGACGATATAAGCCAGTTTGGAGATGGGGCCAATATTATTCTGCTGGGGGACATGAACGGCCCTATCGACGATCTGGATGGATACACGGATTATAACGGGAAGCTAATGCTATAGATTTCTGTGAGCGAGACGATCTAGTTATAATAAATAGAGAAACAAAATGCGAAGGCCAAATCACGTGGTAATTCCGCAACAGGCAGACGACCATCGACTACTGTCTAATGTCGCAGAAAATTTATAGCGAGGTCACAAAAATAGAAATAGACGAAGAAGGGGAGTGTAGTCTGGGAAGTGATCATAAACGTATTAGTCTGCAGATGGGGCTCTTGATGAAAAGAGAAATGAAACTTAGACAAAAAGTAAACGCGAAAATAAGCGACGATCAAATAGCGCAGATAGCAGCAGACATATAGGAAGCAATAGAGAAAAGCCTCATGGATGACTGGGATTATGAACAGTTAGAACTACTCATAAGGAGGAAAATTAAGGAGGTTAAAGTAGCAAACCGCTGGAATGGAAAGAGGAAGCCACGGAGCTGGTGGAATAAGGAAATCAGGGAAGCTATTGAACAACGACGGGCTGCTTCAAGGGAACACTGAGTGGCAAAGAAAGCACATATATCTCAGGAGGAAATCGACCAAAAATGGGAATCATATCGACAAAAGAAACTTGAGGTACAGGCCCTCGTCCAAAGTAAAATAAGGCAGTCCACCGATCGCTGGATTGCTGACATACACGATGGCTCTAGAGGCGGAGCAAGAAAATTCTGGAACCATATAAGCTGGCCAGGGAAGAAGAATCAAAGAAAGCAGGATCGGATTCAAGATAACGAGAGAAATTGTGTAAAGGGAGACAACGCAGTGAACTACATTACATCAGTTATAGCCGAGTCATTTAAGAGCGACGATAGGTTAATCTCCGCAAATCAGGAAGCAACACAAGGTAGCAGAATACAAAGCAGCTTAGAACTGATGAATATAAACTGGAAAAAGGCAGAAAAAAATATTCCTGAAAACACATCTACAGGAATAGATGGGATTCCGATCAAGCTGATTAATGAACTTGGTCCAAAAAGTAAGGAAACGTTGTTAAAAGCTCTGAAAACAGTCATGCGAATAAGCAGATTCCGGACAGCTGGCGGCAGAGTAAAATGAATTTGATTTATAAAGGAAAAGGAGAAAAGATACACATAAAATCCTACAGGCCGATTACCATATCATCTGTTGTGTATAAGTTGGCCATGCAGGCGGTGAAATTAAAGGTGCAAGCATGGGTAGAAAGTTACAAGATACTCGGAGAACTTCAGAACGGCTTTAGAAATGGTAGGCGCTTAGATGATAGCCTGTTCGTGCTTACCCAATGCATCGAAATATCTAGAGTGGAAAATAGACATCTGTATTTGGCCTTCTTGGACATAAACGGGGCGTACGACAATGTAAACATAGAATACCTGTGGAACATATTGAAAGAAGAAGGTATCGGTTATGAGATAACAGAGTTCCTACAGGAAATATACGGGGATAACAAAGTAGAAATTACATGGGAAGGGATAAGAAGTACGAAAGCTGTCAAGGTATGCAAAGGATTTAGACACGGTTGTCCTCTATCACCAACGCAGTTCATGCTTTATATGATAAATATATAACGGAGGATACAAGAAAGTAATCTACGTTTTAACCTGTCATATATATTAGGTAGAAAGGCGGTAGAGCCGCGCCTCCCCGGTTTGATGTATGCAGGCGATATTGTGCTGCTAGCTGAGAGTCTGGGGAGAATTGCAAACTCTAGTTAAGTATTGCGAAGACGAAAGGGACGCTCTAGGCTTCAGTTTCAGCGCAGTTAAATCGGGCCTGATGATTTTCAACGGCTCAACTGATCAGGGTCTTAAAATAAAAGGCCATGAAATACCTAGAGTAGCAGAATATAAATATTTGGGGGTATGGGTAAACGAAGGATTGGCATACATTGGAAAGCATGAGAAATCACTTAAGGCCAAAGTGCGAAGGAATGCCGGGATAATGAAGCACAGGGAATTGTGGGGATACAACAGGTATGAGGTTTTGAGGGTTATTTGGAAAGAAATTATGGTGCCCGGACTTACTTTCGGAAATGCGGTTTTGTGCCTAAAATCAGAGGTACAGTCGACATTAGAAATAAATCAGAGAGTCGTTGGCCGATTAGCACTAGTTGCCCACTGCAAAACCACAAATGAGGCGGTACAGGGAGATATGGGCTGGGCATCTTTCGAAGTACGGGAAGCTCAGAGTAAAATATTATAAGAGGAACGCCTGAGAAAATTGTACAGTAACAGATGGGCAGCTAAAGTATTTAAGTACCTGTACTTAAAAAGTGTTGACTCATATTGGAGGAAAAGGACTAGGAAACTAACTAGTAAGTATGCTAGTCACAAGGAGGGAGAAATAAAGAGGTGAAAAACAGGTGAAAAACACAGAAGGTAAAAATTGGATAAATTCGATGGAAAAGAAACAGAGTGTGGAGCTATACCGAAAATGGAAAATGCAGATCAGGAAGGAAGCTTTCTTTGATAACTCAAGAGGCAGTGCCCTACGAATTTTTGAAGCTAGATTAGGGCGCCTTAGAACACGCAGCTACAAAAAGAAATTTAACAATGAAGATGACGCATGTGCTGTATGTGGTAACTCCAGTGAGACAATTGACCACATTATACTCGATTGTAATGGTATCCATTCGGAAGTTGATGCAGGCGCAGTCACTGTTCCTGAAGCTCTGGGGTTTAGAGATACCAGTGGCCGGGTGAATAAACCGGCGGTGGAAACTAGCAAAAAACAACTGGAAGATTGGTGGCTTAAAAGCAGAGAAGTGACATAATGTTAGTAATGTAGAAACAAAAATTTAATAAATAGATTGATGGTTTAGTTAACCAATCTAAATCAATATTTAAGATATAGGGAGAAAAATGAGGGTGATAGCTACTGATACCACCCCGTTTCAAAGGGGACGCTCCTATATTCCATTCATCCATCCATCGAAACGAATGGTGAAGTGCAGCACCACGTGAACCAGTTCACGTAGTGCCGGTGAAACGAACGGACCTCTAAATTACTTCCCCATCGAAGGCACAGCGGACGGCACTTTGTAATAGATCACCGAGACGTTTTATTAAATGGACCACTCGATCATTAAACTCCTTTACTCTCAACCCAACTGTTTCGTAGTAAAGGAAATTATTATTTTCGGCGACGCCTTAACAGCGGAGCTGTACGTACAGGATGTTAGCAAAACCCGTTGGATCCAACTGGTAACTGGTATCAACTTGGGAATTGTTCCTTAAACCATTAGACCAGTTAAGATGTTTGCCTGACGCATCACTGAAAGAAACTGGTACCTATATATTATGTTGTAATACATACGTATTGCTAGACTTTCCAAAGAAACATATACTCTCTCTAAACGAGCATGACTCGAGCCCTGAAAGTGTGTAAACACTTTCAATAATACTTTTTAATAATTTAATAAGTTAAACACTTTCACTTGTTAATGCTATCTCCAACGTCTTCAAGGTCGAATTCACTAACCCTATTTCTTAGTACAGTGCTACTAGCGTCCATGAGTGATACATTGCTGGGGCCGAGCCGCACAAACGCATGCAGTTGAAGTCACCAAGCATGATGATAGAGCGTTTGCAGTTACGGTAATTATTTAGACTTCCAAAGAAGTCGTGCCTCACATCAGTACACACTGGTGCGTAGACACATATCACACGCCATTCTGAAGACGAAAAAGAGAGTGCCCGAAATAGGTGTTGTGACCGCCGTCACAACCATGCCTGCACACTTCCGGACAAACAGCCCACATCTTGCCGAGGTTCCAACCGCAAGGTTAACATATATGTGTTGTACCGCGTAGTGAAACGCCGCATCATGATCGCGGTCCGGTCATTGTTTTCTACTTTTGTTTCCTGGTCCCGATCTACAACGATCTATATATAACATCAAAGTCCCGATCCACGACGAGTCGACACAACTGCATGTCTTTTTTTTTTCCCCAGAGGCAAACCCTCCTGCATATTTATCATTCCGACTCGAATGTAAAGACCTTTCGAACGACGCCATTGCATAGCAAAAGCCCACCGGAAGCATGGTGCCTCGTTTGAGCCTACCCCTAACGGACAGGCTTCTCCCGCCGGAGCGAAGACGCCCGCGGCTGGGAAGCGGCGTTCTTTTTCTTTTTGCCGCCACTCACTTTCCACTCTCCACCTTCTTGTAGAGACATGCGTCTTGCCAAGTTCCTCTCGACGTCTCTTTGCAGATGCCTCAGCTTCCATATCCCACGGATCCACTTCTACCTCTCCCTCCGATGTGGCGTTCCTCCTTAGTATTGCACCCGCGTCGCTGGCCGCGTCCCTCGCCGACGCACCGTCGCTGTCCGTCGTGGCACCAGTGAAGGTCAGGTCCATTGACAAGGTGTCGGCAGATCCCAGGCTGTAGGCAGACGCCGCATTAAAGGCAGTTTCAGGTGTCTGTCAAGCCAGTATCTCTAGTATGCGCCTTTTGCTCTCGGTTATAAGAACAGCAGCTTTCAGCAGCCCTTGCCGATGTATGCTTGAGCAGCTTGCATGTCACAATCTTCCTTTCGTACAAACATCCGCAAGCGAAAAAAAAAATAACAGAAGGTCAAGTTCACGCGACCTGCGCTGGGAGGGATATTTAGAGGTCAAACTTCCGTGTTAAGCCTGGTGGTCTCCATGTGACTTTCAGGCATAGTCACGTAGGCCACCAAGGGGCCGGGATCCCTGTCAAGGTTAAGGCCATGTGACCTGGTGGTCGTCATGTGACTCTGAGTAGTCACGTAGGACACGAAGTGGTCTGCGACCAACCAAGTGGCCCGTGACCACTGTCAATGTCACGAGAGCTCGGATTTCACCCTGAGATGCCACGTAGTGGTGACAATGCCATCGACAACAAATGAGGAGACTTCAAAGGGATCAACTCTTTATAGGGCTGACTTGCGCCCGTAAAAGAACCTAAGAGCTAGGCGGCAGCGATAGCAACAATCGTGTTCAGCTGTCGTTGATCTACGAATTCCGATTTCACGCATTAGCGCAAGAAAGATCGAGATAAAATTGCAAACGGTGATTAGCTCAACCTAGAACATTGCAGAAATATACGCGAGTGGCCGCAATCTTCCAGAAACATCGAGCATCTTGCGAGGCAAACTGATAAAGCTGCGTTTCGCGACAACGAGCATGATCAAACAAAGAGCACAGAATTGATATGCGTGCCAGAATCAGAGTGATAAAGCTGAATGCCGGTGGCTGTCGAAAAAAGAACAAACACAGTATGATTTGCAGCATTACTCCCCTACTAAAAAAGCATCGATCCGATGTTTACAAAATAAACACAGAAAGGTAAACAAAGCACTAAATATTGAAATAACTTAAGCGCGCAATAAAGTTTGAGGCGCGCAACATGGACGAGTTCTGGGAGCGCCCGGCGCCTCTGGGATGTGGTCAGGCCATTGGGGATGACCTGGCAGTCGAGCTGTCCGATGTGTCGAAGTGTATGGTCCGAAGTACCGCCGCAGAAGCTTTTCACTCAGTCCGCGGCGGCGAATTGGCGTCGATACCCAGACTTGGTCTCCGCGGGCTTGCACTTTGCGTGGCGGCATCGAAAGTTGTATCGTCGGGCGTCGGTGCGTTGCTGGTCTTTTATGCGCAGCAGGGCAAGCCGTCACGCTTCCTCTGCACTGTGAAGGTAGGCAGCGACGTCCAGGTTCTCCTCGTCGGTTACGTGCGGCAGCACTGCGTCAACCGTCGTCGTGGGTTCCCTACTGTACACAAGCTTGAACGGGGTTGTTCTGGTTGTCTCCTGGACGGCCGTGTTATACGCGAAGGTCACGTACGGCAGGATGGAGTCCCAGGTCTTGTGCTCGGCGTCGACGTACATTACAATCATGTCTCCTATCGTTTTGTTGAGGTGCTCCGTAAGTATATTGGTCTTGGGATAGTAAGCAGTTGTCCTCCGGTGGCTCGTTTGGCCCTAGTGCAAGATGGTCTGCGTGAGCTCCGCCGTAAATGCAATTCGATCCTCTGTCCGTGATAAGCCCTTCAGCAGCGCCATGTCGCCGGAGAATTCGCTCGACGAAAAACTTAGCAACTTATGCTGCGGTACCGTTGGGCAGGGCTTTCGCTTCGGCGTAACGGGTCATGTAATCAGTTGCCACTATGATCCATTTGTTCCCCGCTGATGAAGTTGGGAAGGGGCCGAGCAGGTCCATCCCAGTTTGTTGAAAGGGCTTAATCGGGGGTGGTATTGGGTTCAGTAGACCAGCTGGTCTGACTGGGGCGTCGCATTGCTGACACTCACCGCACGTTTTCACATATGAGCAACGTCGGGAGGTAACTGCGGCCGATAATATTTCTTTTGTATGCTGTACAACGTGCGTGCAAGCCGAGATGTCCCGCTGTCGGCTCATCGTGCAGCTCCTGCAGAATCTCCTGTCTAAGGCTTTTGGGCACAACAAGGAGCTGCGCGGTTCTGTTGGCAGCGAAGTTATTCTGCACGACGACGTCATTGTTTAAGACGAATGACAATAACTTACGCTTGTACACAGCAGGAGGAAAAGCGATCTTTACTTCGAGATAATCAGCTAGGGCTTTCAACTCAGGGTCCGAGCGCTGCTGGTGTGCAACACTGTTGTTGTTGTTGTTGTTGTTCTCCTCTAATGTGATGGCAACACTGCTCCCGCTTACCGGTCCCAAGAAGGCGTCTTCGTCGTCTTTTTCGGAGACGCGTCAACGGGGGCTCGTGACAAGCAGTCTGTATCGGAATGCTTGCGGCCAGACTTGTAGACTACTGTTAGGTCGAATTTTTGAAGATGCAGGTTCCATCGGGCAAAGCGGCCGGAGGTATATTTTAAGTTGGCGAGCCAGCACAGGTCATGGTAGTCGCTCACAACCCTGAATGGTCGTGCGTACAAATAGGGGTGAAATTTTGATGTGACCCAAATACTGGCAAGGCATTCTTTCTCCGTCGTCGAGTAGTTGGCTTCAGTTTTCGACAGGAAACGGCTAGTGTACGCGATAACATTTTCCTGTCCGTCAAGTTTCTGTACAAGAATGGCGCCTAGGCCAACGCTGCTTGCGTCGGTGTGAATTTCTATCTCCGCATTTTCGTCTAAGTGTCCTAGTACAGCAGGGGACTGTAAGTGGCGTTTAAGTTCCTTGAAAACATCATATTGCGGCACTTCCAATTTAAAAGGTACGTCGGCCTTTGTAAGCTGCGTCAACGGTTCGGCGGTGCGTGAACAATTCCTGACGAATCGCCGATAGTAAGCGCACAGTCCAAGCAACCTGAGTACAGCTTTCTTGTCGGCTGGCTGTGCAAATTGTGCGATCGCATCTCTGGGTCAGGGCGAACCCCATAATAGATAACGATGCGTCCTAGGAACCGCGTAGTTCCTCGTAGGCGAAGTGGCATTTCTCTGGTTTCAACGTTAGCCCTGATGTCTTGATTGCCTTGACCACTCTCCGAAGCCTTTTCAGGCGGTCTTCGAAGCTTGAGGAAAAGACAACGACCTCATCCAATTATACCAGATAAATCTGGCAGCACATTGTCCCATTACCCATTGAAATGTCGCTGGTGTGGAGCAGAGGCCGAATGACATCACCTTGAACTCAAATAGGCCGTCCGGTGTGATGAATGCGGTATTCTCGCGATCTCTTTCGTCGATCTCAATTTGCCAATAGCCACTCTTCAGGTCCGCTAAGTACTCTTCAGTATTTAGCGTTGCATAACCGGTCCAGTGTGTCGTCGATGCGGGGGAGGGGGTAGACGTCCTTTTTCATTATGCTATTCAAGTGCCAGTAATCGACGCAGAAGCGAAGGGTGCCGTCTTTCTTCTTTATCAAAATGACTGGCGCCGCCCACGAGCTCCTTGATGAGTCTGACGTGTTTTTTCGTGAAGATGTGTTGCTTGGCCAAAAGAGTTTGTCGCACTTTCGAAGCTGACGAAAAGCATTGCTGTAATTTTGAAGAATGGCTCGTATCTGGTCTTCCCTGCTTCGGGGGTAGTGCTGGATTAATATCGAACCTGGGATGGAGGCCTTGGTCACTTTGGTTATTCGCGGGCTCGTCGGGGAGGGCGAAGACATCGCTGATGTCTGCTAATTCGTCGAGGAAGGCGACCGTTGCTCTCTTGTTGAGATGCCGGCATTCCTAGGTGAAGATTATTACCAGCACTTGAGCTTGTCCATTCCTAAAATGGGCGATGCCTTTGTGATGCCAAGTCATCTATCCAGTAACTGAGCGTTTCCTTCGACATCCCCTTTCGCAATTTCGAATTCTTTTGTACCCACGGGGATGATGTCGCTTGATCGGGGCGGTGCAGTCAATTCTCCGTCGAGGACATTGAGAGCGACGTGATGCGTCGAAGTTCTCGTAGCAGGTATGGCTTTGTCCGTCTAGAGCTTGATGAGTTTTGAGCAAAGGTCGATGATCGCACAATGTTAATTCAGAAAATACATACCTAAAATCATGTCGAATGAGCATTGCTGTAGGACGACGAAGCTGGTAGTGTAAGTACGTCCATTTTTCTAACCCTTGCGGTGCATCGCCCCGACGGCGTAATAAAGTTACCACCACCGGTACGGATTAGCGGGCCATATCCCAAGCGGTTGTCAATTTCTTGAGCTGCGTGGCGAACGCCCCATTGATCACAGAATAGTCGGCTCCGGTGTCCACTAAGGCGGTAACCGTGCGACCATTGACAGCAATTTCGAGGTGACTTGTTCGTGTCTTCGTATTGAATGTTGGCTTCGGTTTTCGATTACGGCTTCGTCGTTTGCTGAAGTAGCGGCCGGGGCACACCATTGTCACTTCGCTGGGCGGCGGCGTCAACTTGGAGTCCGGTCGTGTTATAGTCGATATTGTCATGTGGAGCGGCAATTTAACGGCTTCGTCGTCGTCACTCGTCGTTGTCGGAAGAGGATCTTCGTGTTTTCGCCGTGAAACAACCTCACCTCCAAAGGATCGCTCTCTTTAGTTTCCCCTACGGGGGCTAAGGGACCTTCCCTGCACGTAAACGTGCTCCCTGGCGACACAAATCGGGCGTTGTACGGCTATGGGGAGCATGACATACGTCTTGGCGACGCATTCTCTCCCGTTCGCAAGAAGTTGTCGATTTCCTGCGGTCGCTTGCCAGGACGGGGTCGTGGGGCGTTGATGGCGAAACCGCGCAGGCCGATGCGTCTGTAAGGGCAGTGGCGTAGAATGTGTCCTGCATGCCTCACCGCAATGGAAGCATAGTGGACGGTTGTTGGAAGTCCTTCAGGTGTCGCATTTCCTGGGGCCTCGGCGTTGCTCGCAGACTTGGCGGGCGGGGGCCAAAAGGCGGCGTTGGAAACAGGATGGAAGCGACGGGGGCTTGGCGTCACACGACGTGGAGGAGAGCTACGTAGAGCGCCGGCGTAGCTCACGGCTGGTGATTGCTTAGGAGCGGCCGTCTGGGTTGGTGTACCAAGGGTCTGCTGTACTTCTCGGACGATGTCCGCAAGAGTCGCTACTTGGGGCAGTTGAGGTGGTGGTAGTAGTCGGCGAAGCTCTTCACGTACTACTTCGTGTATGATGTCTCGAAGGCGGTCTGCGCTCGCGGATGCGCTGCTGTATTGGCTTGCGCAGGCGAGTTGTAGCGGTCGATCATACTGGCGCATTCGGGCGTCCATCGTGGTCTCCATGGTGGAAGCTTCCCTTTGAACTTCCACCACGGTCTTTGGCGGATTTCGCACAGCTCATGTGAAAAGCGACTCTTTAACACCTCGTATCAAAAATCTCACCTTCTCGGTTTGGTTTGTGGAGTTTAACGTCCCAAAGTAACTCAGGCTATGAGAGATGCCGTAGTGAAGAACTCCGGAAATTTCGACGACCTGGGGTTCTTTAACGTGCACTGACATCGCACAGCACACGGGCACCTTGCTTTTCGCCTCCATCGAAAAACTGCCGCCGAGGGCGGGATTCGATCCCGCGTTCTTGGAAACAGTAGTAGAGCGGCTGGGCCTTACCTTCTCCCCTTCGGCCATGTTAGGATCGGTACGGCGAAAGAGGCGCTTCATCTCCTCAACATAAGCCAGGACCGGCTCATTTGGGAGTTGAAGTCTTGAATGGAGTAGGGCCTGGGCTCGTTCCGTGCGGATGACACTCGCAAAGGTCGTCAAAACGTCAGTATTCAATGTCTCCCAATCCTTCAAAGAGGTCTCATGATTTTCGAACCAAACTTGGGCAAATCCTTCTAGAGTAAAGTAGACTTGCCTTAGTTTCGCAGCGTTGTTCCAACCATTGAACCCTGCTAGCGGCCGAAGAGGTCCATCCAGCACAAATTTGAATGGTTTGCGGCAATATTTAGAGGTCGAACTTCTGTGTTAAGGCTGGTGGCCGCCATGTGACTTCGGGGGATAGTCCCATAGGCCACCAAGTGGCTCATGACCACTGTCAAGGTGAAGATCAAGGTTACGTGACGTGGTAGTCGCCATGTGACTTTGGGGCTTATTCACTTAGGCCACCAAGTGGCCCGTGACCACTGTCAAGGTTAAGGTTACGTGAGGCGACGTCAGTGTGACGGGGAAGTCGAGGGTGCTAGAGGGGCGATACGTGTATAAATAGGAGCCCCCGGGCTCCTGCATAGGTTTCAACACTGCGCGAGATGGAGGATAAACACCCTGCTACAGCAGCGAGTCGGAACGCGAAGAAGGCACGTCGGAATGAGGCCCTGAAAAGGCGGTGGCCGAAGGGACTGATGAAGAATGGGCTTTACGTTTGGAGAGACGCACGTGTTCAATCCAAGCTTGGCCATGAGCGTAGCCATGTGCATGAAGCTTTCGCTTCCCTCCAGGGCTAGCCAAAGTTAAAGCAAGAGCTATTCTTTTTCTTTTTTTTTTTTTTTAGCGCAGAAACTGATCTGGGCACCCTAGACTAAGACTGGAGTCTCGCCATTCCTCTTCGGACGTTTCGTAGCCATTGGCAACCGTTGTGTTGGGATTCGGGTTGGGCCGTGAGCCGGATGCCACCGGCACACACGCGAAAATAGAAAACAAACAGAAAAACGCGTTCTTTCGCGCTTACGGTCTCGCGAGTTTAGAATAAGGGGACCCAACCGGTTAGGGGAATAGGGTAATAGCGGGGCGACAATGCGCCCACGCGGAGGGCTGCGATGAATAGGCATGGGTAATAGCGGGGTGATAGTGCACTTGCCCAGAGTAATTGCTGGGATGCCAGCGCAGACGACAGAGGTTTGTGGTCAGTTAGGATATGAAAAGTTCGTCCTTCGAGAAAATGGCAGAAGTGCTTCACGGGATCACAAAAGATGACAGTCTCAGCACACCTGCCAAGCACGCGCAGTTCGTTCTATGTGGCAGCACGACTGAATGCCGACAGTTCGTTGTCCCGTTCCTGCCTGGCTCAGCGGGTCTTGTCAAATATATTTGCGGAGACCCGACGACGAGTGTGTCTGTGGTTCATCTCCACAGGTCATTCCGCTTTGTAGTTGACTACAGGAAGCTAAACAGTGTCACCAGAGGGGACCCGTATTCAATGCCAGATATTCAAGACACCTCTTCACAGTTGGGATTGGCCAAGTATTTCTCGGTTGTGGATTTGGCCTCTGGCGTCTGGCAGATCGAGATGGATCCTTCTGATAAGAAAAAAAACCGCGTTTAACACGACCAGTGGTCCTTATCAGTGGACGAGATTGCCCATGGGATTAGTAAACTGTCCTGCTGCGTATCAGCGAACCGGAGACGTTGTGCTCGAAAGGTTGACTGGCCACATATGTCACGTTTACATGGATGACATAATCATCAACAACTCTACGATCGAGTAGCACATGCCAGATATTGAGGTAGTGTGAGGAGACTGAAGGTCACCGGGCTGAAGTTGAAGCCGAGAAAGTGCCAATTTTTGAAGGCGAAAGTAAAGTACCTCGGGTACGTGGTGTCTTCCAATGGCGTGCAGCCAGATGAGGAGAAAGTTGAGGCGGTTCTTCGCTCTCCCAACTCAAGCGGTGTCAGACAGGTGCGAGAGTTTCTGGGCTTAGTAGGGTATTATCGGGGTCACATCGCAAACTTTGCGCAAATGGCTAAGCCACTGACATTGCTATCAACAAAGCACACACATTTCGCATGGACAGACGAGGCACAAGCTGCTTTCGAGAATCTGAAAAGAAAGCTCGTTGAAGCGCCAATACTCAGGTACCCTGATTTTAGGAAACAGTTTATGCTTGATACCGATGCGTCACAGTGCACGGTTGGAGCAGTCCTGTCGCAAAGGTTAGAACAAAATGAACATCCGGTGGCTTTCGCAGGTCGTCAGCTAAATAAGGCGGAGCAAAATTATAGCGCAATAGAAGAAAATGCTTGGCTCTTGTATGGGCGGTCCGCCACTTCTGTTACTTGTATGGTCGCAAGTTTAAAATAGTGTCAGACTGTCAACCGCTTAAGTGGCTTATGAACATCAGGGGTCCTAGCTTGAGAGTGGTATGCTGAAATTTTCAGCTTCAAGGCTATGACTGAAATAGAGCATAGCAAACGCGGATGCCTTGAGTTGGGGACGCTCGGAACCAGTCTCTAAAGTAAGTACCACAACTTTTATTCCAGTTATTGATGAAGAAATGCTGAAACAAGAGCAGCAGAAGGACACGAAAATTCAAGAAATGAGGGATAAACTAGCTGATGACCCGGAGTCTTTAAGCGGATACGCATTGAGCGCATTTGGCTTGCTCTTAAATCCTGGGTCTTAATCGTTGACGCTGTGAGTGCTGTGAGCCTGCTAGTCAAGTTTCATCCATGTACAAAGCATAGTATAACATCCTCTTCTGAACACTGTTCAGTTGTCTAAGCGTTATTATTGTACTCTTGTGTTTAGTTTTACTTGTATAAATGGTATGAACTCAGTTTAATTATGTGTATATCAACCTGTCCCCTTCATGCATCACTGCCTTGTCGTGGCGGAGGGGCTTGCGATACTCGATGAAGTCGTGAGCTCTGCTGTGTAGGGCCACCCAAGATAGACAGGTCACGGCAGAGAGTTCTGACAAAATGTGATTCACTGGAGAAGGTAATGGCAACCCACTCCAGTATTTCCTGCCAAGAAAACCCTATGGCCAGTCACAATAGCATTAATAACATGACGCCGGAAGATGAGCCCCCCAGGTTGGAAGGCGTCCCACATGTTACTGGGGGTGAACAAAGGGCGATTCCTAGTAGCTCCAGGACGAATGAAGCGGCTGGGCTAAAGCCAAAAGGACGCTCAGTTGTAGATGTGTCGGGAAGCGACCGGAAAGTCCGATGTTGCAAGGGGATATATCACGTAGCAACATGGAATGTAAGATCTATGATGCAAGGCAAACTGGATGTCGTCAAGCGAGAAATGGACGGATTAAACATTGATATCTTGGGTATCAGCGAGCTCAAGTGGACAGGAATGGGAGAATTTAACTCCGGCGACCATTATGTCGTTTATTGTGGGCACGAATCCAAGAGAAGGAATGGGGTCGCTCTCATAGTAAACAGAAGAATGGGCAAAGCAGTGCTAGGGTACAACCCCAAAAACGACCGAATGATTTCACTTCGGATCCAAGGTCACCCTTTCAACATAACAGTTATCCAAGTCTATGCACCGACCACTGCTGCTGAAGAAGCTGACGTTGAGAGATTTTATGCGGACCTGCAATGCCTTTTAGACCGCACTCCATCATCAGACGTCATTTTTCTCATAGGAGACTGGAATGCTAAGGTAGGGAGTGAAGAAATATCCGGAATTATAGGCAAGTTTGGTCTTGGCGAGCCAAATGAAGCTGGGCAGAGGCTAGTAGAGTTCTGTCAAGAAAACAGCCTGACCATAACGAATACTCATTTTCAACAGCACAATAGGCGCCTGTACACATGGACTTCACCGGACGGTCTGTACAGAAATCAGATCGATTATATTCTTTGTCGGCAGAGATGGAGAAGCGCTATACAAGCAGTAAAAACAAGGCCTGGGGCCGATTGTGGCACCGATCATCAGCTTCTAGTTGCCAAAATTAAGCTTTGATTGAGGAAAACGCAGAAAACTAGAAGGCCTTTCAGGTATGATCTGGATCAAATTCCATCAGAATATGCTGTGGAAGTGAGGAATCGATTTCAAGAATTAGATCTAGAAGACAGAGAGCCTGAAGAGATGTGGTCTGATCTTCGTGATATAATACAAGAAGTTGCTACTAAGGTAGTTCCAAAGCAAAAGAAATGCAAGAAAGCAAGCTGGTTATCTGAAGAGGCTTTGCAAATAGCTGAAGAAAGGAGGATGGCAAAAGTTATGGGGGAAAGAGAATGATACAAGGTTCTCAATGCGGATTTTCAGAAAATAGCAAGGAGAGATAAGAATGCCTCCCTGAACACACAGTGCCAAGCAGTTGAGGACAACAGCCAATTAAGGAACACAAGAGCTCTGTATAAAACAATCAAAGATATCAAAGGAAGCTTCTGTGCTAAGCTGGGCGTGATAAAGGACAAGCGAGGCAAGGACCTCACTGAAGCCTCAGAGATAAAGAAGAGGTGGCAGGAATACACAGAAGAACTGTACAAGAAGGACCCGGATGTGCAAACCCAACATAAGACGGTTGTGATTACTGAACTCGAGCCGGGCATCCTGAAGAGTGAAGTTGAATGGGCCTTAGCCAGCGTTGCTAAGAACAAAGCTAGCGGAATTGATGGTATTCCAGCTGAGTTGCTTCAAAACTTCAACCACGACGCTGTTAACATTCTGCATACATTATGTCCGAAGATTCGGACAACCCTGCAGTGGCCACAGGATTCGAGGAGGTCGGTTTACATCCCCATTCCAAAGAAAGGCAGTGCCAAAGATTGTTCCAACTACCGCACGATAGCGCTTATTTCGCATGCTAGCAAGGTGATGTTGAAAATCCTCCAAGGTAGGCTGGAGCAGTATGTGGATCGGGAGCTTCCAGACGTGCAAGCTGGGTTTCGCAAGGGCAGGGGAACTAGAGACCAAATTGCCAACCTTCGCTGGATCGTGGAAAAAGCAAGAGAGTTCCAGAAACCCACCTACTTCTGCTTTATTGATTATGCGAAAGCGTTTGACTGCGTAGATCACAGTAGATTGTGGCAAGCTCTCCAAGAGATGGGAGTTCCAATTCACCTCATCTGTCTCCTCAGGAACCTGTATGAAGGGCAAGAGGCCACAGTCAGAACTGGGCATGGTCTTACTGATTGGTTTCCGATTGAGAAAGGAGTGAGGCAAGGCGGCATACTGTCGCCCTGCCTATTTAACCTATATGCTGAGTGCATCATGAGGAAGGCCGGTCTGGACGAGTCTTCAGCTGGAGTGAAGATTGTTGGAAAATGTATCAACAACCTTAGGTATGCGGATAATACCACTTTAATGACAGAAAGTGAAGTGGAACTCAAGAGACTTCTGATGCGCATACAAGAAGAGAGTGAGAAGTTTGGGCTTAAACTGAACATTAAAAAGACAAAAAAATGGCGTCTAGCCCTATCAAGTCCTGGAGCATCAAGGGACAAGAAGTGGAAGCTGTGACAGATTTTCTCTTCTTGGGCTCCAAGATTACCCCGGAAGGAGACTGCAGCCATGAAATTAGGAGACGCCTGCTTCCGGGAAAGAGAGCCATGGTTAGCCTTGACCGCCTAGTAAAGAGCAGATACATTAGTCTGTCAACCAAGATCCGTATAACTCGTGCTATGGTCTTTCCAGTTGTGATGTATGGATGCGAGAGTTGGACTGTGAAGAAGGCTGACCGCCGTAGAATTGACGCGTTTGAATTGTGGTGCTGGCGGAGACTCTCGAGAGTTCCTTGGACTGCCAGAAGATCAAATCAGTCGATATTGTCGACCATAAACCCTGAATGCTCATTGGAGGGTCAAATTCTAAAGTTACAGCTCAGATACTTTTGTCATCTGATGAGAAGAGAGGAGTCGCTGGAGAAAGATTTGATGTTGGGAAAGGTTGAGGGTCGCCGGAGAAGGGGTAGGCAGCGAACGCGATGGTTATATGGCATCCTCGAGGCGCTGCAGATGAAGTTATGTGATGTTAGGAAGATAGTGAGAGACCGGAAAGCATGGCGTGACACGGTCTATAGGGTCACGGAGAGTCGGACACGACTGAGCGACTGAAGTGAACTGAACTGATATCAACCTGTATGATACCACTTTTAGAGCCCTTTCAAATTGTGTATCCGTTGCAATGCTTTACTAAAGGGAAGAAAGTGTACACGCATTTTTTGTTCATTGTAGAATTGTAACTACTCGAGCGAGTTGATTGTCAACAGATGTTAGGGAGCTGGATGACCTTGTTGTTGTGTGTTAAATGCGGACTTCTTGTTGGATGGTGATGCGGTTGCACTCATCTGTGATGTGCTTTCGTGGCAGTGCGCATACAGCTCAGGGTCAACGATGTATGTAAGCAAAAATTGATGTGAAGGTGCATAGACTTCGAAAAAAAAAATAGATTTTTTTTCGAAAAAACTATACGGTGAGCGAATATGATGGTTAAGTGCCGGTGCCGGGACGTGTGATCCGGGTTGGGCAGTGAGCCGGAAGCCACCGACCTCTCTACTAGATTTCCTGCTCATGTCGGCTTTTGTCCGAAAACCGGATGCGAAGAAGGGTTGCTGAACGACGCGCTCGAATGCGGGGACGACGTGCTAATGGCGGCTACACGCGCGCTGTCGCGAGTATTGCGAGGATGGCGAGGGTTCCGAGAACGGGAGGAAGGACCCGATGGGACAAGGAAAGCGGCAAAAGGACGGTGGGACAGAGAGGAACGAGAGACGTGCTAAAGGAGGTCGACCCTGCCGCGTCTCCCGAGGGACGACTAGTCCTACCGGTGCGTATATTGAGCTCGCCGTGTAGGCCGTCATCATCAGTGCTGCCTGCAGCTATGGTCATCATCTCCCAGCTCAAACACCGGATCGCCGCAGTGGCGTCCAGACGCAGCATCAAGGCCGTCGGGTAAGAGAGGCATCCAGCTCTGAATAAATCTGTTACTGCAGCCCTATTTCGTGTGCGATTCTTGCTCTCCACCCCGAAAAGAGCCTTATAACCTGGACATCACACGTACACACCTCAGTGTGCTCATGTAAGCCGGTGTTCATCAACACATGGAGAGTGTGCCGCGATCAGTGACGTGTGTTCAAGAGCAAATGCTGACAACTGTTTTCTTAGCTTCGTTGTTTGAGCTGTAACCTACGCACTGCTGAAGTCATGTTGTGCATTAAGATTTTGCTGATGTGTACCAATGTTTTCTGTGATCTTTACCTACTTTTAAACATGATAGTCGTAATCTAGACCGCTGCCATGCAGTGGGATTTCCGATATGTCTAATAAATCCTTTGTTTAATATGAATTTTCTCTTTTTTACTATACCCCATGGAACTTTAGCACATTTAAACACCTTCTAAATCGCAACATGAACCATATCCACGAGATCCCTGTCCAGTCCCCTTTAAATCCCCAGTGGCATGCTACGGATCTCTGTGGGAACAAAAACCCTAGCAAGCGTGTTGTGTGTGGGATGGCCCCAGATGGGCTTGGGATAGTCCGCATGTCCTGTCGCTACCTCGCACGAATTTTTACAGAACGCCTGGGTTGTCACTGGGTGTGCCAAGGTCTGCAATAGCATAAAAGATTTTCTGCAGAGGTTTAAAATAAAGTATTTATTGGTTACAAAAAATGGAATGCAAGTGTGCTAGTACACAGGCGAGTGTCCCAAAGTCACATACGGCACGGGGACCCTCAGTTAAAGGGGTTTTAAAAATTAAAGAGCACTGCAGAATCTGCATTGGAGTAATGCGAAAACACGGCTGCTGCCGTTGGTTGCTTAAAGTTGCTTAGTTCACTTCTAGTTTGCCCATTTTATTCTTTGGCACTTTCAAATTGCGCGAAAATCCCTTCCTATACCCTTTTTTTTCGGCTCTACTTTCGGTTGCGTGACGTCACATCATTGACGTCACATTAATTCACTTATTGTTTACCCATTTTATTCGTTGATACTTTCAAATTGCGCGCCAATCCCTTCCTATGCCCTTTTTCGGCTCTACTTCCGGTTACGTTACGTCACATTCTTGACGTCACCCTAATTGACTAATTTAGTTAACTATTTCGTATTTCATACATTTTGATGTCATTCTAATTGACTGGCTTAATTAACTATTTTAGTATTTACTACATTCAAATGTGGCGCCAAGCTATTAGCTATTGAGACCATTTTCACCTTTACTTTTACATTTTTTACCTCTAATTTATTACTTAATTAATTTATTGACATAACTATTTTTCAGATACAACAATGCGTCACCTTCTATCGATTGATACCACTCATTAACCTCTACCACTTTTCAATTGCTCACAACTGCTGCGGACACGATTTTGATGACGTGGTCTGCTGACGCGGTCTGCGGGCAGAAATCTGTGAACATAGCGAAATAATGCTTTCGTATTAATAAATTAAGATTCAGGTCGCCCATTATAGATAGTCTCCTCTGCGGCGGTGCAGTAGTTAGAGCGCTCGACTGCTGTACCCAAGAATGAGAGATCAAACCTGGTTCGCGGCGGCCGCTTTTTGATCGAGGCGAAAAGCATGGGTACAGTGAACCAGAAGCATGGGCCCCCGTGTGCTGTGCGATGTCAGTGCACATTAAAGAACGCGGTTTTCGAAATTTCCGGAGTCCTCCACTACGGCGTCTCTCATAGCCGCAGTCGCTTTGGGGTATACTTTGGGGCGTTAAACCCCATAAACCAAGCCAAACCATTACGGATAGGTTACCTAGCCTGGACCTGTCCTTGCAGGCGTCATGCATCTGTGTGACAAAATTAGACACATATTGAGATGATAGACAACATATGACGAAGTTAGTCGAAAGCTTGCTATATGTAATTTCAAACGTCATAGCTTCTGCAACACTGAAGAAGATGTTTAAAAACGTTTAACGAATTCTCGAAGAAAACACATAGGCCTCGTGTAACTGTCAGAAATTGAGCCCAATATTTTCGGCACTGTTACGATTCGCCACTGTCATGTGCTATAACCGACGTGGCCGCAGCGTAATGCAGTCAACACAAGAGCAACAGTCAAAGCAGCGAGCGTTTCGGCTATTTCAGCGCCGTGCAATAGGCCGCCTAACACTTCCTTCCGCGGACATGCTCGACGTGTTCAATCTACACTTGTCGTTATCTGTGTGCGTGCGTGTGTGTGCAAACGCTGGCCAAGCCTAGCCATCGAGGGAGAGAGCGTGGCCCTCGCCCGTTAGCAGGAGGTTCCTCCACGCCGCAGTGACTGAGTCAGCAAAGCTTGCTCTGACATGAATCTTTCTCCCTTTCCCTCTGAACTGCCGAGTGTATAAAAAGCAGCGGCTGTTTCCGCTGAGAGACTACGCAGAGACAACGACGAGACGACGCCGAGACACCTGCTTTGTAAGCAAGTCAGTTTTTTGTCCGGGCCTGCTTCTGTGCCCGTTCCTACGTGATGCTGCATTAAACGTTTTTTCTGTTGATGCCTTTCGCCGAGCCACCGAACCTCAAGGCTAACGCTACCGATGGGGCCTCCTCGAACCACATCTAACAGCACTATACTTTCCGATCTAGTGATAGCCCCAAATACGTGTTGAGGCTATCGACAAGCCAGAAATCGCAACGTAGAACTCGCTACGTTGCGGGTAGTTCGCGCTTTCTCTCGGAATGCTGCCTAGTGAAAACAAAAAAAGTGTTCCTAACAGAAGCACTTGCTCTGCAGCGTTGAGAATTCTGACATCGCCAGCACAGTCAGCAGCTACGATGAAGAGCTAGAACGGTGCCGACGCCCGATGGAGCGCCTGCGTGTTTGGCGGAACGTCCGTTGGTGGCGCGGATGTCAATGCGCTGGCAGCGCCGCCCCACGAACGCAGCAAGCCTATACTGTATGCATAGGAGGGCACGTTTCTACTTTATAGTACCCACGCTTGTGTCCAAAAAAGTATTTTTTTTTCTCTGGCAGCTAAAGAGAATGAATAAATGGACCGAAAAAATTAGGATTGTACAAAAAAAAAATAAAACAAGAAACAACAATGCTGAAATGGCTGGACAACAAGCAGTACAGTGTGTCATCCGCACTGATGCACTTCAAGCAGTACGTTTGCTCCGACGTGTCAGCCGCTGCCCTAAAATATGCCAAGACATCCACCAGCTCGCGGCGCGCATCCCGCAGTCAATACGCACTGAGTGGGTCACACGGGACCTGTTGCCTTCCCAAAGTCAAGAAGATTTAGCGACCCGCCTTGTGAACCAAGACGCATCAATGCCACGGCTCCTTGAAGTGGACGACGCTACCCTCCTTTTATCAAGAAAGGATCCCCTCCGGCGCCGCACACGTGCACTTATCCCTCCGTGTGCGGTATCCTTTCCCCGCGGTCTCACCCGCGCAGAAGAGGTCGCGCATAGGAGGATCCGGGTCGGTGTTGCCCTCACATCAGCTGTCAATAGGACGTGTTCTCACTTTCGACACTTATATATATTCCCGATCTGTAAAAACGGAAATGTTGAAGCCGACATTCACCACTTGTGGGACGGCCCAGCACCGAAACCAACACGAATCCGGCACCTGATAGTTGCCCTTTCAGCAACCAATCCTGCCTCATATATCGCTTGGACTCAGGGCCCTCGCTCACTCCTGGACTTCATAAAATCAGCCATTCTTTTTCGATTCATTTAATCATTTATTCATCCTTCATATCATACCTTACTGATGCCCTGAGGCAATATATATATATATATATATATATATATATATATATATATATATATATATATATATATATATATAAACAAGCAGTGCAGTGTGTGGCCTAACTTCTTCGATGGAAGTAAGCGCAATATTCAGCAGTCTGGAAATAGAACAATAATATTACATGTTACGGACGACAAGGAAGAAGAAGCGGGCAGTGGCGCGGGAAGGAGCGCTCGCGCTAGGCCCGCGAACATTCATTAAACGTCATCTACCATCGCCATCGGTCATGTTCTGTCTCCTGTCTTCATCGGCTTGCCGCTTCGTAACATTTGGTGGAGGTGCGGGGTACGACATCCCCATCCTCGCCTTGGAGCATCGAGGCCATCTTCAAGCCGGGACCATCACCGAGGGCCCAAGGACATCGCCGAGCAGCTTCGCCCCAGCCCTTCAAGCCCAGACCTGAACAACTACCACCGCCCAGCCCCCAGCCCGGACCTGAAGACAAGGAGAACAGACATACGAATCAGAACCGAGACGAAGGACCCGAAAGACCCGAATAACCCGAAGGAACCGATGGACACGAACACGCAACCCCCGCCCAAGCTGCCCGACGTGACCTCGAGCCATCGGTTCCATGGACTCTGGTGACGGATGGTTGACAGCTCCAAGGGAGGCGGATCACCCACGCATCAGACATCGCACCGGCAAGCCGTTCTATTCTTCCTTCTTCCTCTTCTTCTTCAAGCATCCAGACACGCCCATAATCATGCCATAAAATCATTAACATCGCGGAACTTCCTCGTCCACGATCGGGACGATCGCTCGGTGGCCGCGGGTCATGTTACGGACGACAAGGAAGAAGAAGCGGGCAGTGGCGCGGGAAGGAGCGCTCGCGCTAGGCCCGCGAACATTCATTAAACGTCATCTACCATCACCATCGGTCATGTTCTGTCTCCTGTCTTCATCGGTTTGCCGCTTCGTAACAATATATGTAGCATAATTTTGGATTACATGAGTGACGTTGAAAGACGGGGCGCAGTAAGCGAACAAAGAAGAATAATTGATGTTCCGGCTGAAATGAAGAATATGTAATGCGGTAACGAGATAACTGACGGTACATTAATGCAAACCAGCAGATCCGAAGGGAAGGACGGCACAGTAGGGAAGATGAGGTTGGTGCTAAATATTTATGCTGCAGTGGATCCGTATGCGTGAGAGACGACGATCGAGCGCTTACTCGATTAGAGCAAATCCCCGAGCCGTTCCTTACAGCCGCTGCCTGAATACAGACACTGACCGGAGCTGGAAACGTCGATTCATTGTCGACGAGACACACGCACGACAGGGTTGGTGCCCAGAAGAGCCAGCCAGTGACGAAGCGTGGTTCGCTTTTATATGCTGAGTTACATCAATGCGGATATTATTCCGACAGAAAGACTTGAATCGTGGGAAACGAAGAAGGCGATTACTGACGAAGATGCCACTGCTTGTTCGAGGCACGCAGCGATACAGCAGCCGCGAGCGCTACCATTACACGCCTTGCCACTCTGATAACCGCGCATCCCCCACTCACTGCTGGTTAGGAAGCCCTTTAACCTGTGCTGTGCGCTTGCGTTGTATCAAGCGGAGATGTCACCTATTCTTGTGCGAGGATTTTACGGGGATTTTACAATATAGAAAATTAAACAGCCTGTCGGCTCAAAAAACGCAATTGGTGGCGAATACCGTCATGTCTGTCAAAAGGCGTCGTTGTTTATGAGCTTGAACGTCCCAAAGCGACAGAGGCTATGAGACGCCATAGTGGAGGGACCTGAAAATTTCGACCACCTGCGGTTTGTTAACCTGCACTGACATCGCACATCGCACAGCACACGGGCGCTTTGCTTTTCGCCTCCATCTAAAGCGGCCGCCGCAGCCGGGATTCGATCCCGCATTCATGGGCACAGTAGTCGAGCGCCCTAACCACTGCGCCACCATGGCAGGTTGGAATTCGTCTTTGTCCACCGAAGCACTCAGTCGCTGCAGAAATGAACCAACATCGTGCCTGATAAAGCATGATTGAAATATGTTCTTTATTAATGCGAAAGCATTATTTCGCCATGTTCACAGATTTTGTCCGCAGACCGCTTCAGCAAAATCGTGTCCGCAGCAGTTGTAATTGAGAAGCGGTAGAGGCTAATGAGGGGTGTCAATCGATAAAGGATGACGTATTGTTGTGTCCGAAAAAATAATCAGGCCAATAAGTTAATTATGTAATTATTTACAGGCACAAAAAGTAAAAAAATGTCCGCAGCAGTTGTGAGTAGTTGAGAAGTGGTAGATGTTAATGAGGGATGTCAGTCAATAGAGGGTGACGTATGTTGTGTTCGAAAAATTATTTAGGTCAGTAAGTTAGTTAAGTAATTAATTTGAGGCAAGATACGCAAAATTGTGTCCGCAGCAGTTGTAATTGAGAAGCGCTAGAAGTCTGAGTGGTGTCAATGGATAGAGGGTGACGTGATGTTGTGTCCGAAAAATAATTAGGCCAATAAGTTAATTATGTAATTATTTACAGACACAAAATGTAAAAGATGTCCGCAGCAGTTGTGAGTAATTGAGAAGTAGTAGATGTTAATGAGTGGTGCCAATCGATAGATGGTGACGTAATGTCGTGTCCGGAAAATAATTAGGCAAATAAGTTAATTAGGTAAATAATTAGAGGCAAAAACGTAAAAGTAAAGCCGAAAATGGTCTCATTACCCAATGGCTTGGTGCCACATTTGAATTTATCACATATTAAAATAGTTATTTAAATCAGTCAATTAAGGTGATGTCAAGGATGTGACTTCACGCAACCTGAAGTCGTGCCACAAAAAGGGCATAGGAAGGGATTGGCGCGCAATTTGAAAGTACCGAAGAATAAAATGGGTAAACAAGAAGTGAATTAAGCAACCAGAAAAAACAACAGCAGCATCCGTGCTTTCGAATTACTCCAATGCAGATTCTGCAGTGCTCTTTAATTTCTACGTGCCTTTTATGTGGCACCAGGCTCATTCATTGCAACAGGAAACCGACCACATTTCAAAAGCAGCGGATAGGCTATGTCCGAGTCAGGTCGCAGCTTAATGTTTGCAGTGCAAAAAAAAAAAGAGTGTTGAATTATATGCCCTTTTCTTTTTTGTTTTCGGTTGTGCGTAAATTGACAAATAAAGCGAATGTAAGTGGGAGGCCCGTGCTCTTCATTTCGTGTCATGCAAAAAACCAACGTCGCCACCACGGGGGCGCCACTGTGGTTCGCATCACCCAGCAGAGGAAGAGGGCGGTGCGCGTGAGCATATTCGCCTTCAGGCTCGTGTTCTTGCCGCCCAGCCCCTCAGTGAGGGCTCGTTTGTTGGCGTTCAAGGACGGCATTGTGAGCCTGCGTGAGCCCGAGCTTTGCAGGTGAAACATTGCGCAGGCGGCTGACCCTGTGTGGGCTACCGGTAAGAGCGGTTTTCTTTTCGCCTTGCTGCTCCTTCGCTGTGGCTCAGTGGTTAAGGCGCTCAACTGGAGCCGTGGGGATTCAGTTTCGATCCCGGCCGCAGTTAAACCGCGTAAACCAACTTTTCGCCTTGCTGTAGGCACCGATGTATAGGCTTGCGTATCAACGCGGTGTGCCGCTTCGCCGCTCATCGTTTTAGCGAAGCATTGCGTCATCGTCATTACTGCATATGCCGGCTGCGGCCACTGCATTGCGCGTTCATTTTTCTGCTTGAATATTGGTCGCTCCCGAGGCTGCTGCAAAGAGGTGCAAACATCGCGTGAACGGGTCCGTCACAATCTCTTCTTTTGCACTAGTGGGCGTGATTGTGCGTAATTGCTTACTCGGGCCAACTACTAACGCTAACTGCTGAGTGTGCCAGGTGCATAGCTGACAAATAACCGTGCAGTAGCTCCTTCACGTAATCCTCTTAGGTTTAATATTTGCGGCAGTGCACTAACTTTTTGGCGTTGTAATGCTAGGCGCGCCAGCGATATTTCACGCCGGCCTTGCTGCAGCTTGCCTTTTTCCCCCGGAAAGCGGTCACTTTTTCTTCTGTGCCCTTATATGAAGCAGTACAGACTGATTTCGCGGTAAACTTGTCCAGCGCTTCATTGAGCAGTTGTCTTTGCGGTCGTGTTTCCACGGCTTGGCTTCTCGATCGTCAGAGCTATATTTGCTGTAACTTTAGCCCAGGGCGCTGCTAATAAGGAATATGGCTGCGGATCCCAAGGTGATGGGTTCGGCAGTGTGCTGTACTACGTAATACGCCTGTGGTGCACGTTAAAGAAATTCCAGGTGGTCAAAATTAATCCAGCGTTCTCCACTAAGTCTTTTCTCATATCCCTCGTATGTAGCTTTGTGACGTTAAACCCGCACCATACGATTTTCTCTAGTGACTAGCCGTATGGCTTTACGATTTTTTCCGAGCTGACTTTCCAACTTTATTTGGAGAGGACACTGCCTTTTCACAACAGCAAAAGGTTGCTGTATTGCATCAACCAAGATGCAATCTTGTTGGTGTGCTAAGGTTACCAGCATCCCAGCGTGCCTTATAATTTGCTTTGCGCCGTGCAGCAGGCTTATGCACGCATTGCCGAGAACCAATTATACGTTTTCTGACGTCAGTACAGGCTTTCTTGCGGGATGGCTTGTTCACGGACTGTGTGAGAAAGCATGTGACCATAGTATAGGGACGTTTACATTCGCCTAGACCGCAGAAGCGATGTGCTCCGTGGTATGCAGATTACGCCTGTTGGCTTATGGGTGCGGCGAAATTTGATCAGATTGAGGGTGTGCAGTTTTATTTCTACCACTACTGGTCACCAGTTACTATGCGTGCCGTTCGCCGCCAGAGGGTTTTCTAGGCGCCGGAACAAAGCTGCAAAGCGCCCAGCTAGATGCCTAAAGAAGTTCATAAAGGGTTACCTTTGAGAAGTTCATGTGCCCAGATGCGCTATATAGGAGCATCTTCTGGCCGCTGGAGACAGTCATTTGCATATCTTGGGCACCTTTTTTTTTTTCTCACGACCTGCTTGCGCGCAGTGGCGTAGTTGATCCCTTTTTGTCCACGAGGTGCCAGTGGTAGCATGCCTTTTTGGTTATCATATCGGCTGTGTTGCATTATGTCGCAGTACATACTTCTCCCAAGACATAGTGGCATTAAGCGTACGAAGCTTCCGACGGAGCCATATTGAACAAAGTACGCGGCGAACATGCAACATGAATGCCTCGAACGAGACGCAACCTTGCAGGCACACTCGTACAATGAGATTTCAGTAGCCCAAGCTGCGTTGCGCCGGAAATCCGATGTCTGCGTTCAGCGAACAATCAAGGGCATTGCGTTGTAAGGTGGTAGCTCGTAGTTGACATGAGTGAGAACAGATTCTTGGGTGGTTTGTGCGACGTAACAAGACCACGTGATATCAAAGTCCGAAGGAGCTGCCATATCTGGTTGCTCGTTTGGATGGAAATGCGGAAGAAAAATCACGCTTCCAGTGCTCTTGGGTGCCTGGTCAGGAACATTGCTTTTAGGCAACGCAGGCCCGTTCATACAGCTTGGTTTAAGTGGGGACTTTATATGTTGATGGGTAGCCTACGCTATCGCTCCATACCCTTAAAGCTTGAGTTTTAAGTGTCCTCTCATAAAGGCTGCGCTGCTTAGTTGTACACGGACAAAGGAATTGGACAAACGCCGAGGTTAAGTGTCCCTCGTTTATTTTTTTGCTTGTTCTTCCGGTTGAACTGCAGTCTTCATCGTGCATGTTTCACAAAGCTCAGTGTCACGGATTTACGGAAAAGCTAGTAATGTTGCCAGTTTTTGCATAAAGCTACTATTTTTAGGGCGAGCGCTGAAATAACATTAACATGGCAGCAAAGTAAATAATGAGCAGTCGTTATTCGCATGTGCAGACAAATTGTCGTTTGTGTGCAGACAAATTGCAGCATGCCATTCACGGTGCTTGCACAACCAGTTCTGTTGACGTCTGTTTCTTGCATCTTATGTGTGCTAGAAATAAAGCACCTTGACAATACTGCCGCAGGTACCAAGGAAAGTCTCGAGCCATGGAGAGTGATTCATCTGAAGAGTCTCTAGCTTCTGCCGACCGGAAGTTGGCGCCGACCAAGAAGGCGCCCAAGATGGCCATTATGATCGAGGATGCGGTTAGCAACTGCAGTGAGTGCACACCCTCTTTGTTACCAGTACATTGATGGCTTATAATTTTGCGCGCAGTGGTGTGTAATATAGGGTTTTCAAATAACATTCCTCATTGATGTCTGGTTTCCAGAGGTCCATCATATAAGTAGCTTTTTAGGAGGGGCTATTTTTAATAAAATTACAGCGAGTTATAGCCAAAAGCATTGCTACCGAATGCACAAAAATCTCATTAAATTGTGCTGCAGTTGAGCTGAAACCAAGACGACCCACTTATCCTGCCGTATACTCCCCTAAAAGTGACACTCTGCAGGAAATTATCTGGACGTAAATCGATTCTGTAGCTCTCTGGCAGCGTTATTTGGCCGGCAGGAAGAGAAATTTATTCTAAAACCCGATTTAAATTTCCAAATCGTCGAATCCCATTCGTGACGTCGAAACTGACCGCCTCCTTGGGGGGACCCAAGAATCCTTTGTCACTGCACTGCACTTATGTCCCTCTTCTTCAGTTCTGCGCTGTTAACTTTCACAGGTACCTTCTTCTTGGAGTGTAATTGTGCTCATTTGTGATAGTTGGTTACCCTTCGCTTGGCGAATAGTCACCTGGCGTTGTCACCATGGGGGCGATGGAAACGCATTTTTGCCGCTGACATGTTCTTCTCCAGCTGCACTTGGCACTGAAGGCACCCCTGCTCACCTCTTGTTTAGTTTTCTTTTTAACATGTGAGCTTGCATAAGCTTTGCTGATTCATCAATAAACTTCAGGCGAAAGCCTTTGTAGGCTCATAGGTGGTGTAGACGGGAAATGTGCGCACGATGTGTCCGCACGAACGCGCGAACTGACGCCCGAAGAGCAGTCTCCACCGGGAATCGAACCACTATCACTTCGATCTGCAGCCGAGCGAGGTGCAAACCACTACCCACTCCTGGCTCGTGAGAAACATGTTCCCCTTGTCTAGCGTAAAAATAATTAGCGATTACCGTGACGATACTGTGAGTGAACAGTCCTGTAATGTGGTTTCCGCCCTTGCCGTTCTTAAGCAGTCTTAAGCACAGTCCTGCCATTTTATTAACTCAAATATAGGGGCTGGGGTCCAGGAGTCAGCTGGCCTCAGCTGCGGCTCTGGCTCGTTGCAACAGCATGAGCTGATTGCGCGTCTTAGAGGGTCCTCCCACTGCTGAGAGACGAATCTCGTTTTGAGCACGCGCGATACGTACGCCATCACTGTGGGTAACGCATGTGCAGAACCTTAGGTATCCGTAGCATTCTGGGTATGCGTTAGCACAATAGCAATCGTTATACAAAAGACACCTACAGACCTTTGCATCGGGCGAGATTGTCGAAACTCATCTTCTGTGCTGTTGCAAACCGGTTCCGCTGCCGCCTTCACTGGGCTGACGTCAGGCGGCACACACAGCAGCCCAACGAGAAATACGGTGACGCCCAGGGGGCCCTTATTGCAAAGGTCTACAGATGGGCATTTAAAGTATTTAAATACCTGTACCTAAAAAGCGTTGACTCACAATGGAGGAAAAGAACTAGGAAACTAACTAGTAAGTATGCTAGTAACAAGGACGGAGAAACAAAGAGCATTAAGCAACAGGTGAAAAACACAGAAGGTAAAAATTGGATAAATTCGATGGAAAAGAAACAGTGTGGAATTATACCGAAAGTGGAAAGTGCAGATCAGGAAGGAAGATTTCTTTGATAACTCAAGAGGCAGTGCCCTACTTTTTGAAGCTAGATCAGGGTGCCTTAGAACACGCAGCTACAAAAAGAAATTTAACAATGGAGATGACGCATGTGCTGTATGTGGAAACTCCAGTGAAACAATTGACCATATTATACTCGAATGTAATGGTATCCATCCGGAAGTTGGTGCAGGCGCAATCACTGTTCCTGAAGCTCTGGGGTTTAGAGATAACAGTGGCCGGGTGAATAAACCGGTGGTGGAAACTAGCAAAAAACGACTGGAAGATTGGTGGCTTAAAAGCAGAGAAGTGACATAATGTTAGTAATGTAGGAACAAAATTTAATAAATAGAATGATGGTTTAGTTAACCATTCTAAATCAATAATTAAGATATAGGGAGAAAAATGAGCATGATAGCTACTGCTACCACCCAGTTTCAAAGGGGACGCTCCTATATTCCATCCATCTATCCATACAGGTGCTCACAGAATATTCAACAAGGGGACACTTGTCAACGCATGCGCTGTTCCAGCAGCAGCAGCAGCACAGCATGCTGCCATTCGGTAACTCGCGAAATTGTAGCTTCATATTCGTAATCTTCATTCTGGCGCCAAGGTCACTGGCGGCCCACGACAGCGGGAGCTGAATTTCTTGCTTAAAAGCGACCTGCGCCAATAAATATGGAAGTATGATTTGAAAATAAAGCTGCGGAGTATAAGCCCTCTCGAGTCGAAACACACTGAAGTTAATTGAACATGCTAATGTCTGTAAACCGTGGTGGAACTGCGGCTTATTGCTGAATACAATCTTAATTTGGGGTCGAATACGCATTTTGTAGCGAGGGCTACAAAAAAGGCGAGCATTTCGCTCTGGAACCGCTCTGGAATGCGTGGAATGCGCCGCGGAGAGAGGGGCGTGACATCAGAGCTTCGCTGCAGAGTTCGGCCGCCGCTGCCGCGCGTGCCAGTGCCGCGCGGTGCGCATGCGCGGTAACTAAAGAGGAGCAGCTGGCGGACCGGCGCAGCGGGGGCCGCCAATCCACACATGAAGTTTTATGCGAAGCATACTAGCCGCACAACCGAGCTCTTCCTTGCTGCGCCGCGCGCGGCCGCGTAGCTACCACTTGACCTACATCGGCGCACCACGTCATATGACGTCACAACAGCTGTGAAAGCTGGGGCTCAACTCGTGCGCTCGCTTGCGGACGCGCAGCCTCCGCCGGCAGCTTAACTCCCGCTCCTACCGCTAGGAGATACTGACGTGACGCAATTGTATAAAAGGCGACGCACTCGTTGAGTCAGTTGAGCAGCGTGATGTCGGCCAGGGAGAGCTAGGGCGGCTCGCCAGACCGCAAAGCGCAAGTTACAAACAGCCACGGAAACGGGAGAAGAAAATATGATATAAGCGATGTTCAAACAAAGAGCCATTACTTTACTGATCATCATAGTGTATTTATTGGTTTGATAAAAATAAAGGAAGAAGCAGAGTAACACATGAGTTGTTCTTGTCTATGAAATGGCTAACCAGGTATAGCCAGGTAATGTTTAATTTTTTAGGCTAGTATGCTTCGCATCCTAGGCTTAACCATAAGCTAAGCCAGACCAATTATTTCCTTCCTCCATGCATCCACAGTACCGTCGGAGCCGCGCTTGACGTCGCGCGGATGCCACGTGCTAGCTGTGCGCATAACTGCGCATGCGCAACTGCGTATATAAACTGAGGCGAAACACGGCGGCCGCAGCACATTTCGCATGGAGGGGAATCGAGCCGCTGCTCAGCGGCGGTATCGACAGAAGGCTCCATTCCTCGGATCCAGTGTTGTGACCTGACAATTGGCCATTCAGCAGAGAAAGAATACCGAAAGGCCAAGCGAGCAGCAGATACGCTTGAACAGAGAACGACTCGCCAAGCGGAGACTCCTTAATGCATAGCGTAACGGGCAGCGCATAGCACCTCAAATGAAGCCTTCGAAAGATCACTGGGAACCGACGACAGCGACAGAAGCTGATGTGAAGGCCCGTCATGTAACTGATCATACCATTCGACTGTCAGAATGTTCAAATGACGTGTGACGACTCTTCATTACTAATCAATATAAGCTCAACAGTAGGCTCGGCAACATACTGAAGCCAGAGAGTAGCCCTCGATACGTATATCCTGGTGTAGCTAAACCACTGCAAATTTTTCATATATATATTTTTTTTTGCAGTGCAAACGCAAAATTTAGCTCTAAACAGAACTGTCCGTAGTTCTGCCCGACAGCAGAACTTGCCCACAAAAAAGTGGAGTATCCCTTTTGCAAGTCATGACTGCTGATAATGAAGCCAAACGATTACTCGCTCTAAAGCATGGAGGAAAGTATACTCCTGTCCTCCGTACTCTAAACAGTGCGCAGCGTCTTTTACTTTGTTCCCGCTGTCACTTCATTTTTCTGTTCAACAAAAATAGCGCAGGGACAGACAAGGAATCAAGCAAAGACACACAGGAGCGCTATTTTTGTTGAACACGAGTAACCAACAAGCAGGGCCGGATTATCCAGGGTTCAAATGAACCGGGCCCTGCGTTCCCAGGGGCCCCCGAGAGCTGAAGAAATGACGTATTTGGTGGTTTTCTCTGAAAAAGTCAAATGTTCCTGATTTTCCATGACTAAATTGAGAAGTTATGTAGTATTGCAATGCCGCATGGTTCGAAAGCTGCTTGTCGCATCGTACACTTAATCCCGAAGCTAGTCTCGTATTTCGCCAGTAAAATCACGCAACTTTGTACTCGCCCGAATAGATTAAAAGAATTCATATAGTTTTAGCTGATTCTAACTGGCTTCAGTTGATTTCGACTGGACCCCATCTGGTACTCAGCTTTCATTACCAGGTTCCGTATGCCTACCAGCTGGAAGGCAGCGGGTCCTAGTTGGTCAACAGGAAACAACGGGTTTTAGCTGGTTTTCAGTTTGGACTCGGTTCGTACCAGCTGGTAAACACTCACCCATGTAATTAGGGCTGTTGAAGTAATTTATGGGTTTTATTAATCTGGGCGTAAGCAGTGAAAGCTCAGAGAAAAGCAAAAATGAGATTATGGCTGCTCATAGCTGACAGCCGCCTTAAGAATTTGTCGTGGCCTTGAGTGGAAGAGCGAAATTCTCAGACGGGTCAACGTAAATAGCTTTAATCATTTGCTTAAATGTAGAATTTAAAAAGCACAGGTTTTATGAATGCATGCTCCATTTAACGTTGAATACCTCTGAAATATTCGCACTTATATTTGCCTCACTGGATAAACATGTAATGTTTCCGCAAAACATTTGGAGGGCGCTTACGCCTCGCCTTTTAGACGCGATAATAAACTTACAAGGACCAGCGTGGGAAGCCGGCAAACGCGAGCCGTTAACGCTGTCACATCATGCACTTCAAGGCGGAGCTAAAGTGTCCTTATTTTCATTGCCCACCTGAGCCTTGTTTACATGAACCCGACAGCGGAGGTTGAGGTAAAAGGACTCCACGACGTGACCGGATTTACATGAACCCGACCTGACGAGCGGCGATTACGCGAGGCGCCGATTCCGTATTTTTCTTTCATGCATATCTTGATTTTTTCGTACTGTTCCCCTGTTCCACTGTGCCCCGACTCAATTCGGCCGCTTTTACATGCTTCCTGCAGCGGAGTCGAAGCCAGTCAACCCACCCCTTGCGCCGGAGTTGGCGATCGACCTCTCGACTCCTCGACCCGACCCGACAGTGCTTAAATGAAACCTGCAACCGATTTTCGACCCTCAACTCAATCCGCTCCTGTCGTGTCTATGTAAACGCCTCTATTCTTTCTGACAGCCGTCTACGGCAGTGGCGGCTTCTCGCTGAATGAGCTGCTTACATCTCGCAAAATGCAATTTTATTCAGTAAATTGAAAGCAGAAAAGGTGTTTGATATATGCAGAAGTATGTCCTGTTCTTAAAGTGGTAATTGCGTGCAAAATATATATACACTGCCTTTGTATATGTGGACAGTCTGTAAAATGTAAATATGTGCTACTTATCATTTATTTACTATTTAACGCGTTGAAACTTCAGATTTAGTACAGTTCAGTAGCAATATAATTTTCTATACTCATTTCGAAAAGGCTATAGCTCCCCGCATTATGACAGCGTTTGGAGTATTTAACATTTGCTCTACTTTAAGTCAGCACATGAAACATAACATCGCACTTCTTTCAGTATGTCTTCCTGGATGAATTCAGATTATTATTAATGGTACCGTATTTACAGAAATAATTTACGAAAAGCCTATGAACAGGGCCCATCCCTGCTTTATGTTTTATCACATGCAGCATATCGTCCTGCTCTAACCACTCTAGAAGTTTATTTTTCAAGAATATGCATTCTGACTTTTGAGGGATCGTTTTCTGTCTTGACATTTCTTAGAATATCTTTGTCTAGATGCCAGCCTGTACGTGTGCTCTGCGAGAGAGCATACGCTCAGGCGATGTTCAGTCTTCATATTCTTCGAGTAAATATGATTTTCTCTGTCGGGAATTCTAAAGCGCATCAAGTGTCAAGCATGACAAAAGTACAGGGCATGTGTATCGGTGTAAGAACAACCCTCGAGTTTCCCGAGTGCTGCATGCCCGACCTCCCTTATAGACTTTATTTCGGCCATTTATTTCTTTTCTACTGATGATGGCATAGCACCCCCCCTCCCCCCCCCCCCCCCCCCCCCTCCCTCCGCCTCAAAATATATCTCTGGCTACGCTACTGCAGCAAGGGACTGTGTTGGGTGGTGGGGAGTTATAGGGGCCCTCTTAATTTCTTTGAACCGGGCCCTCATCACTGTTAATCCGGCCCTGCCAACAAGCCCAAACTACCACCTTAATAGATTTCATCTCCCTGCACAACGGCTGGAGGATCCCTAGCGTTTGCCAATTGGTATCAGCCGCCCTGCTAGGTCGAGGTTCGCTAGGGAACGAGAATCGCTGGATAGAGAGGCGGCGCATGTGCAAACATTGGCTGTACTATTTATTCGTACTTTATAGTATACTCTTTAGTCGGCATTCTCCGCCTTCAAGTGGCCGCCTGTCTGGCGCTCCGAATTACTGTAGGCACCTGTATTGAAGACATGGGCGCCTAGTCCGCCTATAGATGCTTTACAGCACAGGAGTGATGGCGCCGGTGCCATATTGGGGACATGATCTCGCCATCATTGCGTGCGCCTCCTGTTTCTGCTGCTCCCGGTGTGCTTTTGCCATCTGGCAAAACTCTCTTCGAGGTCGCGCAGCCTATAACGAACTGGTTGGCGGCACAAGCCTTGCGTATAGGCGCGTTTGTGTGTATGTGGTAACGAATGCTGCCTTTCAGTTCAAATTCAGTATTTGTCAGCGGGCCGTGTGACGTCATGAGGCCATTTGGGATGGCAGGAGGTGCAAATTGTGGGGCTTCTCCATTAACATGGGCTGGTGGGGTAGAACTTTTACGCTCCGGTACCACTGCTCGCAGAGTAAGGCACGCAACCCATACATCACTCAGGAATGTTCGCACGGATTAGTTAGAGCGGGCCTTTATATCTATCTCGGTTGGTCGTTCGCATAATGTGATAGATTGACTGTATACTAATGTGTAAAATATTTGGGACACGGATCCGCAACGGGAGCCACAAGTGGAAGCAGTTAACTGTTGCACGATACCCTTGCACGCGCAGCTAAGTGTCCCCCCCCCCCCTCCCCCTTATATTTTTTATGTTCAGTTATGCGAAGGTTGTAGAAGCAATAATTCCCAATCTGCGGGAATTATAACCACATCGCTATCCGAGATATTCATTTCCAGTGCTCTGGGTATTTTAGTCGCTGTAGAGGAATATAGCATTTTTTTTTTGAGCCG